>NC_058417.1:37660550-37802432 GCF_002201575.2 Neomonachus schauinslandi | reverse complement strand
CTCCCCTCGGCGCGCCCGGCCGGGGGCCCCGCCCCCCCGGGCCCGGCCCCCCCCTCGCCGGGGCCCGCAGCGGGCCGGGGGCGGGTCCTGGCACCCACCATGCGGGCAGAGCTCTGGCTCCTGGTGCTGGTGCTCAGGGAGGCTGCCCGGGCGCTGAGCCCCCCGCCCGGAGCAGGTAGGACCGGCCGGAGTTGGTCGGGGTGGGCCGGGGGGCGGGAGGGGGCTGGCCGGCGGGCGTGGGCGCGGGCAAGTACCCACCGGCAGGTGATGTCGGGCTGGTGCGGGGACTGTCCGCGGAGGGCCAGGAGCTCTGTGGGCTGTGGCAGGTGGACAGGGACCCACTTTCTTAAACACGTAGGGTGTGTGAGTGAGGGTGCAGGCATCAGACCCTGATGCCCCCCACCTCTCCTTCCCTCCTGGAAGGACACTGGAGGGAACCCAGTAGAGGGGGCTACATAAGGCCCCAAAGAGGAGAGTGGGGGAGTCATAGGGACCCCTGGTCACACCGAGGGAGGCTGAATTCTGATGAGATGGGGAGTCTGGGGTGCCTCCTGCCCCAGCTTTGCCACCTCCTTCTGTTCCCGCCCCCCACGCCCCACCCCAGCCCCAAGCTGACCCAGGTTGGGTCTGAGTCAGATTTCAGATTTGGGGGCTGGGTGGGAGCAGCCAGGGGGATGGTGGAGACCCAGCATCTCTCCCAGAGGAAGCTCTGTAGCAGCCTGTCCTACTGTCTTCCTCTCCCTATTTGGAGCCTGGAGAACAGTCCTGGGCTCAGGAAGAAGCCACCCCCTGCCCCCTCATTCCCCAGTCTCCAGGATGCTCCTGGTCTCCCGCTTTGCTGTCCTGGTGGCCTTTGGCCATCAGCTGCTCTGGCTCTGGATGGTGGGGGGCTCCTATTTGCACACTCCTCTCCCCTACACCAGTTCTCCACAATCATCTGTTCCCCCTGGAAGTCCTTTCTGAGGTCTACCTTGAGTCTCTTGTATTATAAAAGAACCATTGTTCAGCATGCAATTTCACATTCCCTTCCTTTCTCCTCAGGCACCCAGAACTTCTCTGGGGTTGGGGAGGTGGGTAATTTTCAGTCTAGCCTCTTGACAGAGAGAATTGGGAAGATAGAACTTTATGCCTCCGGGACATAGGTGTCCCTTAAATGGGATGGAGCGGGGGCACGGGCTTGTCCAGGGAGATGCTGTAGTTAGGCTGCTATGTCTCTGGAGTGTGCCAGCATCAGGCACAGCATCTGCGACAGAGTTCTTGACTCTAATGGTCCTCAGTCCTCCTGTGTAGATGAGACGGGCCTGGATCCCTGTGGAGAAGGAGGGTGGGGAAGGGTGCTGATGGTGGAAATGCGGGCAGAGAGCCCTGGAAGTTGGTGTGGCAAGAGCCTGGTGGTACAGAAGCACCAGTTTTCAGGGAGATCACACAGAGAAGGGCCGGAGACTTGGCTTCTTGTCCCAGCATCTCACTTGCTGTGTGACCTTGAGCAAGTTACTTTCCTTCTCTGGGCCTATTTCTCCACTTCTAAAGTGAGGCTGTGAGCAAAATCTTTGGCTCTTGGTGGTGGGATTATGAGAGATTTTTTTCTTCTTTTTAAGGATTGTCTTTCCTTTTCAGATCTGTTATGATATATGTGGGTAACCGGTAATTGAAAATATATATATATATAAAGGAAGAGGTTGGGCAGGTCAGATTTTGAGGTCCTCTGCAGTCCCAAACTTGGTGAGATCTTCTGAACTCAGAATGCGACTGGGCGATGAGGAAGGGCTCTGGACCTCTGACTGAGTTGGGAGAACCATGGAAAGGGTTGGGGAAGGGGAATTGGGAGATAACGAGCCTGTGCTGGGGGATGGTGGCCAGCCTGGGGCCTGGCTGAGGGCTGCCTCCTCAGAGTCCAGTTGGGGTAGTAGACACGTGGGGAGGCCAGAAAGAGAGGGGCAGGCAGAGACTTGAATCAAATTTCTAAGTAGAGGACACCTTGTCTTCTCGGCTTTGCCAGAGACTCAGCCTGGAAAAATGGACTTTCTCTGCGGCAGGAGAGATGGGTCGGACTTCAGGAAGCGCTAGGAAGCCAGGGTGGACAGCTGCTGACTCCCAGTCCAGCGGTTCTTTTCACCAGGCCCGGCTGGATTGGAGGAAGGGCCTGTGTGGAGGTGGGGGCCGGGGTCTCTTTTGGGAAGAAGAGATGTGGGGGGGTAGGGCATTCTGGGGGGTGCTGCTAAGCCTGGCTGGGATCAGTGGTGGAGCCCTCAGATCTGATGAAAGGGCAGTGGGGAGCTGGACTTGAAGGGGTGCCATCTAGCTCCAAGACTCCAAGCTCTCTGGGCTGGGGGGCCCTCAGGAGGGAGCTGAGATCTCCCCTCCCTCTAGATGGGTTGTTTTGTTTGGTGGAGCCTTGCAACTTCATCCGTCATGAGAACGGGAGCAGGACAAAGATGAATGGCCCAAAGATATAGTTGGGAGGTGAGGAAAGACCACGAGAGGCTGATAGACGGATGGACAGACAGGAAGATGGCCTTAGGATGCATGGGGTGCGGCAGGGCCAGCAGGGTCTGGCCCAAGGGGAATGGGAGCTGCCTAAAACAGAGAAAGAAGAGGCAGCTGGAGGGCGTGTCTTTGGTCTGGGAGTCAGGAGATCAGGCCCAACACCTATCCCTGGCGACCCTAGCACCTTCCTCCTTTCTCTGCACCTGGGTTTCCTCTTCTATAAAATGGGGTTTGGACCAGATTGCATCTAGGGCTCCTATAGCCATGATTCTGCCCACCAGACACTTCCAGACAAACCAAGACTAAAATCCGAACTTCTTCCAGGGGCCGTCAGACAGCCTCCAGCCATCCCCGCACCTGCTCTCACTCTCCCTAGCCCCATCCCTCAACACATCCAGGCTGTGGGATGCTGGTCTTCAAGTCCTGGCATCTCTTCATCCAGGTCTCAGTCAGCTCAAGGGCCACCTCCTCAGAGAGGCCCACCCTGATGGCTCTGCCCAGGTGAACAATAAAACCCAACCCTTTCGTCTGCCTGATAGCACTCACCACCATGTCACATTCTTATTTGCCACATTCTTCATTCATTCATTCATTCATTCATTCATTCATTCATTCATGTGTCTTTTCCAACTAGAATCTTCTTGGGCACAGGGGTTGTGTCCGCCTGTTCACTGTCGCCCCAGCACCCAGTGCAGTGCCTGGCACACAGTAGGGCCTCAATGAATGTATATTGAATGAGTGAGTGAATCAGGAGGTGGTCACGGACCCCGGACCCTCCCTTCGAGAGAAACTCACAGAGAGCCAAGCTCCTCTCTCCTCTCCTCTTCTCCTCTGACTACTTGGTGGTCCCTTCCCGCCAATTCCCTGTGCCTCCCTCTCTCCCCAGGGGAGGGTCCTCAGTGGGAACCTCAGTGGGTTTCCCAGCAAGAGGATGCAACTGGGGGCTTTGTAACGAGGATGCAGGATTTCAGCTCAGGGTCTGGAGACTCTCTCAAGCCCCTAGGAAAGTCGGTCCTCCCGTTAAACCTGGGGAAGGCAGGGGGACTTCGCTGGGTGCTTTGCGTATATTATTTTGTTAAAGACTCAAAACAACCTACCAAGTGTTATCCCCATTTTACAGATAAGGAAACTGAGGCTTAGAGAGATTATGTAATTTGTCCAGTGTCACAGTCAGTAAGTAGTAGATTCAGGGTTCATCCTCGAGAGCCTGTATGATTCCAAACCTGCGCTCTTTTATTGCTGTGGCACGGCCGAGAGCTTTCTAGGCTGTGCCCTGGGGGAAGGGTGTTCTCTGCCTGTGGATCTCAAGTACTCAGAGCTTCTGAAGACCCCCCCCCTTCCTTTCCTCCTTCCCTTCCCCTCCCTCCCTCCCTCCCCACTTCCTTCCTTCCTTCCTTCCTTCCTTCCTTCCTTCCTTCCTTCCTTCCTTCCTCCATCTGTGCTTACTGAGCATTTGCTCCGAGTCAGGTGCCTGGAGCCTACAGATGCACAGGCAGCAACTACATGTGGGGATCAGGGCTGGGACGGTGCAGGTAGCATTTGGGGTGACGGGGGACAGATGTCGGGGGACGTTTTGGGAAGAGGTGCCATCTCATGGGACTTGAAGGATGAGCAAAAACTCATCAGAGGGGTTCATTTATGGAGCAGAGTGGTCCTGGCTGGGAAAGCCGTTTGTGTGAGGCCCTGTGGCCAGAGAGAGCCGGGCTGGGTCCTGGAGAGGGCTTTAGGGAGACAGGAAGCTGGAGGAGAGAGCAGGGATCGGGTCACCGGTCATGAAGGGCCTTCGGCTGGAGGGCTGTGGCGAGCTTGAAGCCTGGGAGGGACGGAATCAAGTTTTCCTGGGTGTGCGGGAGACTAGCTCGAGGGCATTAAGGGTGCAGGCTACGGGAGCTCCTGGACTGTGTGGTGGCTGTGGGGCCCGAAGGGCAAGCTTGGGTGGCGGGTGGGATGAGGGCGGCGCGACCAGGCCCTGGGGCTGGGCATGACGCGGCCTCCTGCGGTCAGCCCAGGGCTTCTTGCGCCAGAGCAGGGCAGTGGCCCATGGAGGGGATCTGGGGCAGTACTGCTGGGCTGTCCCCCTGCGTGCCAGGGGACACGGGCTCCCAGGACAGGACTCCCAGGTGGCCCCCAGTGAGCCCAGCCCTTATGCTGGTCCTTCCCCGGGCTGTCCCTGCACCTTAGGAAATCCCCTCTTGTTGCCCTTGCGGTGGCCTGAGCACACCCTGAAGTCTGGGGAGCCTGGAAGTCAGCCCACCCGTGTGCACATATCCTGCCACGGACTAGTTGCGTGACCTCGGGAGATTCCTTGACACCTTCACGCCTCAGTTTCCCAACTTGTACAACAGATCAAACCTAGCACCCATCCCATGGGGTTACTGTGAGGAGTAAATGAGTTAATGGGTTTCAAGCATTTGGAAGAGGGCTAGCCCTAAGCATTCTCGAAAAGTTAGCCGTCATTTCTTGTTCTCCCTATTACTGCTGTGACGGCCCACTAGACGGTGGGCGACTTGGGGCCGTGGGTGAGTGAACGGGTGGATACATGCCCGGGGTGCGCTCTGGGCACTTCTGGCCGGTGCTCACAGGCAGCTACATTCACATACGGAGGCGTGAGATGGGGGCTGAGCCGGTGAAGCTCTCCGGTGCGGGACAGAAGGTAGAGCGGAGTGTGGCCGAGGGTTGGACCGGCTGGCGGCAATGTGTGAGCATGCAGGGAGGAGGGCGGGACCTTGAGTCAACACATGCGAGTCACCAGCTGTGTTGGCTCCTTCCGCAGGCAGAGGGGGTGATGTCCTGTCCTAGCCCACTGGGAGGGGGCGGAGTGGTAGGGAGACAGATGTGGGGGTGGGGTTGAGAGGGTCAGACTGGGGCTAGGTCAGGGTAGGGCAGATTCCTGGGCCGCTTCCTTCTCCATCCCCTTCACTGCCTACCTCCATGGACTCTTTGCCTCTGACCTGGGCCCCGAGCTCTCTGATTATAAAGCCTTCTCATTTGAATTTTGCACTTGATGCTCATGGCAGCCTGTGCTGTAGGTATGACTGTCATCCTCGCGTTAGTGATGAGGAAATGGAGGCTCAGAGAGGTCAACGGACGGGTCCAAGGTCACACAGCCTGTGGGTACAGGTGTCCCTTCCCTGACCTCACAGCTGGTTGGGCCCCCCTTTCCAGCCCTCTTCTCAGGCCTTGGACCCCCACTTTGCAAGTACCCTCCTGTCTCAGTTGCAGGATTGTGATGTCTGCAGATCTCCAGCATCCCCTTCCAGACCGGTTCAGCTCCTCCATTAGCTCTGCACACGTTCCTTTCCTGTTCTGGCTCTAGCCCAGGCCCGAGGGCTGCTTGCAGGATGACCTGGGGAGCTGGGCAAAGCAGCCCAGCACAAACAGTTCTATCTCCAGAGGCAGCTGTGGGCCCCACCCGAGAGGGGCAAGACAGCCCTGGCTTGGGGTTGGAGCCATGGGCAGACTGCCTTCCCTGTTCTGGGTGCAGGCGCATCTCAGCCACTGGGCAACTTGGGGAAGGGGCCTGGGGACCCCCCCTCTCCCCACCTTCTCCCGAGCATCTGGTTGCGATTAGGGGCAGAGAAGTGAGAGGGGGGCCGGCAAGGGTCCAGCAAGCACCAACAGCCAAGAATGACTTAATTGGATAAAATGTCTAATGACAAACCAGGGCCCCACAGCAGAGTCCTGGCCCCAGCCTCAGGCCTGGTGCTGGCCAAGCCTTGTCTCAACCTCTGTCCTTGCTGGCTCCCAAGAGTTACCTCCAGTATCGTGTCCTCAATTGAACAGTGATTGAGCACCTACTGTTTGCTAGACACTGAGGATACACATTTGCAGAAGATGGGGATTGTCCTGGGGGAACTTGTCTACCAGGGAGACAGGCACGTAGTTACACCATCGGGTGCTCTGGGAAAGAGGGTTATATCCAGGAGCTCTGGGGAGGGGTGGGGCAGGCAGAGGTGGAGAAGGGCGTCCGATGCTGGGTGGGCCTGGAATTGATGAATATCACAGGAAATACCAGATCCACCTCTCCGGTGATCTGTGTGCCATACACACATTCATAGTAGGGGTGATAATTGCAGTAACAATATAAGACACATCTTTGGGGGCACAAATCTTTCCAAAAAGGAAAAGCATGGTTTCTGTGACATTTAGAATACATTTAATGACCTAGAGGAGACAGAAGAGAACACAGAATCTAGGAATGGCTGCTAAATGGCCGGTGTGCGGTGTCTTTCCACTCCTGTGTCCCCGGCAGACATTGTTAATTGATCATGACAATCTTTCCTGCTGCACACAGATGGAGCTTCCGAGTTTGTCTCAATTAGAGTGCTCCTGGCTGTCACTAATCGATTGGAGATGACTTTTGAAATGAAACCTATTTGCCATCCTTGATGGTGGCGAAGCTCCATGTTTTAGGGAGAAAGGGACTTGCCCAAGGGGTTTGCAAGTAGTCATAGGACTAAACAGTGGTCCCCATCACGGAGACATCTTCGATCGTCACCATCTGGGAGGAGATGCCACTGGCATCTAGTGGGCAGAGGCCGGGATGCTGCTGGACTTGCTACAACGCTCAGGACAGCCCCCATAGCAAAGAATTCTCCAGTCCAGAGTGTTGATAGTGCTAATGTTGAGAAGCCCTGAACTAAAAGAACTCTACTCCAGCTTCTAGTCCCCAGAGTCACCTGGAAGGTGAGATTTTGTGCCATTTCTGACGGAGAAATAAGGAACGGGTTTGGAGTGTTCCAGAGCAATGGTTCTCACTCTTGTCTATAGAGTTCCCTTCAGGGCTTCTCAAAAGCTCCCCTGGGGATCATTTAAGACTCCTAATGCCCAAGCCACACCACAGAACAATTATATCAGAATCTCGGGGGTGGGACCCAGACATGAAGAATTTTTAAAGCTCTGCCAATGATTCCAGCGTGCAGCAGAGGTCAAGAATAATTACCCCTTTGGAGGTTTGGAACTTGTCTCCATCCCTAACCCAAGGTGTGACATTCTTTAACCACTGTGAGCCCCTGATTCCTGTCTGCAAAAGGGAGAGCATCGTATCTACTGCGGAGGGCCGGGGTGAGGGACTAAAGGTGTTCTGTGTGCGGAGTGTGTGCCGTGGGGCTGGCACGGGGCTCTCATGCACGTGGGGTGTCCCCACAGTCAGGGATGGCGTGGGGTTGGGGCTTTTGCACAGTACGTGGGCTGGTCCCCTCCTTGGACCTTCACTCTGACTGCTGGGACTCAGCTTTCTGTCTCCTTCTCCCAGGTCAGGATGCAGGCCGAGGCTCTGCATGGGCTGCCAAGGGGACCTCACAGGGCTGGAGTCGGAGAGCCCGAGAGAGCCCTGGGCAGGTGTCGGAGTCGGACAAGACCCAGCTGAGCCAAGACCCGGGCGGGGGCATGCTGGCCATTGACAGACTGCCGGATAACAGGACCATGGTGGTGGTGAGTGCTGGAGGAACGGCGAAGGGGAAGGAAGTGGTGCTGGGAGGCTCCCCAGGTGCCCTATGTGTACTTGTCAGATGCACAAATCACATATCCTTTGGGATTGGCCTTGGATGTCAGCATGGTGAGAGGGATCCCAGGGGAGGGGATGAAAGCAGGGCCCAGACCGGGACATGAAATCTTCACATCTCAGAGCTTCATAGATTGCCCCCCTCCTTGTGCACCCAGAGAGGTGAAGTGACTCACCCAAGGATGCACAGCATGTGCACAGGGTTCTTGACCCTGGACTCTTCCACTGCCTGAGGCCTCCCCTAAAAGCTGAATGAAGGTGGCATTATTAGTCACATCCAGCTACCAGCCGAGGCCCCTCTCTCTTCCCATTTCTGCACCATTTACAGACGGCGTAGCCCCAAAGGGTTAAAGGCTGCAGAGGCTCAGGCTGCTTAGCCTGGGGGCAGGGCACAGAGAAGGCAATTAGGGTGAAGCTCAGGGATGAGACCTCCTCTGCCTGGGGGCAGTTGCGGGGGTGGGGGGTTGGTGGTGGTGGTGGTGAAGGGAGGCCTGGAGGGTCGAGGCCCAGAGGATGCGCTGTCCTTGCAATGTCTGGCCCTGCCCCCCAGCCGGCTTTCTTTCCAGGAGGCTGGCAGGGACTGCGTGTCTGTGGGTGAATCCATCACCATGTGTGCGTCTGTTTGCACGGGTGCCTGAGGGGTTTTGTGTATTACGTACGCTTGCCCGTGTGTCTGCCACCGTGCGCTGTCTGTGCGTGTGTGTGATGAATGTGTGTGACCGTACGAGTGTGAGCGTGCCCCTTGGCTGTGTGTATAGGCGCCTATAGCTGAGATTGAATTCCGAGGACGCAGAAAAACTATGAAACAAGAGGAAGCAACAACAGGATGTGCTTCTTGGCGTACATTTCTTTATTTTATGTTCAAGAACGATCTTTTTACAACAAAGAAGTGCATGCAGGTAGTCAAAAATGTCAAACGGTTCTAAGATCGGAGAACAAAGCACAGCAGACCGCCCCGCCCCTCCGCGCCTGCCCGCCCCTCTGCACCTCCCCGCCCCGCCCCTCCGCATCTGCCCGCCCCTTGCTCCCGAGGTACCATTGGGGGCCGCTTCTCCTGGCGGTTACCACCATATTTCTAAGTAATTTGCTTATGCTGCTGACTCTTGATTAATTCATTCAGACATTATCTGTTGACTACCTGTTGTGTAGATGAAGATCTGTCTTTTATAGACTCCCTCGAGTGTCATCCTACTCTCAATATTTTTGTTAAATCCATATGCTCTGCTTTATAACATGATAATCATGTAAATATTGCTCGCCACTAACCCAAGCAGGGTAATATCATTGTTTACTTTCTTGTGTAATTTTTGGTTTTCCTGGATCCTTTCCCTAACCCCCGTTTGCTTAGCTTTCTGTACTTACCATGGTTATGTATTCTTATATGTCCACTGACCTCAAATAGAATTTTTGGTGTCGTCCAACCTGTCTGATTTTATCCCCCCCCCCCCCCCCCCAAACCTCTCTCCTCTCTCTCCTGTTGTCCTGCTCCAACCTGGGCTGGCTGCTGCCCCAACCGCCTGCGCCACCTTCATCGTGTGACCTCCCTCTCCTGGCGTTGGAACCCCCCCTCTCCTGTGTTGGGCACCCTATTCTGTGGACCCTGTGTCTTCTCTTTTCTGCTTCTCTCCCTTGTTTGTTTAGCTTCCTGAAAAAGGTTACACGGGAGGGAAAGTTCTTTAGAGAGCTTGCATGCCTGAAAATGCCTTTATTCTATCCTCACACTTGATTGATGGTCTGGCTGAATATAGAATTCTAGATTAAAAATAAATTTCCTTCAGCAGTTTGCAGGCATTATCTTCTGGCTTCCAAAGTCACTGTTGAGAGGTTTGATGTCCTTCTTACTCTTGTTCTTTGTTTATTACGGCTTTCCCCCCACCTCTGGAAGCATTTGGGGTGTAATCCCAGTATTCTGGAAGCGCAGTCATGTGCCCTGCCTCTGGCTTTTTTTCCCCTCCCACCGCGCTGGATATGTGATGCACTATTGCAACCTAGGACTTACATTCACCAGTCTGGAAAGTCCTCTTGTTTTATTTCTTTGACAATCTTCTCTCTGCCTATTCTTTTTTTCCCCTACAATTCCCCTTGATTAGATGTCCATCTTAGGGATTGATCCTTGAATTTCCTTCTCTCTTCTGTTGTCCATGCCTTTCGCCTTTGTTTGTTTGCATAGTTTGCTTGGTGGTGGTGGTGGTCCATTTTCTGGAAGATTTTCTCAACCTTATTTTCTTAATGTTACTGATCTTTTTCCTACTATCATATTTTTAATTTCCAAGAACTCTGTATTGTTTCCTGATTTTTTCTTTTCTTAGGAAAAAAAAGCATTCTGTTCTTGTGTCATGGATGTAATATCTTTTCTGTCTTAGGATATTTTAAAAATTAAAATTTTTTTTTCCTGCTCTGCCCTCCCTCCCTTCCTCCCTTCCTTCCTTCCTCCCTTCTCTCCTTCCTTCCTGTCTTTCTGTCTTTCTTTCCAGTGGGGGAGTTTAATGCAGGGACAGCTTACCCAGGAGTGGGCAGGGTGAAGGAAAGCAGCAGAGGATGGTAAAGTGCTTTGGGAACAGCAAGAGTAGGAGCAGCTAAGACCTCTCTACACTGGAGCTGGCAGGGAGGGTGGTGACCCAAACCAGCAAGAGGGACTACATCTAAGAACCATTGCAGTGGGGACTGAAGAGGAACCAGAGCCAACCAGCAGCCTGGTAGGGAGGGAGCTGGGAGACTCATAAATGCTCTGAACTCTCTCTCCTTCTGCATCGTTTCCATGACTTATTTTTCCTTTTACCTCGGGCTCTGACATGGCTTGGCACTAGTACCAATCCTGTTTATTTACAATTTGATATTTTGTTCATCGTGGATTTTTTTGCACTCATTTCTATTTTAAAATATTGCATGAGGATATTCTCTATCTTGATGGCTGGGTTTGTTGGTGCCATCTTAAAAGTTGTACCAGAGGTCAGGGCCCTACTGTCTTACCTAATCCCTCTTTGAGATGGAACCTGGTAGAATCTCAGAGAACAAAGCCCCAAGTCACTTCCCATTCTGCCCTGTCTTCTCCATCCTGGAGAACCAAGGAGCCATGGTGGGATGATGGAGTGGAAGACCAGGGAGGGGGGAGAGGTACCCTGAGTAAGGGGGGCCCCTGGACACCCTTCCCTACCCCCCAGCTTTGTTGGGCCATCAGTTAAAGAAGTGGTACTTGGGGCACCTAGGTGGGTCAGTTGGTTAAGTGTCTGCCTTCGGCTCAGGTCATGATCTCAGGGTCCTGGGATTGAGCCCCGCATCGGGCTCTCCACTTAGCAGCGAGTCTGCTTCTCCCTTCCCTCTGTGATCTGTCTCGCTTTCGCTCTCTCTCAAATAAATAAAATCTTTTTTAAAAAAATAAAAGTTCCCATGTGATTCTGATGGTCATCTAGGTGTGGGAACTTCTGATCTGTAATATGTCAAACCAATTTTAAAATCAGTTACTAGAATGACCAGCAGAACATGAAGCTTTCTCAGGTACCACGTGGCTATACTTGACAACACGACTTCCACCATCCCAGGAGCGTCGTGGCCCCCTGGGCAGCCACACATGGAGAGTCCACGTGAAGGAGCAAGGTCCCCCCTGCAGGAGACCCCTCTGACTGCCCCAGAGGCTGCGCCCAGCTCTGCCTAAGCGACAGGAGGATCAGACTTCTACCTCAGCTGGAAGAGAGTTCAGATGTCAGATTGGGATCCAAAAGACGGCCTTGGCAGGCTGAGTGATAGTCAGCTTCACCCCAGATGAAACTACCAGGATAAATATAAATCCTGGCCCTTGAGTTTAAAATAAGGTGGGAGAGATGGGGCTTAGTGGTAGTCCACGAGGAAAAGATGTGGGGCTCCTCACGGCTTGTAGGCTGGAGATGAGTCAGGAGTGTGAAGTGGCTGCCAAGGACGGAGGTGGGAAAGCAGACTGGAAACCAATGGAAACCCACAGAAACCCGGGAACAAGGGCTAGGGCTCTAGAGATCGTGCGGGGCATTTCTTGGCCTGACCATACGCTGAGGGGCCTGTGCCCCCTTTTAGGTGGTTATCTAGAAACCAGAGGAGTCCAGAATGGCTGATGGAGCTTGCGGGTATTTAGCTTGGTATAGAGAAGGCTCTAGAGAGATGGCTGTTTTCTCAGGAGGCTGTGACTGCTACAGAGGGAATAGACTGTTTTGCTCCACAGAACTTATCACTTCCTGCACCGAATTATCTATGTATTTGTTTATATTGCCTGTCCTCCCCACGGAACGCAAGCCCCATGAGGCCGAGACTTTTCGGACTCTGCCGCCGGTGCCTGGCACACGGGAGGAGCTCCTCCTTTGAAGGAACAGAGGAAGCAGGGATGTCTCCCTCCCCAGAAACCTCGGACGACGGGGTTGTAGAGGAGAAGAGGTTGTGCTGGGGTCCGTCCTTGGACTCAGTGCCTGCAAGGACCCCAACTCTACTCTACTCTTGGGTTCCCGCACACATATGAGAAGATCAGAGCTTACACACGCCAGAACACGTGGGCGCACGCTTGCGACCCAAGTGCCTCATGCCCGGGGCCTCAGGGGGGCCCCCCCGCTCCATTCCCACCTGGAACCCACTAGGCCTTACACTGATCACTGTTTGATGGGGGACACTGATGATCACCCCTTCAGCACAGCGGGGCCTCAAGCCCCACCCCCACCCCCAGGCTGTGTGCCCACTCTGCCCTGGACAGTGGGCAGCCTTGGCCACTCGGGAGCCCAGAAAAGGGCCCTGGAGACACCTGCTTCTCCTGAGTCTCTGCTCAGCTTCTCTGAGAGCTGGGCTCTATTTGACTGGACGAAACCCGATCTAGACCAACACTTGGTGGCAAAGGGCTAGGCAAGAGGGGAGTGGCTGGAAGAGGATATTTCAGTGGATTTGGTTTGGTTGGTTTCAGAAGGTTTTCTTGAGTCTCACCAGGAAAATGTTTCTGCTACTTATCTATCACAGCCTGTTTCATGCCTCTGCTCTGGGCCCATTTCAAGGGGCCGAGGGCCTGGCAGGTGGGCTTCCATTTCCTTTGCTGCCCCACATACCCACCCCGGAGGCCTCTCATCTTCTTTCATTGGTCCCCGGGACACCCTCTGGGCCATGGAATTCCCTTCTGGCTCAGGCCCTCTGCCCAGCCCCCATCCCAGACTTTCCCTGCCCAGTCTCTCTGACCCTCTTCCTGTCTTGCCCCCTCTGGCCCAACACTTTCTTCCCAGTCCCTTCTCCCCAGATCCCTGCCCAGACTCCCTACCCAGCCCTTCTGCCTGGCCCCTCTGCCCAGCCTCCCTAACCAGAGTCCTCTGCTCAGCTCCTTCTGCCCAGCACCCTGGGCTGGCTACCTCGCCACAATGCTCTGTCCAACTCAGACGTTCTTGCTCAGAGGCAGCTCTGAGGCCCCAGGCCAGAGCCCTCTCCCTCTCCTTAGATTTTATTCTCACACCCACTCTACCACCATGCCCCAGTGGAAATAGGACTCTAGGGGAGCCTGGGTGGCTCATTTGTTAAGTGTCTGCCTTCGGTTCAGGTTGTGATCCCAGGGTCTTGGGATAAATAAATAAAATCTTTTTTTTTTTTTAAGATTTTATTTATTTCGGGGCGCCTGGGTGGCTCAGTCGGTTAAGCGTCTGCCTTCGGCTCAGGTCATGATCCCAGCGTCCTGGGATCGAGCCCCGCATCAGGCTCCCTGCTCTGCAGGAAGCCTGCTTCTTCCTCTCCCACTCCCCCTGCTTGTGTTCCCTCTCTTGCTGTGTCTCTCTCTGTCAAATAAATAAATAAAATCACAGCGAGAGAGGGAACACAAGCAGGGGGAGTGGGAGAGGGAGAAGCCTGCAGTGTCTCTCTCTGTCAAATAAACAAATCTTAAAAAAAAAAAAAAAGGAAATAGGACTCTTGTCTGGAACAGGCTTTCCAGAGATTTTCCACCAAGACCAATTTTTTTAAAAAATTTATTTGACAGAGACACAGCGAGAGAGGGAACATAAGCAGGGGGAGTGGGAGAGGGAGAAGCAGGCTTCCTGCCGAGCAGGGAGCCCGATGTGGGGCTCGATCCCAGGACCCTGGGACCATGACCTGAGCTGAGGGCAGCCGCTTAATGAATGAGCCACCCAAGCGCCCCCCACCAGGACCAATTCTGAGGCCCTGGAACACTGGCAACTTTTTTGGAGGGGGTGGATTGGGGGTTGGAGGGAGCTATAGTGAGAAGTCAGAGACCCTGGGTTGTGGCTCAGTTTATTCTGAGAGGCTGAAAAGGGGAAGGAAGCCTTGGACAAAGTTCTTCTTCCATCCTGGGGACTTCCAATCCTAGCCCAAGGTTTTCTTGTTCTGTGTTTCAGATCTAGCCCAGAGTTTGGGAGGAACCAAGCTTGAGAACGTTCAGATTTGGAGGTTCCCCTGTAATAGAATAGTTCTCTCCATGGTAGGAAAGACTCCCTCCCCCCACCCCAGTCTTCCCTAGGGCCCCACTTCCCTAAGTTCCTCTCCTCTCTGGCCAAGCAAAACTTCCCCGCTCTTTCCCCACCATGGGGGGCCTAGGAATGCTGAGGGACCCCACATCCAGGCAGGCACCATGTGGTCCAAGATGGTGGACAGCAAGAGGGATGAATGAGTACAAATACTTGCCTGGTTTCCACAACCTCCCAAAGGACGCAGTTCCCGAAAGGAGACCTCTAGAAGGCCTCCTCCCCAGATGGGAGGGTCTGGGGGAGATGGCATGGACAGACAGACTCTTAACCCAGACACCTGGCGAGCAAGCGGTGCTCATGGAGGGACCGCACCGTGCCAGTGGGCTCAGGGGAAGGGATGAGGTGAGGAGGCTGAACCTGGGAGAATTCTGGGAGTAGTATGTGAGGTGGGTGGAGGGAGGGGAAGCTCACGAAGAGAGAAGATAAGGGGTTTTGTAAGAAGAAGGGGTGTTTGGGAAGGTGGGACATGGAGCCCAGGTGTCTAGTCTCCAGCGGTGTGGAAACAATCTAGCAGTCCTGGCTCCCAATCTTGACCCTGGCATGTACCAGCTGCCTGACCCTGGGCTGGATGCTTAACCCCTCAGTTAATGAATCCCTGCAAGCCTCCACTAGCTTCAAATTTCCCAAATGGGGTGGTAAATACTGATCTCACAGGATTGACATTCAAGAGCAAAATGCAAGTTTTCTGATCCTATCATCTCCTCACCCACCCCTTCCGGGCTCGGTACAGGTGCCAAGGACCCCTCCTGGCTGCTCAGCCCCAGGACGTCCATCTCCCACAAAGGTTACTCTTATTGATCCTTTTCCTGTCCTTTGGGCAGGTTGGTTGGTTGGTTGGTTGGTTGGTTTCTTTCTTTCTGTTTTTCATGTTGAGGTGAGATTTACATAACATAAAATTAACCATTTTATTTTTTTTAAGATTTATTTATTTTAGAGAGAGAGTGCACACGTGGGGAGAGGGGCAGAGGGAGAGGGAGAGAGAGAATCCCAAACAGATTTCCTGCTGAGTGTGGAGCCCGACATGGAGCTTAATCCCATGACCCATGAAATCACGACCTGAGCCAAAATCACAAGTCGTTTAACTGACTGAGCCACCCAGGCGCCCATGTAACATTAACCATTTTAAAATGAAGTGCATTCAATATATTCATAATGTTGTGCAACCATCACCTCTATCTAGTTCCAGAACATTTTCACCACACCAGAAGGAAATGCTGTGCCATTTAAACAGTTGCTCCCCATCCCCCCTCCCTTCATCCCGAGCAACCACCAATCTCTGTTCTATTTCTATAGATTTACCTATTCTGGATGTCTCACACATAAATGAAATCATACAATATATGACTTTTTGTGTCTGGTTTCTTTCACCTAGCATAATGTTTTCAAGTCTCATCTATTTTATGGCTGAATACTATTCCATTGTACAAATATATCATAATTTGCTTATTCATTCATTTGTTGATAGATACGTGGGCTGTTTCTGCCTTTTGGCTATTGTGAATACTGATGCTGTGAACATGTGTTTGTTTGAGGACCTGTTTTCAACTATTTGGACCATATACTTAGGAGCGGAATTGCTGGGTCATATGGCAACTCTATGTTTAACTTTCTGAGGAACCTCCAAACAGTTTTCCCTAGTAGTCAAACCATTTACGCGCCCGCCAGCAATGTATGAAGGTTTCAAATTCTCCACATCCTTGCCAACACTTGTTATTGTCTTTCTTTTTTAAAATCGTAACATCCTAATGGGTGTAAGATGATATTCATTGTGGTTTTGCTTTGTGTTTCCTGAATGACTAATGACGTTGAGCATCTCTTCATGTCTTGTTGGCCATTTGTATATCTTCTTCAGAGAAATGTCTAAAGTCCTTTGCCTCTTTACCCATTTTTAAATTGAGTTGTTTATCTTTTTGTCTTGGGCAGATTTCTTAACCTTTCTTCATTGTCAAATGGGGGTGCTATTGTCTAAATGTAATTGCAAAGATGTTCTATAGGAATCTATGTTAAGGGCCTGGCACAGGATGAGGAATGATAAACAGCTGACTCTGAATTACGCTGTGGTCGAGGTGACCAATCATCTTGGTTTTCCCAGCCCTGTCCCTGGGTTTCCGCAGTGAACATCCAGCATCTTGGGACATTCCAGAAGCAGGCAAACTAGGACAGCTGGTCACCCTACTGTGGTCCCAGGTATGGTAGATACTAGGTATCCTTGCTACATCTTTGCTCTAAACCTCAGATTCCTCATCTATAAGGTGGGACTGAGAATGGTTCGTAGAGGTGTTCTAAAAATCAGGTGAGTTAATTGGTTGAGAAAACTAACCAGAAAGGTAGGTGGGGGAAGGTAGTGATTTTCCCCCAGATCTTACCTAGAAGTACAAAAATAGTATGTTAGCAACAAAAGAGGATTTCCTGGCCTTGAAACTTCAGGTGCTATGCTTCATATCCTCAATACTCAAAGTTAGCAGGATTGGCAGCACCTGGGAGCCTATTAGAAATGCAGAAGCTCAGGGACGCCTGGCTGGCTCAGTCGGTAGAGTGTGCGACTCTTGATCTTAGGGTTGTGAGTTCCAGCCCCATGCTGGGTGTAGAGATTACTTTTTAAAAATTTAAAAATAAAATAAAATAAAATAAATGCAGAAACTCAGGCCCTGCAGAATCGGAATCTGATTCTTGGGTGATTTGGATGCACATTAAGGTTTGAGAAGCACTGCTTTGTATCAAAAGCTTTAAAGCAGGGGAAACAATCCTAGAGGTAGAAAGTACATCAATAAATTCATCACAGCAGTATTTATGAGAGCATAAAAATTAGAAGCTACCTGAATGCTCCAACAATAGGGAAATAATTAAGAAAATTATGGGTTTTCTTCTGAGTAGATGACCAGGAAGCCATTACAAGCGATGGTTAAAAGACTATGTTTAATATCAAAAACCACTTTAGATATCATGAAACCTGACAGAAGCAGTCCACACAACTGGCTGATCAGCAGGATTATAACCATGTGAAGTTATATTCATATGGAAAAGGCTAGAAGGAAATATGCCAGCATGCGGCCAGATGAGGGACGGGGGAGGTCTGTTTTTGTTTTTGTGTTGCCTTGTCCTGTTTCTGTGTGGTGATATGATATATATTTATGCTGTCAAAATCCCTGGTTGGCTGATATTCCCTCCTCATGGTGAATCAGTGCCAAGAGTGGATGGTTCTTCCATTTCCATGAAGTGTGGAGCATTGAGAAATGCTTTGTCTAGAAAGCTGGTCCCCACCCTCTTTCTGAGCCTGGTCCAACCCCCCAATTCCAGGGCCTTCCTAGGTCAGCCTCATCCATCCTGACACCTCTTTACCCTGGGCCCTCAGTGCTGACGCCAGTGCCCCTTTGTCTGGCCTGGGTCCCCTCCCTTTCCAGGATAGACCTGCTTTCTGCACTCTGTGATGACGAGTGTTCTGTGTGTGTTTATTTTAACCTGAGGCTTGAATACTTCCAGAGGGCAGATGGAGATTATTATGTGGATACATGAGGTAAGGGAAAATAATAATAACAGGCGAGGTTATGGGAGCCCTTCCTGAGTACAGACCTCATTCTATGGCCTGACATGAAATTCACCCACCTACCCCAGGAGGTGAGTATGTCTAATACTGTCTTGGAACAGAGAGGTGAAGTGCTTGCCTCAGGTTGCACAGCTAGTGAGTGACAGAGCCAGGACAAGAGCCCAGGTCTTTCTGCCTTAGG
Source organism: Neomonachus schauinslandi (assembly GCF_002201575.2). Classification (NCBI taxonomy): domain Eukaryota; kingdom Metazoa; phylum Chordata; class Mammalia; order Carnivora; family Phocidae; genus Neomonachus; species Neomonachus schauinslandi. Next base: position 37,784,250 of record NC_058417.1, on the reverse strand, counting down.
AGTCAAAGGGTTTAACATACCATCTCCTCGTGGATGAAAATGCCTCGCATTTTGGTCCAGACAGGGGCTGCTTCTAGACCAGTGCTTTTCAAACTTTATTGTGCAAAAGAATCCCCTGGGAAGCTTGTTCAAATTTGGATTTTGATCCAGCAAAGTTTGGGGTTGGGCCCGGGATTCTGCATTTCCAATGAGCTCCCAGGTAATGCAGATGCTGCTGGTCCCTGGGGCACATTTGGAGGAGCAGGATCTGGAGAACATTCCTATGGGTCTTGTAAGGCTTCGTGGGATGGTGGAGTCAGAGAATGGATGCCCCCTCCCCCAGCAATCCCATCAGCACCTCCTGGGTTGGACCCAGCTGCCTGGAGCACCGTCCTGACAAGCCTGGCTGGCCAGATCTCTCCAGCAGGCCCTGCAGGGTGCCCTTGGTGGCCTGCCCCAGCATTTTTCACCCGCCAGTTGGCTGGCAGTTGACAGGCTGACGGTGACAGCTTAGCTGGAGTTCTTGTCCAGAAACGTCTTGAGCTCAGCCAAGGTAAATGCTGCCCCGCTGTCAGAAATGAAGCGCCTGGCAGGCTCCGGGCATGAATAATTGAGGCAGAAGAAACACTGTAACAGCAGATGTTTAGGATGGAGCTGGGGTTGGTTTGGAGGAGGCAGCCTCCACAATCAAAACCTTCCTTGGAAAGGCCCAATAAAATCACCGTAATAGCTCCTACTTAGCGAACACCTACTGTGGACCAGGCACTGGGCTAAGAGCTTACACGGGTATGTTTTGTCTAATCCTTTCAAGAACTCGGTGCGGGAGGTTACTGACGAGGGACTGAAGCTGAGAGGAAAGTAATGTTTGGCACTAACTACTATATAGTGGAGCCAGTTTTTGAACTTGGTCTGTCTGACTCCACAGCCCCTGCACCTGACCCTAGAGCAGTGGTTTTCAAAGTGCACTCCATGGAACCCTAAGGGTTCACAGAGGCACTTCCCGCAGGGGCTGCCGTGGGATGGACGGTGGTGGAGAAGGAAGTGGCCCAGCAGGCTGGGCTCCAGGCCCTTCTTTCCTTCCCCCAGAATGGCCATACTTTGATGTGATTTATGGATTGAGCTTCCATGGAAGATTAATTGGAAGAAAGGATTTCATGACCAAAAATGTTTGAAATCCGCATCATGCTGCCTCCCAGAACGAATGTGGATTATTGACCAGGGCTTCTTACACGCATTTCAAGGAAACATAGTTCCCTTTGGTGGACTTGCTAAGTAGTCTGGCTCAGGCTATGCCCCCTGTCAGGCCACCCCTGTCCTAGCTTCGAGCCTCCAGGCCACAGTGTCTGGAGGGCTGCTCTCAGGGGGAACAGGACTGCCCCATAGACAGCAGGCCCAACACGCTGACCGGCCTGAACTGGGTGAATTCCTGGGACAAGTTCACCGTCAGGCATGGCCTCTAAACCCTTTTAGGAGTCTCGTGTATATGGATTACAGCGAAGAAGCCCTCACGTTGACCGGCCTAAGGAGGCCTCTCGGGACCTTGCTTGTATTAATTAGGACATAGATTCAACTATTGTAACAAATGCTCAACTGATGAGGGACTTAGGCACGAGTTTATTCTTCTCCCACATGTAATAGTGTGAGTGTAAGTAAGCGGGGGTTGATGTGGTCTCCATGGTGTTGGGGACGCAGCTTCCCTCTCTCTTGCTGCTCTCCCCTCTGCAACACGTGCCTTCTATGCTGTGGTCCAAGATGCTTGCCCATTCCTACTGAGGACAGCTGTTCGGCTGGTCTAACATTGTCCGGACGTAGTCACGTAGCCCTACTCAGCTGTAAGGAGGGCTCGGACATGTAGTCTTAGCTGGGTGGCCATGTGCCTAATGGAAACTAAAGGAAGAGGGAGAGAATGGTTATGGGGAAGCATTTATCCATCTCTGTCATGGGTGGACTTCCTCTATCAAAACTGCGGGTGTTGGCAGCAGGATGAGCAGGGGCCTGCAGTAACAAACAGGAAGTGCCCCCAAGGTTGGGGGATTTCCACATGACTCGTGCCCTCGTCCCCTCCATAGTCAGTCGAGAAGCCGGCAGTGGGACGCTTGGGTGGCTCAGTCAGTTAAGCCTCCGCCTTCAGCTCAGGTCATGATCCCGGGGTCCTGGGATCAAGTCCCACGTTGGGCTCCTTGCTCAGCCGAGAGTCTGCTTCTCCCTCTCCCCCTTCCCCTACTTGTGTGCTCTCTCTCCACTAAATAAATAAAATCTTAAAAAAAAAAAAAAGAAGCCAGCAGTGATGGACTTTCTAGAAGAAAAACATGGCAGCCTGGGTGTTGTCAGGGAAAATTCTCCCAGAGATTGGGTTTCTCACTTCTCTCTTCCCATTCAGATTCTCACTGTCTGTGCTGGGGAAGGACTGTCTGGGGTCTCCCTGGAAGACCCTCTGATCACCCCACAAGCAAGTCTCTTCTGGTTAGTGCCCTTTTGGTTCCGAGGAGCTATTTGAGCTGTGTCAGGAGAAAGGTCTATAGGGAGGAGGTAGAGACCTACCATGGGATCTAAGGGCTGGAGATGACAGACAGCCTGATCTCAGCCAGAAACCAGGGCTGCTTTCTTTCTCTCCAGGCCCACCTCTCTTTTTCACTCACCCAGCATATATTTATTTATTTATTTATTTATTTATTTTTTATTTTTTATTTTTTTAAAGATTTTTTTTTATTTATTTATTTGAGACAGAGAGAATGAGAGAGAGAGAGCACATGAGAGGGGGGGAGGGTCAGAGGGAGAAGCAGGCTCCCTGCCGAGCAGGGAGCCCGATGCGGGACTCGATCCAGGGACTCCAGGATCATGACCTGAGCCGAAGGCAGTCGCTTAACCAACTGAGCCACCCAGGCGCCCTCAGCATATATTTATTGAAGCCAAATGCATGTAAGGTCTTCCGTCTCCTCTCTATGAACAAGCAGTCACACTTAGGACAATGCCCTGATAACACAGAGACACCCGTGTCCTACATTTGCTGTCAGGTGGAGCCAGGGTTTCTCTTCCTTGCTTGGAAAGCGTCTCCCTCACCAGCTTCAGTTCCTCAGAGAAGAGCTTGAGGAGTCAGGGGACTTCCTCCTGTGTGCAGGACGTGCCAGCTTTGGAAGGCTTTCCACAGACTTGGATTCCCAGAGGAGGCAGCTGGTTCCTTCATAAGTGGCTTGTCAGTGCTGAGGGAAGATGCTGTCCTTGTCACCACCCCACACGTTCTCAGCACAACCTCGGGCCCCATCAGCTGCGGGATCCTTGTGACTGAACTAATTCAGCAGGCAGATCCTACCACCTACCATATGCCAGGTGCCAATCCCTGGGCTAGGGAGGTGCTAGGGGCGAGAAGATGAACACGACACAGTCCCCTCAGCTCTGTGCCCCATAAAGGACCCACGCTGGTCCTTCTGATGCAAGAAAGTTTAACCAATGACTGAAAAGTGGCCCACGTCCCCTTCCAGTGGGAGCAGTTACTTAAACACCCAAGAAACAACGGACAGAGGAAAAGCCTTTGCCTTTGAGTGAGACTGACCTCGTTTCAGAGGGGGCCTATGAGACACCGCCCCAGTCACTCCACCCTTTGCTGTCTTAGCTGAGGCAGCAGAAACACGTTAGCATCTGTTTGGGCTTCTCGAACGACCAGAGCGTGGCTTCTGCCAGGGGGCCCTCATTTCTGACGCTTGGAGGTTTGGCGAAAGCTCTCACCGGGTGAGTCCCCGGAAGCAGGTGATAGAAACCAGACCCTTCTCCAAGCCTCCAAGCAGCTGTTTTTAAACACAGGTCTGCTCCGGTTCCCACGTGGGAGCTGCATTTGGTTGACTCCCACCATAGCTGCCCGTGTCTATTCTCTGCTGTTGTCCTGCTTTGCTTGGTAACACGATCCCATTCCGGTCACCAGAATGTGTGGTGGTAGCAGGGAAACAGCAGATAAGCAGGCCTTCGATGACTATGCTTTGTGACTGTTCACTCGTCGGCAAATCCTCCAGTTGGGCATATCCTCTGTGCTTAACCCCCCATAGATAACCATAGATAAAGGCAGACCTCACCCGGGGGGGGATGTCTGGTCCTATAGGAGAGGACCGTGGGAGCCCCAGATGGCTTGTGAGCAGAGTGGTGTGGCCTTGCACGTGCTTTAGATTCGTCTGACAGCCGCGCGGAGGGCAGGTGGAGGGGTGGGCGGTCTGGAGACTGGAGGGGAGGAACCAGGCGGTGGCTGTGGGGAGGCCCCCTCCCCTGCCACACCATCCTTCTTCTGCTCATCTTCCCCCCAACCTGGCCCTGACCCCAGGTCCCCAGGGCGTGTCACTTGTCAGAAGAGCAGAGTCTGCCTCTTGGCGGGGGGAGAGAATAGGCATCCTCCGTCCCTGCTCGTGCTGGGCCCAGGGCAAGGGCCGGCTGGGCAGCTGACGGGTTGGCAGGGAGAACATGGTCTGCTCTGCTGTGTCCACAGCCCCTGCCACTGGACAGCCTGATTAATGACCCGCCGCATCCAGGACTCCTCATGGGCCACCAGCCCCATCTCTGCAGCCGCGGCTCTGCCTCCTTCTCCCCCATGGCTGGCGCTCCCACATGGGCTGAAATGCTACGACATGGCCCCCTTGCCCGGGCTCTGCCACCCTTTCTGCTATTTCCTGTCCTCTTTTACATCCTGGCCCTACATGCTTCTGTGCGGGAGAGGCTTTACAGAATTATCTCCCAGCCTGCTGTGTTCTGGCTTGTTCTTTATCTGCATCGGGCTCATGGTAGAGGTTAGAAATGTCTCGAAGGAACCACTGCTGCTTCTCTCCTCTTTCTCAGCCCTCTGGCGACTGTCGTGTGGGCCCTGAATTCTCCCTCTGCTTAAGGGTTTGTGTCTGTGTGTCCTACTTGTATAAGTCCACCTCCTCCGTCAGACTAGCAGCTTCCCAAGATCAAGGGTCTGCCTCCATCTTTATTTTTTATTTATCTCTTCATTATTTTTTTGAGGGGTGGGGAGGGGCAGAGGGAGAAGGAGAGAGAGAATCTTTAGCTTTACTTTATTTTTTTTTCAATATTTTATTTATTTATTTGACAGAGAAAGACACAGTGAGAGAGGGAACACAAGCAAGGGGAGTGGGAGAGGGAGAAGCAGGCTTCCCTCTGAGCAGGGAGCCCGATGCGGGGCTCGATCCCAGGACCCTGGGATCATGACCTGAGCCGAAGGCAGATGCTTAACAACTGAGCCACCCAGGCGCCCCGAGGAGAGAGAGAATCTTTTTATTTATTTATTTATTTATTTATTTATTTATTTGAGACAGAGCGAATGAGAGACAGAGAGCATGAGAGGGAGGAGGGTCAGAGGGAGAAGCAGACTCCCTGCCGAGCAGGGAGCCCGATGCGGGACTCGATGCAGGGACTCCAGGATCATGACCTGAGCCGAAGGCAGTCGCTTAACCAACTGAGCCACCCAGGCGCCTGAGAGAGAGAATCTTAAGCAGGTTCCATGCCCAGCAGAGCCCGACGCGGGGCTTGGTCTTGCAACCCTGAATCATGACCTGAGCCGAAACCAAGAGTTGGACTCTTAACCGGCTGAGTCACCCAGGCGCCCCTCTGCCTCCATCTTTAGACTGGTGGCTTCTAAGATCCAGTTTTTTCTTTTCCCTGAAGCAGGGTAACCCTGGGCAGTGACTGTCTCCCCTTCGGTCTGAGAGCTCCTTGAAGACAGGAGCGCTGTTTGGGGATACCCTGTCTGTTTCTCGCTGATGCCCCAAGCTGAACTCTGCCTTGGGCACGTTCTGTAGATGCTCAGGGGCTGCAGGGAAAGCCTCCTGGCCTATCTGGAAATGGCAGGGCTGAGCATGGGTACAGCAGGTGTGGATTTGGCTGGGGCCAGAGCTGTTGGGGCGTGGCTATGGGCCTGGTACTGAGCTACTATCTGGGGCCAAGGGGAACCCAGGACATCCAGGCCAAAACGAGCCCTCAAGGCCACAGGCCCCGCTCCAGGGAGGGCGGTGACTTCGCATCAGAAGTGTGTGCAGGGAAGGGGCAGAGGATGGCTCCTGGCCAGCCTGACTCCTCATACCTCCTGTGGTTTCTGTCTCGGGTGGGAGCAGGAGGACAACCACAACTACTATGTGTCCCGTCTGTATGGCCCCAGCGAGCCCCGAAGCCGGGAGCTGTGGGTGGATGTGGCCAAGGCCAACCAGAGCCAAGTGAAGGTCCACAGGATCCTCTCCAACACCCACCGGCAGGCTTCGGTGAGTATGCCAGTCCCTGGCAGTGCTGCCTTGGGCGGGGAGGCTGGGGACTAGGGCATTCTGCCTGGTCAGTGGGCGTGGTTGTGGCCTGAGGTCCGTAATCCGGGAGGTGCCTTCCAGGGAACCCTGGGGAGGGGCTGGCCAGAGTTAAGGTGCCCACCCCTGGTCCTGGGGGCCTGTCCTGGACATGCCTGCCCCCTGCCCTGTCCAGACAAGCATGGGGCAGTGCGGGTGCCCAGCTTCCTGGCCTACAGCTTGGCCCATGCTGATTCTCTCCCGTGCCCTGCAGAGAGTGGTCTTGTCCTTTGATTTTCCTTTCTACGGGCATCCTCTGCGGCAGATCACCATAGCAACTGGAGGTAAGGCTGTGTTTGTGGGCCTGGGGGAGGTTTGGAGATCTCAGCCAGAACCCAAGGGACCTACCTGGGAAGGTTCATTGGAGACAGGGGTGTACAGATAGACAGTGGAGGGTCCCACATTGGGCTCTCTTGGGACCCCAGTCTCAGGAGGGAGATGAATGTGTGTGTTGGACCACCTCTGGGACGTTGGATGACTTACGTGTGTGTGTGTGTGTGTCCTTCTGGGCCAGCTCAGGCCAGCATGGGCAATCCCTGGAGTCCCTGTGCTTGTCTGTATATGAGGGAGGAGACTTCACTGCGAGTCTGGCTCCTGGGATCAGGCTCCTTGTTGATATGAGGAGCCCATCTTAGATTCCTGTGCACTTTCCCAGGGACAGGGAGAGGTGGAAGTCTATGCCCCCCTGGAGGGGCAGGGAGAGCCTTCTCTGCTCTGGAGCTCTTTTGCTCCATACACAACAGACCCGGAGCCCAGCAGGTGGGGATGGGGAACAGAGGTCCAAGATTTGCTTCCAGCTCCATCTGCACTGTCCCTTCCTGCACAGGGAAGCAACCCCTCTAGGCCTTCTCTGGTGATTCCTCTGCCTTTATCCGCCCCCCCCCCCAGGCTTCATCTTCATGGGGGACACGATCCATCGGATGCTCACAGCTACTCAGTATGTGGCGCCTCTGATGGCCAACTTCAACCCTGGCTACTCCGAGAATTCGACAGTCGCTTACTTTGACAATGGTGAGACCAGATCTCAGAGTTTACGTCAACTGGCTCCAGGGCTCACTTGGTCCAGCCCCTTTAGAGGAGCCCCAAGTCTAGAGAGGACAAGGGACTTGCCCATGGTCACACAGCAAGGCAGGCTGAGTTCAGTGTCCTCCTCTCTAAGATGGGGACAGGCTGCCCGTGACCGAGCAGGATCTGATGAGATAACAACAGAAAAGTGCTTGGCTCTTAGCAGAGGTGACCAACATTACAGACCTCGATTCTCTCTTACTCTCACCGGATTGTCCCTTGAGCACCCAGTTCCCGGCCACGCCTGCCTTGGGGCCCTCCTCCCTGCCCTGCCTCCCTGGCCAGCTAGGTCTCTGTTCTCCTCCCCAGGGACAGTCTTTATTGTTCAGTGGGACCACGTCTACCTCCAAGGCCGGGAGGACAGGGGCAGCTTCACTTTCCAGGCAGCTCTGTACCACGATGGCCGCATTATATTTGGCTACAAAGAGGTGAGTGAGCTTAGCTGCGGAGATGGCTGGGTCTTAGAGTCTTCCATTCAGCAAATATCTGTAGAGAGCCTGAAAATGTGCCAGGCGTAGGCCTCGGTGCTGGGAATACAGCAGTTAATGAGATGGCCGGAGGCCCTGCCCTTGTAGGGCTGTAGGTCTGGTTGGGGAGATAGATGGTAATTGCAGGGACAAATGTAGAATCGCCACTGTGACAAGTGTTCCTAAGCAGAGGTGCCTGGTACCAGGAGAGCCTTTCACGAGGCTTTTTTTTTTTTTTCCCCTTTTTCTTTTTTTTTTCTTCATGAGGCTTTTGACCTCAGCAGAGGTCAGGGGAGGCTTCCCTGAGGAAAAGAGTTAAAATCTGCAGGATGCATAGGACTTAAGGAAGCAAAGAGGAGAGGGAGAAGCACATTCAAAGGTCCTGTGGCAGGACAGAGCAGGGCTGGTTCAAAGCATTGAAAGAAGACAGCAAGGCTTGAGGGGAGAGAATGGGGGCAAGATAGGGCAGAGGAACACCCAACTTTGCCCTTGAGAAAGGTCACTCTGGTTTCAGAGTGCAGAACAGAGTGTTGGTGGCTCAGAGGGAAGGCTGCGGGATGGTTTCGGAGAGAGATGTTGCCAGCTTGGAGTAGGGTGGGGTGAGATGGAGAGAACTGGACAGATTTAAGAGCCAGTGAGCAAGTGAATTAATAGGATTTGGAGATGTGTTAGGTGGAGGAAGGCAGAGATGGAAGAAAGGGGGTGACTCCCAGGTTTCTGGCCTGCACGGAGGTGCCATCCACTAAGAGCAAAGAAAAAAAGGAAATGTGCTGGAGATGGTGTGGGGGAGACTTGCAATTTGGGGGGGCCCATTGGATTTGGGATATCTCTGAGTCCTCCGAGAGGTGCCGCACAGCAGGTGGATGCATCTGGAGCTCAGAGGGGAGGTCTAGGCTGGCCCAAGGGTGTTTAGGGAGGTAGATGGAGCCTCTTCTCCCCTGCTGCAGATCCCTATGTCCGTCCTGGAAATCAGCTCCTCCCAGCACCCCGTCAAAGCAGGCCTGTCAGACGCCTTCATGATTCTCAACCCTTCCCCGGATGTACCAGGTGAGTCCCTAGGGATCCAGCGGAGTTCTCGATGGGCTTGGACTGAGCTCCAACTGAGGGCAGGTGGGGATTGGCAGTGGAGGGAGTGGATGGAGGACAGAGAGCTGAGCAGGAACTGAGGGAAGATGGAGCATAATGAGTTCCAACTTTTCTTCATTAAAGCAGAGGAACCCTTTACACGCCCCGCCCCCGCCGCCGCCTCCCCCGGTGAAATCTCCAGTGGGAGGTGCTGCTCTGGTTTTGGAGGGGAGAGGAGCTACTCAGCACCCCGTCCATTTAGAAAATCTCCAAAAACACCAAATTAGGGTTTTGGGTCCTCCCAGGACACAACTATAATCGCAAACCCATCCCAGGCGATAGGAGCCTCACAGAAGGAAGACAGTCTCAGCCACATTGTTATCTCCCTGTCCTTCGGCAAATCAGATCTTGCTAGCCTCAGTTGCTTCTTCTGTAAAATGGGGGGAGGTGTAGCTGGAACGGCGCTTTTTCCTTCCTGGTCCTCCTCCAGTTCTGATATTTTGGGGGCATCACAGCTCTTTCTCTCTCGCTTCTAACCCCCCTGCTGACTCCCAAGAGGGTCTTGAATTCACATTTCTGTGGGAGGCACTGCAGGCATGCCACCCCCTGGCTCTGACACTTATGAACCTGAACTCTTCTGCTGTGCAGTGTATGCCAAAGTCCTTCTGTCTAGGGGCGCCTGGGTGGCTCAGGCAGTTAAGCATCTGCCCTCGGCTCAGGTCATGATCCCGGGGTCCTGGGATCGAGTCCCGCATTGGGCTCCCAGCTCAGCAGGGCATCTGCTTCTCCCTGCCCTCTGCCCCTCCCCGTGTTTCTCTCTCTCTCCCTCAAATAAGTAAATAAAATCTTTTTTTAAAAAAAGTCCTTCTGTCTAACCTGCAGGACCCCAAAGAGGAGCAGACCCTTGCCTGTTCTCCTCTATCCCTCTCTGTACTTGATGGGACCAGGGGATATTCTGAACTCCACCCTAGCCACGCCAGGCCGGATGAAAGGACATGGGTGGAAGGCACCAAAGTGCTTTCCTGGAGAGACGCAAGGCGCCACCATTCTGGGAACTCCAGGGATTCCAGGGGAAGTATCTTCTCTGCATCTGTTGGTTGAGTTCAATCAATACACATGTTCTGAGTTTCTACTCTACACTATGTTCTGGGTGCTCTTGAGATACAATGAAGAGGAAGTCATGGAGGGATTCATCCTCTGAGCAGAGCCTCTGTCCCTAACGGAAATCTGAGGGAAGGGACCAGGGCTCATGTTACAAGCCTTTATCCAGCACCTTCCATGTGCAAGGTTCAGTCCAGTGTGAGGGCTTGGCTCTGGAGTTGGAAGCATGGAGTCCAAACTCTCCGCAAGCATCTGACCTCTGGCAAATCACTTATCCTCTTAAAGTTTATTTCTTTATCTGTAGTTGGGGATGTAAGTGGTTCATACCTGCTAAGGTATTGTGAAAATGAATGCAATGAGGCACGTGAAGCGTTCAGTCTGACGTCTGGCTCATCGAGTCTGTGAGTCCTGCTTTAGGATATCTTCCTAAGCTAGCCTTTAGCACACGACACAGTGTTTGATAGTCTAGCAAGACATCTGGTACGGTAGCAAACAGTGCAGAATAAGAGCATGTGATGTCCCGATGCTGGTGTGTCGCGGGTCAGATGCCACGCCCACAGGACTTTCACATGACTCTTGTAGCTAGTGGGAAAACAATCATGTGTACATGGGGGGAAGTTTGGGAAACTTCATCATCTTTGAGTTTTTTGCCATTAACATGAATTACTGTTCTGTTATTATGAATGCTCTTCTTTCTTTTTTTTTTTTTTTTTTAAGATTTTATTTATTTGTCAGAGAGAGAGAGAGAGAGCACCAGCAGGGGGAGCGGCAGGCTGAGGGAGAAGCAGGCTCCCTGCTGAGCAGGGAGCCTGATGCGGGACTTGATCCCAGGACTCTGGGATCATGACCTGAGCCGAAGGCAAATGCTTAAACCAAACCGACTGAGCCACCCAGGTGTCCCTATGAATGCTCTTCTTTATCCTAATCTATAAAATGATATTTTTGCACAAATAAGTGTACCTGGTCTAAAACTCAAAAGATACAAAAGTTTGTATAGAAACAGGTTTCGGGGGGCAATGGGGGAAAAAAAAGAAAAAATTAGGTTTCTCTCCCATACCTGACCCCTGTCCATAGTTTTCCTTTCTGGAGGCAACCCCACTACTGGCTTATTTCTAGAGCTGTAAGCCTACAGGTAAGCATATGTTTGGATATTTAACACAAATGATGGTATATGGTGCCACTGTTCTGCCCTTGAACGAAGTATATCCTGCCCATCATTCCATATCAGCTCACACCTCATTCTTTTTAATAGCTACTTGCAAGAATATTCACTGCAGCATTATTTGTTGTAGCAAAAATGGGAAACAGCTGTAAAGCCTATGTCCAGGGAGTTGGCTAAATTAAGGTACATCTGTGCAACAGGCTATCAAGTAGCTATTTTTATGCCCCGTTGTATTCCCGCAAGATAAATCCCCACTACTCCTCCTGCCCCTCCCTGACCTTCCCTGAACACTCAGTGCTCTAGCAAGGGGCTTACCGAGACCCTGCTCCATAGCCCAGTTCTCACTGGCCGGTGAATGCCTGCACTGAGCTGGCTGCTACCTAGTTCAGTATCTCTCCGATTGTATTAGTTAGCTCTTGCTGCATAACAAATTATCCTGAAACGTAGCAGCTTAAAACAGCAAACATATTATCAGCCCAGAGTTTCCGTGGATCGGCATGGCTTTGCTGGGTCCTCCGGTTCAGGCTCTTGCCCAGGCGGCTCTCAAGGTGCTTTGCCAGGTTACAGTCATCTCAATCACCGATTGGGGTGGGGGTCTGCTTCCAAGAGCTCTCACATGGGTGTGGGCAGGATTGACTTCCTTGAGGAGGCCCCCCTCGGTTCCCACCATGTGGACCTCCCCATAGGAGAGCTGGCTGGCTTCCACCAGAGCAAGGCAAGCAAGACAGCCATAGAGGGTGGGCAAGACAGAGGCCAGTCTTTTTGTAACCTGATCTCAGAAGTGCCATCCCGTCACTTTCGCCGTATTCTATGGGTTAGAAGCAAGTCACTAGGTCCAGCCCACACTCAGGACAGGATTCCACTGGGTGTCAATACCAGGAGGTGGGGCCATTGGGGGCTACATTGGAGGATGTCTGATTACCACGCGGATTATCATCCCATCCCCAGGCTCTGAGCTTTATCTTATTTGGTCATCCTCCCAACACTGCAAGTGAAGTCTCTACTTTCTAAATGAGGACACAGAGGCTCAGAGACTTGTGAAGTGACTTTCTTGTAATCACACAGCTCCGAGAGAGAACTGAAATCCAGATCTTCCTTTTTTTTTTTTTTTTTTAAAACCCTGGGGTCGACCTTTGAGACTTTCTAAATCTAACCCAGCCTCATTCCAGCCGGAGGGTGAGTCCTTTCCTCCTCAGCTCCCCAAACACCCACAGCCCTATATGTGCACATCCCAGGCTGTTTTACGGGATGGGCAGTTCTTAATGCCCAGGTACCCACCACCCGTGTGCCTTACGGAACCCCATCCATCTCATTGGTGCCTCTCTCACAGGGCGTTGTGGGCTGGCGGGGTCTCAGGAAATGTGTGTTGGATCCAGCTGTTGTATGAGGCTGAATTAGAGGAAGTCAGATCCCTCCAGGGAGTGTCTGCATCTGAGCTTTGTCAGTGATTCTGGAATGAAAGGCTGTTTTAGAGCAAGCCAGGGAGATGTGGGGAGGCGGGAAGAGGGGCAGGGGAGGAAGCACAGCCCACCTGCAAAAATAGCAGGCCAGTTGCGCCTGCTCTGATTATGTCATTGTCTGGCCCCTCGTTGCTGCAGCATGAAGTCAAAATCCTTAATGTGGTGTTCAAGGTCCTGCGCAGCTGACACAGCCTTCATCACCCACCACTCTCTGTCGGGCATCACTGGTCTGCATGCCCTGTTCCCCAAACGTGCCAAGGGCTGTCCACATCTCCAGGACACAGTTTTGTTTTTTTTTTTTTTTTAAGATCTTATTTATTCATTTGACAGAGAGAGAGAGAGAGAGAGGACAAGCAGGGCGAGAAGCAGACTCCCTGCTGAGCTGGGAGCCCGACATGGGGCCATGGGGCCATGGGACCCAATCCCAGGACCTGGAGATCATGACCTGAGCCGAAAGCAGATGCCCAACCACCTGAGCCACCCAGGTGCCCCTCTATGACACAGTTCTTGTGTAAAATGGCACCCATTTCAACCCTTTTGTCACTTGGCAAAATTCTCGTCATCCATTGGTCCAGCTCAGATGTTGTCTGCTCCCTGAGGCAGAACTCATGGTTTCCTCAGGCCCCTTCTCCCCAACTGGCCATGGGCTCCTTGGGGGCTCACCGTGGCCCCAGGGCTTAGCTCAGTGCCCGCGGCAGGGCAGGCGCTCAAAAAATGAGGACTAGGGCAAGAGTGGGTGCCCCTGAAGGGAATGGGAGCAGCAGAGACCTTCTCCTCTGCCCTCTGGTGACCCCAAATGAGAACAGAGGCCTGATGCCACTTGAGGTGGAGGAAGTACTTTAGTAATTAATTGCATCTCTCTCTGTCCAGCATTTAGCCTGGCTCCGAGCATAGACTTTAGGAGGAATATTGAGGTGTGGATGGAGCATATTCATATGCAAGCATTTTTCTGGGACAGCATCCATGGCCTTCATTGGGTTTTTAAATGGGCCACCACCTCTGCTTTGGGCAGTGATGGATTTTATGTGGCTGAGAGGTCAGATTCCTCTGGGTCTGCTATTCAACCCACAAGTAGGGAATTAGTTTGGATTAGGCTGAGCTGCAGATAACAGTAAATCCCAAATAACCATGGCTTCAATGAGATACAAATTCAGGGACAGCTTTCTGGTCTGCAGCTCCTATTATTACCACAGATATTCCCCTTGTCCAAGCCTCCCTGGGACACCGCCACCAGAATGGATGGTATCACAGTCTTTGTACCCAAGCCCCTCCCTGCCTGGAGTGCAATGAGAAGTGGAGGCTGGTTTCCCCACTGTTCCAGAATCCCCCAGCCACTGAACCCAGTCTGGTGTCTGGTCTGCAGAGCTGACTCTCTCCCCAGGCTCCACTTTCCTCCCACCCCTGCCTGAGGGGGTGGGGGCGGGGAATTCAGCACAGGCTCACTCTTGGGGTTGAGAGAAGGAGATGCTGCAAACAGCCAGAGTTTATCTTACCATTATTTCCTTACATAAACTGCTACACCGGCTTTGCAGCAGAGAGCCTGCAGGGCATGCCTGATGGCAGAGAAAAGATCGATGGGCAATTAGCAGCAGCTTTTTGCAGAGGCTCGCAAAACATACAAGGTAGCTTATAGGCTCTTTATTTGGCCTCTGGGGCCCCCAGAAGTCAATAAAATTTCCTCTATTCATTTGTTTAAGAAACTCTTTCTTGGGGGGGTGCCTGGGTGGCTCAGTCGTTAAGCGTCTGCCTTCGGCTCAGGTCATGATCTCAGGGTCTTGGGATCGAGCCCCGCATTAGGCTCTCTGCTCGGCCAGGAGCCTGCTTCTCCCTCTCCCACTCCCCCTGCTTGTGTTCCCTCTCTCAAGCTGTGTCTCTCTCTGTCAGGTAGATAAATGAAATCTTTTTTTTTTTTTTTTTTTTTTAAAGAAACTCTTTCTTGGGGCACCTGGTGGCTCAGTTGGTTAAGCATCTGCCTTCGGCTCAGGTCATGATCCCAGGGTCCTGGGACTGAGCCCCGCGTCACTCTCTGCTCAGTGGGGAGTCTGCTTCTCCCTCTCCCCTGCTTGTGCTCTCTCTTGCTATCGCTCTCTCTCTCTCAAATAAATAAATAAAATCTTAAAAAAAAAACCTCTTTCTTTCATGGACAGGATAAAAGCAACTTTAGTGTAGCCAATGTCAAAACTGACAGAGGTTCTGAATTAGTGGAATCAGTTAATGAGGATTTCATTATTCAGGGCTCCAAATTGTAGCCCACCCCTTGGGATATGGGACCCTCATTGTGCTCACCTCTGGGGTCCCCTGCTGGGACTCCATTTATGATTATTGAATGAATAGTCAAATGAGCAAGGAAATACATGAACGAGGGACGCCTGGGTGTCTCAGTCGGTGTAGCGTCTGCCTTTGGCTCAGGTCGTGATCCTGGGATCTTGGGATCAAGCCCCGCATCAGGCTCCCTGCTCAGCGGGGAGTCTGCTCCTCCCTCTGCCCCTCCCCCTGCTTGTGCTCGCTCTCTCTCTGTCAAAATAAATAAATAAAATCTTTTTTAAAAAAGGAAATACATGGAAAAAACACAAACTTTTCCCAAAACTACCACCTTATATTTTTTGTATTGGAACCACCTATTTTGGAGGGCAATTTGTGGCAGGACTAGTCAGTCTGATTTCTTCTGACCATTCCAACTCTTCCCCACCAGTGTCTGGTTTTGAAACAAAATGGGACATGTAAACCTCTCTTTTGAGCCGCGAACGTCTCTTGTTTAGGCAGAAGCGCTTTCCGCTTCTGGATCTTAGTATTTCTGAATCTTTGATGAGTGGAGGCAGAGATAAAAACAGAACGTCTCAAACTGCCAGAAATGTGGCTTTGGCGCGGCCTCTCTGTCTTGGTTCCGGAGGGATCTGTTGGTCATGCAGATGGATGTCATCATCCTTGGGCGAGCCCCAGATGTTGGCGAGATAATCCAAAAGCAAATAACTCAGGCAGGGATATTAAGAGTGCTGTTTATAGAGAAATAAAAATATTACCAAAGCCATACACTCAAACAAGTGCAAGTTGGCCGTTGAAGTGAGCAAATATTTTTAATCAGAGGTCTATTTCCGCACACCCACCCTCATCTCCCTTCCTACCGTACTCATCTCCCCTGCCCTGTGGTAGGGCGATCAGTGACAGTCTTTGGAGCACATCTGACCCTGTCTGGCTGCGTCCTTCCTTGAAGCACACCCCCAGCTTTGGTTCCTCGGCCCAGGTGGTGGGGAGACCCATCCCTAGATTCTGGTGTGAGGTTTGCTGGGAGCCTTGCCTTCCCTGGTTGCTGCTTGTGGGTCTCTATCCCTGAAATCGGCCTCCTTGACAAGTTCATGTCTCCATTCATGCCCAACCCTGACTCCACTTGTCGCTGCCATTTCACCTTCCTTCCCACCCTGGGGACAAGCTCTCCTCTACATCCTTGCAGGTGGAGAGATCTGGAAAGCCAGGTCTCCTCTCCTTTGAGCTCTAAGGTGGGAAGGGGCATGTCTGGCTGCAGAGCCCATTGGGGGCTGCCCTTTCGAGAAAGGCCATAGTCTGGTGGGCTGGGGAGGAAGGGCGTTCTTCCTTAAGGCTGTGGACTGAAGTTATAATAAGTTGCTGAGGGTTTTGTGACTATCTATAATCCACTCATTCATTCACAGTCATTTTTTGAGGCCCTGTTATGTGGGGGGCCTGGTGCTAGGGACTGGGGGATGGAGGGAGCTCACAGCCTGGTGGAGCAGGTGGCCAGCAAAGTCAATATTGATGAGTGGTGTAACAGGTGACACTGGACATCGTGCAGGAAGCTGTGAAGCTCAGAGGAGGGGCCACTAACGGTGCCCAGGGAGGGTGGAGAAGCCTTCAGGGAGGGCTTGTCCTTTGAGTTGAGTCTTGAGGGAGGAAGCAGATAAGGAAGAAGAGTTTACATAGACTCTAGACCCGATGGTCTCAGGCCCCTTGGAAGACCTGGAATTTCACTTTGTTTTCTTCCCTTTACATTTTAGTGCTAAAAGGGGTGATTTTTCAGAAGGAGAGATGGCCCTTGGGGGTGGTGTGTGGGACAGAGCTGTGGCAGGCTGCCTGGGTGTCCTCTATCTAGATGTCCCACATCCCCTAGGCTCACTCAAATCCCAGGCCAGCTTCCCATAGCAATTGGTGCCACACGGGGAGGGCCCTGCAGCGCATATGGACCTTTATTAAAGATTAAAGATTAAAAACTGAGCAGAAAAATTACAGAAAGCTGACCTTCCTCACCCCAATCTTTTCCAGACCCCACTGCTGCTTGGCAACGGGCCTTTCTTGTACCAAAAAAATTGTGTGTGTACAGGGCTCTGTGAAACTCACTCCCTCAGCTTTTGACGGAGGAGTCTCTCCTCCCTAGGACCTTGGTAAGCCTGTAGACATCGGGCAGTGACTGCCTGAGATATATGAAGCTTTCTTCTCAGCCCCTTCCCTTTCAGACTTAGGCTTGCTTAGGAAAACAATAAGCACACAATTACTCCATCTTTGGGATGTTGGCTTAATTATTTATTTTTACTGAAACATTGTAAATGTTTCCTTTCTACCCTTTCAGAAACACAAATACAGTGGTTCCCCCCCCTTATCTGCGGGCACACGTTCCATGATCCCCAGCGGATGCCTGAAACCAGGGGTAGCACTGAAGCTTATAGATACTATGTTTCTTCCTATAAACACATACCTATGATAAAGTTTAATTTATAAACTAGGCACAGTAAGAGATTAACAACAGTAACTAGTAATAAAACAGAGCAATGATAGTAATGTCAAGTTATAAACGTTAAGTGAATGTGGTCTGTCTCTCTTACCGTACTGTACTCACCCTCCTTTTGTGAGGAGATGGAGGGAGTTGAGTGGCGTGGCTGACGGTGGGGGGGGTGGGGGGTGGGGCGAGGGAGGGGAGTGGGGGAGGGGGTGGTCACAGACCGTGAAAGCAAAGCCGCGGATGCGGAGGATGACTGTAAAGAAACCAGGAGCTACGGGGGCGCGGACCCTTGTGTAGAGTTAGGAGAGCAGAGTGACCACGTCTCTTCCCGATGGTGTGTCCAGTGACTCCAAATTGGTAGCTTGAAATCAGCATGGGGAGTATTTAGACCACAGAAGTCAGCAAATGCCACCAGTCAGGGCTCATTCACTGCGTAGGACGACGTTTCCGGACATTCTGCCTTTGGGCATGTTTCAGGGGCTGACACGCGCATCACCGCTCTCTAGCACAGCAGTGTGGTCTGGTAGGAAGAGAGCACCAGACCAACTGCGGTTCAGTCCTGGGTTAAGTAGGAGGCATCGATTCCGAGATCAGGGATAAACCAATGATAGAAACGAAGATTAGATGTTCTTTTAAGCAGATTCAGGAGGGGGGCGGGGGGCGGGGGGGATGGGGCACCCAGCACAGGACATCCTTCGTTTCACAGCCGGGCCTGATGAGCTGTGCTGCCACCCTGGGGAAGATTCCTCCAAAGCACCTTCAGCAGAAAGAGTAACTTACATCCCTGCCTACTCGCGGCTTCCAGTACCAAAAACCCAGCTCAAATTAGCTGAAGTGGAAGGGGGAATATGAAGTAGCCCAAAGAACAAAAAAGAAGAACTGAGAGCCAGAGAGACAGGAACCAGGGCAGGTCATGGGACACCAGAGGCTGGAGAGCCACTATTATGTTCTGCTTCATGAGGCTTGTGCCTGAGATTGGACCTGTGGCCATTCATGGACTTGGAGGTTACATTTTCTCAGCTTCATTGCTAGAAAGCACAGGGCCTTTGGGTTACAGTTGAAAAGTCCCAGAGAAGGTCTCTGATTGGTCCACTTGCATCACATGCCCAGCCCTGGACCAATCACTGTGCAGCCAGGGAGGAAGACTCCTGAAGAAAGATGGTAGCTCCAGCGCAGCTCACATGTAGGAATGGACTCGGGGTAGTTCCCCAAAGGGAGTGCTGTTTCCAAAAGGAAGAAGGGGTGCTGGGCAGGCTGAACACTACAAGACTCCTTCCCCTTGTAGGGAAATTCATTCACAAAGCTCGGAGGCTGGCTGCTGGCCTTTCAGAGCCTAAGGAATCCCCCCCCCCCCCCCCGCCCAAGTCACGGTTCTTGGGTGGGTGTGGGTATACAGTGGGATATATCAAAGCATCTCAGATTGTCATTTTAGGAGAAGTCTTTTCATCTACAATTCCACTTTTTTCCTCCCAAGTGTGTTGTAGCAGGTGTTTCTGTCTTTCCACATCACAGACAAGAAACTGAGGCCCTAAGATTGGGAGCAGAACTCGAATCAGAACTCAGGTCTTTTGACACCGACGTACTGCAAGGGAGTTACTGCAGGGACTGAGGCAGAACATAAGCCCAGCCCCTGGCTGCCTGGCCCTGAAGCTCGCTCTGGCTTCCATCCAGGACAGGAGAGGTTCTCCAAGTTCAGCCTGTGCATCCGCAGACATTTGCAGAGTGCTCACTGTGGGTCAGGTTCAGGACCAGATGCTCACAGTCTAATGGCCCTAAATAGACCCTAATGACCCCACATATGGGGAGTGCAGTGGGAGCAGGGTGCCTGGCCTGGGTAAAGAAGAGGAGGGAGCTGGAGAAGGAAGGCTGCTCGGAGGAAGTAGCTCTGAGCTGGATCTGGAAGGATGAGCTAGACAAGAAGAGAAGGGATGGAAGAACATTATGGGTCAAGGGAACAGCAGCTGTGAAGACACAGAGCCATGCAGAAGCATGGGAGCTCCTATGTCTTGACCTCAGGGGCAGCCAGGCCTCTGTGTGGAGTAGTTTGACCTGTTGACAATACAAAGCTCTTCTCTCAGGGTCAACTCCTGTCCTGTCTCTGTAGCTTCAAGATCATTGTCCCAGGTTGATGAGTTTCTTCCTGCCCCCAGTGGCTGCATCCTGATTCCCCGATCCACTTGCTGCAATCTCTTGCCCACCTATCAGGCTCCAGGTACAAGCCTCGAAGGCCTCTGGCCATGAGATGCTCTGCCTCTGTTTCAGAATCTCGGCGAAGGACCATCTTTGAATATCACCGTGTGGAGCTGGATCCCAGCAAGGTCACCAGCACATCAGCCGTGGAGTTCACCCCACTGCCCAGTGAGTAGGGGTCGTCCCCACCGAGGGAGGGCATTTCACTGTCCTGGAAAGAGCTTCATAGTCAAACAATCTGGGTTCCATTCCCAGGCCCACCACTGACCCCTGTGTGGGTATGGCTGCCTAATTTCTCTGGGCTGCCATTTCTCATTTGTCACATGGGCCTAACCCCACTTCCGTCCCAGAGCTACGGTAAGGGTCAGAAGCAGGATAGGTAGAGTTGAGGACAAATGTCAGCTCTGACACTAACTGGCATATCCCGGGCCTGGGTCATGGTTTGTACTTGATACATGACAGCTATGGTTATTGACACACAATTAAGACCCAGGAAAGGTGTACCCCTGAGAATTTTTAGACTGAGCCCCCAGGAAAGGTAATCCAGGAACTGAATGAATCGGTCCTTACATTTCTTTTTTTTTTTTTTTTAAGATTTTATTTATTTATTAGAGAGTGAGCAAGAGAGAGAGAGAGAGAGTGTGTGCAAGTTGGGGGAGGGGCAGAGAGAGAGGGAGACGCAGACTCCCCACTGAGCAGAGAGCCTGAGATGCCAGGGCTCAATCCCCGGATCATGACCTGAGCCGAAGGCAGACCCTCAACCGACTGAGCCCCCAGGTGCCCCTTCGGTCATTACATTTCTTGTTGCATTTTCCTTAGAGGAGGAGTAATGCCGGAGTCCACAGGCAGGAGGCAATAAAGGAATTCAGCCAGCAGTCCTCCAAGAACCATGGCTCGGCCCTCCCCCGTGCCCCACTCACCTGCAGTTGAGGCCACATGTCCATGACCAAGGCTCCAGCTACTGCTGTGGACCCCACCGGACCGGGGTTGGATGCTCTTCGGGATATGGTCAGGGCAGCTGGGGAGAGCGAGGGAGAGGACAGGACTCCTGTTCTGGCATTTTTACTTTCTTTTTATTTTTTAAAGTTTATTTATTTATTTAAGTAATCTCTACACCCATCGTGGGACTCAAACTCATGACCCTGAGATCAAGAGTCACATGCTCTCCCGACTGAGCCAGCCAGGCGCCCCCGTTCTTGCGTTTTTTTTTTTTTTAAAGATTTTATTTATTTATTTAATTGACAGAGAGAGAGAGAGAGAGAGAGAGACAGCATGAGGGGGAACACAAGCAGGGGGAGTGGGAGAGGGAGAAGCAGGCTTCCGGCTGAGCAGGGAGCCCGATGCAGGGCTCGATCCCAGGACCCCGGGATCATGACCCGAGCTGAAGGCAGTCGCTTAACCAACTGAGCCACCCAGGCGCCCCCTGTTCTTGCATTTTTGAAAGAGAGTTTTAATTTCCTCTCCTGTCTCACAGTACCTGCTAGTTTCCCTCTGAAGCAATGGCCTTCTCCCTGCTTTCTGGGGCCTTTCTTGCCTTGCCTTCCCCTGCTTCCTCTTCCCTGGGGGTTCTGGGAGCAGGGGGGTGGAGAAAGAAGAAGGGGAGGAGGAAAGTTCTTGAACACTAGGCCTGTCTCTGCAGGGCTCAGCAGGTGTCTTCCCCTGGGAAAGAGGAAGGACACAGACATCATGGGGTCGCAGGATTAGGACCCCTTGCAGATCACAGCCCCACCCCCACCACAGCTGCCCTCTCTCTTAGGCAGGAGAGACCTGGGGCCTGAGAAGCAGGGGTTCCTCAAGGACTGCCGAGGGCAAACCTCAAGTCCTAGGACTTGAATAAACTGCCCTTGGGAGCAAGGACATCCAAGGGCAGGGTAACTGCCTGGGCGGAAGTGAAGCGTCCTGGGAATCATTTCTGGGTCACTCACTGTCTGTACATTTCAGCCACTTCCCACCCCTCCAGTGAATTTGGTGAGCGTTTAATAGCTCGCAGGACGTCTGAAATGCAGATGAGAAATAAAGGTCAGTGGGTTGTACGCATACCCCACGGAGGCTCCCGGGCTTTTTTCTCATGGCCGGTTTGCCTGGAGCCTTCTAAGGGGCCTCCGGAGCCACTGGGAATGAGCAGGCCATGGGATCCCATGTGGGGGCCCCTGTGGGTGTGGCTGGTGGGGCAGGGGGCAGTGCTGCCAGGGCTAGGATTTGAGCCCCTGGAAGGCCGGTTAACTTGGTCCTGAGAAAACTCAGCATCCCCCAGTGCAGGATTTCTCTCTTACCTTTGGGTGGGGGAGGACTTAGCCAAGATTGGTCCAGAGGTGCGGATGGGCTGTCTCCAAGCCATTATACTCTGTGGCAGGTTCGTCCGGGTCCCTCTTCTAGAAGACACTCATGAAAGGCTGAGAGTGGGAGCTGAAGCAGGGAAGCCCACCCGTGGGACCTCAAGGCTAAGCGCTCAGGCTTTTGGCTCCCACAGACCTCAGTTCAAGCCCAGACCACCACTCCTAGCTCCATGACTATCTCTAAGCCTCAGTTCCCTCCCTTGTAAAATGGGGATAACAAAACCACCCAGGGACCAATTCCATAAACATTGGTCAACTGCTTACCACGGGCTTGTGATGGGGTGCTGTTCTAGAACGTCTGGATACAGCAGGGGACAAAACAGCCGGAGAGCTCCATTCTATTGAAAGGATACAGTGCCACCTACAGCCAGTCGCTCCCACAGTGACTGAAGGTGACACGCTGTGCCCACAACAGCTTTGCTCCCACCCCCCACGGCTGGTTCCCAGCTGCCATCTTGCTGGGGGTGCATGGAATGCAAACTGGCTCCCTCATTAATGGATTGCAGTAGAGTCCCAGGAAGACTCACATAGCGAGGAAATGTGTGTGATAGCTATTGAATGAGTGGGTTATTTTTCTGAGTCAGTTGTCACTTCTTGCTGCTAGCGGTGTGTTCTGTTCCATTCAGCTGCTCATCAGAGGAACCCTTCTACTGCACATGGTTATTCTGGGTGAGGGCCTGGGTCTCCTTGGGTTAAAACGCACAGGTTTGTGGCAGCTGCTTGCCACCCAGAGGTCATTCTGGTTCTCTTCAGAGTAGCGCTCAATTGCAAGCAAACAATGCTTAAAATCCAGCCCCCATACCTCCTGCCTCCCGCACCCCCCCGCCCCAGCCTCTCTGCTCCCTGGCTTGGCTGGCGCCAGAGGGGTCCGCGCACCATCAGCAGCCTGCTCCCACCAACTCCCCTGCTCTCGGGCCCTGCCCTGCCCCGGGCCAGACCCCAGCTGTTGTTCCTCCTCGTTCCTGTCACCCTCAGCTTGTCCACTCTGCCCAGCCTGTTAGCGTTCTGGTTGCTGCTGGGAACACAGCTGAAATGGGCTCCTCCTGGGCCTCTGCGCGCAGGGGCTTTTCTGCTTGGACTTCTCTTCCTCCAGGAGAGCCGCCAGACTTGCTTCCTCCTTTCTCCCAATCTCTGCCCAAATGACCTCTCCTCAGAGGCCCTCGCCAACCTTCCCGCCTCCCTGTTGTGCACCGCTATTTTTCACAGCCCCCTGCCAGAAGCCCTAGTGCAGACTTCGCTGTCTGTGTACTGTAGGCCGTCTCCTGCTCTAGACTGCAGGCTCCGGGCAGGCAGCGCGTCTGTCTGTCTTTCCCTGTTCACCACTGTATCTCCAGCAGCTGGGACAGGGTCTGTGGCAGGTGCTCAATACATAGTTGTTGAAAGATTGCCTCGGGGCACCTGGGTGGTGCAGTCGGTTAAGCATCCCACTCTTGGTTTCGGCTCAGGTCATGCTCTTGGGGTCCTGGGGTCGAGCCCCGTGGCAGGCTCTGCACTCAGCTTGAAGTCTGCTTGAGGATTTTCTCTCTCCCTCTTCCTCTGCCCCTCCCCATGCTCACGCGTGCCCTCTCTCTCTCTCTCTCTCAAATAAATAAATCTTTAAAAAACAAAGAGGGGGCGCCTGGGTGGCTCAGTTGGTTAAGCGACCGCCTTCGGCTCAGGTCATGATCCTGGAGTCCCGGGATCGAGTCCCGCGTCGGGCTCCCTGCTCAGCAGGGAGTCTGCTTCTCCCTCTGACCCTCCTCCCTCTCATGCTCTCTGTCTCTCATTGTCTCTCTCGCAAATAAATAAAATTTAAAAAAAAAAAAATTAAAAAAAAATAAATAAATAAAAAACAAAGAGGAATGAATGCAAGCATGAATGAACAAGTAGACGAATACCTGGTCGGTACATTGAGGGGAATGAGTAAGACCACAGTCAATCACAAGCAGCATTCGCAGGGCTCGCCGCATGGCCAGCACTCGTACAGACCCTCGCTCGGTGTCACCTCATCTCCTCCTCACTGCACGTCTGCCCGGCAGAGAGCATCAGGATCCCTCTTTTGCAAAGGAGGAACTGAGGCCAACGGGGTTCAGCAACTCCCCAAGCGAGATGTAAACCCAAGTGAGCAGAGAGACCCATATACTCCCTGGGGTAGCTCGCTTCCAAGTGGAGAGGGAGAAGAAAGGGATGCGATTATGAATGCCTGGTTTACCCCCGCGGACCAGTGCTCAGGCTTCCCTGGGAGGTGAGTGAGGAGGCAGAGACAGGCCAGGGTACGATCCTGGCACCAATCCCCCCACAGGGACCGAATGAGTGCTCCCAGCTAGCACTGGCTGGGGGGCAAGCCAGACCATCTTAAACATCCTTTTCTGTGATTACAGCCAACAAAAGTGTATTATAAACATTAAACTTGTTAGAAGACTAGCTCTTGTTCCTGTCGGGAGAGGAAACAGTAATCATGTGACATAGTAGCGTAGCTAACCCTATAATGGCAATTCTTTTTTTTATTTTATTTTATTTTATTTTATTTATTTATTTGACAGAGAGACACAGCGAGAGAGGGAACACAAGCAGGGGGAGTGGGAGAGGGAGAAGCGGGCTTCCCGCCCAGCAGGGAGCCCGATGTGGGGCTCGATCCCAGGACCCCGGGATCATGACCTGAGCCGAAGGCAGTCGCTTAACGACTGAGCCACCCAGGCGCCCCCTATAATGGCAATTCTATTGCAATATAAAGGTGTCAAATCAATGTCATACACCTTAAACATATACAGTGTTATATGTCCAATATATCTCAATTAAGACAAAGTATCCTTCTCAAGCCTGTAATTGTGGGCAGTAGCCCAGCAGTATAACTTCCCGGGCTAGGTGAGATCCCTTTGTCCATGCTTCGAGGCCCCTGTAATTTTCCTTCACAAGCCTCATCACAACGATAATTACGTGGTTATGTTTGCTTGATGATCTGTTTAGTGTCTGTCTGCCCATAGGACTGTAAGGCCCAAGAAGGCAGGCACCGGGATTTACTGCGCAATCCCCAGCACCAGCTCAGGGCCTGACCCTCTGGGGACGGAAGGAGGAAGGAGGAAAGTGGGGGGAGGGAGAAAGAGATGGAAGAATCTAGGGCTGGACTCAAGTGAGGGTGGCATTAATGACCTCCGGGGTCCCTGCTAGTCAGAGACTCTGGAGTTCTGTAAGGGCCCAGCACTGGGGAGAGCTGTGCCTTTTGGAGGTCCCTGGACGTCCACGGAGGGTCTGAGGGACTGCCACCTTCTCTCTCACAGCCTGCCTGCAGCATCGAAGCTGTGACACCTGCGTGTCCTCAGACCTGCCCTTCAACTGCAGCTGGTGCCACGTCCTCCAGAGGTTTGTGCCCTGGCTGAGCCTCTGGTTCCCACGGGCGGACTGTGGAGGAGGGGCAGAGGGTGACATGGCCCCCCTCCCCGCCTCGGCCTCATTGCCAACATGAGAGCCTCTCTAGCCAGTCTACTGTGCCCCCTAGGACAAGAATGTCGCAGAAGTGAGTTTTTCCCTGAGGCCTGCGACCGATCAAGGTGACTGTGTAGCAGGGTCCCTGTGCGGACGCTAGGTTTCTGGAAGACTATCCAGGGATCCCATCTACGGCAGCTCCTCTTCACACCCCAGAAGGGTCGGTTCATCCTAGGGCAGGGCTTCTCAGAGAATGGCCCACAGCTGTGAGGATCCCAGAATCAGCTAGGTCTTGTGTCAAATATGCAGATTCCTGGGCCCTACCCTGGATCAGGATCTCTGGGAGGGAAGCCCAGGAGCCTGCATCTCAACATGGTGCCTCATCTGCAAACAAGCATGAGACCTGCCATCTCCAAAGTCCCATTGCCATTGGATGAGAGCCCCATGACCCCACCTTAAGATCTTTGTCAGGCTGTAATGGGGTTTCCTGAAAATCAGGGCTATGGAAATTGCAGGCATCTGTGGAAGGTTGGGGCGGGCTACAAAGCTGTGTTTGCTTGGTTTTGGAAACAGGCAAAAATTCCGGATGAGATTCGGGTTCAGGGATAAAGTTCTTAAATACAACTCGTCTTCCATTCCTTGTTCTGAAATCATTTCCTCACAGATTAGACTCAGAATCCGAGCCCTGTTCTTCCGTCCAAAATAAATAAATAGCAGGGAGGGAAAAAAAAAATTTCTCTGGGGACTTGGGCTCTCATGAGAGTGGGAAGCCCTATGAACTCCAAGAGCCTACGAGGCAATCTTGAAAATTGCAAATTACAGAGTCTGCGTTCCACGCAGCTGTGGGGCATCTGTCAGCGTTTCCTTCGCTCCTTTCAAATATCCCGGTGCAGAAATAGAAGCTGCCGCCCTCACAGGCGGCCTGCCCAGCACAGGGCACAGCCCGGGCTGGGAAGAGAGGGGCTCCTGTGTGTTTTTCCCACCAGCTGTGCTCTTATTCACTCTCTTGGGGCCTCAGTTTATTTTCCCCATAAAATGGGCTGTGGTGATGTGGCCCCGGGGAAAAATGGGTGAAGAACATGTCATCATTTTAATTTCTCAACTACCAAAGAGCATTTTTGCAAAGTGTGCAGGGCCCTGTGCACGAAAGGCATGGAGCCTCGAGAGAATACCTAGGGTAGACCCCAGCTTGGTCCGTCCTGGAATGCAGCTTTGCTGCCTGGTCCACCTCGGGCACGCTCAAGTTGTGAGCCACTGTCTCAGCGTGGAGAGATAGTCCAGATGAGCTCAGATGAGCCCTGGAATCCTGGGGCTGGCTGCCACCGCATGACTCAGCACCCAACCAGAGCTGAGCCATGAGAGCTTCGAAATGGGTCAGATGAAAGCAAAACCCTCACACTGACACATCCTCATTTAACACATACGCCCAAACCCAGAGACCGTGACCGTTTAAGGAGGGTTGGTCAGGTTGGGGGAGGGCAAGGACTTGAGTGTGGACACTGCGTTTGCTGTGTGGTCATGTCCACTCCGGGACGGAGAAGCTCCAGCACAGAGCAAGTGAGGCTGATGTGGGGCCGAGATCTTGTCGCCCGATGCCCATGGGCCTGGGCTCACCCCAGCACGGGCCCGTCCTTGCCAGCCCTCTGGAGCCTTGGCATCCACTGAGAGCTGACCCCAGGTCCCTACAGAGCCAGAGGGCAGGGCTGGTGCCGAGGGGCCAGCCATCAGGGACTCTCCCACCAACAGCTGCTTGCAATCACCCTGTGGGTTCTCAGCTTCCCCTTCCTCTCCACCCACTCTGCCTTCCGCAGCCTCCCAGAGTTTCCCTTCCTTGCGCTGGGGCTGGATCTGATTTAGACAATTTCACTTACCATGGCCGCTGTCTTCCTTTCATCCCACATTGCCCCCACCCCGCCAAGGGCCCACTCTGGAGTCTTGGGGTGACTCCAGGATTTGGCCCAGGGAATGAGGGGCCATAATCCTTGCTTTCCAGTGTCACTGGGAGGGTCCCATGAAACAGGACAGGAGCAGCATATGGCTGGGGCGGCACTTGGCATTCAGGAGGCGCTCATTAGTGGCCATATCTGAGGCCTTTCTTCTCTGCATCTGGGTTGGTTGGCTCAGGTCTTAGAATGTGATGTTCTTAGACTTACATCAAAGGTTCAGTCCTTGAAAGAATCAGTTAGTTTGGCTTAAAAAGAAACTTTAGCTCCCAGCCCCCAAGAGAACCCTAATCCTCCATGCCCCAAAGTAGTGGGCACAGAGGACCTGAGAGTGGGGGAGTGGGGATGGCTTAGTTCTCCCCCTGCTGCAGGAGAAGCAGCTCGGAGCCCGAGGGGGCATCTTCAGAAGGAAACACTGACAGTGCTCAGAAATCCTCCGCCTTACCAGGTCTCTGGCAGATGGGTGGGCAGTTGCTAGTGAAGAAAATTAACTAGCCATGAATCCTTTCTCAGCACTGGTGGCTCATGATATTATTCTTCCCATGCACATGTCCCAGAGCTTGAGTTGGGCTTGGTGGACTCCTCTGGCACCAGAGTGAAGAAGGGAAATTTGAGCATGATGCCATGGAGAACATTCCCTGGCTCATCCTCATACCCCCACCCCTTCCCTCGGGAGGCACTTGGCATCTTCCAGCCCAGCTGAGCTGCACAGTGTCCTTTCCTGGGACACTGACCAGCCAGTTTTTAAATTTCTCCTAGCCTCTGGCAAGAGCTTCATTCCTGCCCTTTTAGTGATCACACAGGAGACATTGGCTAACTCTGCTGATGTCTACCTCTCCTTGTCAAGTTTAGGCCCCTCCACAAAGAAAGAGGCGGATTGTCTGTGAATAAGCGAGGCTTTCGCAAGAAGACATTTGTGTGAATTCCCTGGATTCTCAGCAATTCCATAGCAACCTAGAGCCAAGAGGATCTCAAAGTTCATTTGAGGTCATGCAGTGCATCTAGCTCCCTATACACACACGTGGGTAAATGTGGCCTTGGTCCTGGGGAGCGGGGTCCGAAGGAGGGTAGGGATGCCACAGACACCTTCCCTTCCTTTTGGGGAAGGAGTAGTTGGGGAAGAAGGGTCTGACTGCTGATCCCACAGCTGCCTGGTGCTGAAGAGGGCCCCTGCCCAGTGGTCTTGATCACTGCAGTCCTGGGAGGTCGGCCCTCTCCTCACCATCATCGGAGAGCTGTTACTGAATGGGGGAAGTGAAGGGGAGGGCTTCTCTGTCAGTCCATCACACCTCTTACCTTCTGGTCCCCTTGCAGATGCTCCAGTGGTTTTGATCGCTACCGTCAGGAGTGGCTGGCCTACGGCTGTGCCCAGGAGGTGAGAAGCTTCAGCGAGCCGGGTTGTGGGGAACCGTAAGGCTGCCAGCAGGCCCCTCCCACCGTAGCTCTTCACAGGGCATCTTTGGCTCTTGGCGAAATTCTCCCCTTCATCTGGGACTCTCAGACTGCTCTGAGCCAATTAGAAGACTTGGGAGATTTTAGAGGGTTTTCTGGTCTCTGAGAAAAACACTTCTGGTGGCTTGGCCTTGGGTGGGCAGCTCTCCGGGAGCTCTTTTGGTGTTTGCAGAGGGTACGTTGGGCATGGTGCTGGCCACAGCTGGATCCTCTGGGAGGCTGGTGACATTCTCGGGGCATTTGCCCTGGCTCCAGTCCTCAGGCTCCTCAGGCTCTTCTGGGAGGCCAGGCTTTTCTGGGAGGGAGGAGGACTGTTCCAGGCACCTCCCATTTAGAATCCCATATAGGTTCCTTCTCACTGCTGGAGTTTTCCAGAATGCTCAACACTTTGATTCTGGGTGGGGAGTGTCCTGTTGTTACACCTTATACCGACTCAGACAGATCCATTCATCCGTGCGCCCTTTTCCTCTCCCTTGTCTTCTCCAGCCCTTCTTGCGGTGTGTGCCCAGTGCGTGCGCCCAGCACCCCACTGCATGCTGCCCCACACTTGCTCTGCTTTAATCCGAACAGCCCCAGGAGCTGGGGGCCGGTGCCCCGCCCCCTGCTCAGAGCGGGGAAACTGAGGCACAGAGAGATTTTTAATGACTTGAGCTGCCTCTCACAACTGGTGGGATATGGAAGTGCCAAGGCCCCACATTTAAACATAACCCTCCCCCCCAGACCCCACTCTCTGCGCTCACCACCTCCTCTGTTATTAGTAAGGCCGGATGAGCCTTCTGTGTCCTGAAAAAAAATCTTATCTAGCAGCCCGCTTCTGACGCTGGCTGTGGTGAATGTACGGATTTGCTTCATTTGTTTAAGATTGGCATCTCAGCTCCTTCCTGGAGGAAGGATTCGAAGCAGCGGACAGCTAAATTGCCTTGTAAGGTAGATAAGACACTTTCAGGATAAAGTGGAAGGCGTAAATGCACTCAGGGCCCAGCTCGGGTGAGTTCACCACACTTGAACCATGCGCCGGCATCTGAAGGTTTCTGGCCGCTGGGGGATGAAGGGGCCCCCTCCGTCCCCCCGGGGGGAGGGCTCTTCTCTGTGCGGTGTCTGTGCCCAGCGGCGCCGGGTCTCTCCTGCAGGCAGAGCGCCGCACGTGTGAGGACTTCCAGGACGAAGGCCACTCCTCGGCCTCCCCCAACAGCTCCTTCAGTCCCTTTGACGGAGACCTCACCACCACCTCCTCCTCCCTCTTCATCGACAGCCTCACCACGGAAGGTAAGTCGTGAGCCCGGGCGGGGAGCAGCAGGGGCAAGAAGCCACGGGGAAGGGACGGGCTCGGGCCCTGGTGCATCACAACCATCCCTGACAGGGGGGATCTCAGGGAAGACGAGTGGCCCCGACTTTCGCAGAGGAGGGCCCCGAGGCTCAGAGAGCTGGAGTCCGCAGCTTGCCGGGGAGAGGCAGAACCAGGTGCTGGCCCACGTCGGGACGGTGGGACGGATTCACCGTGGCGAGGGGAGGAACATGAACGTCCCAGCCCAGGGCCCGGTATTTGATATGGTCCACCCCAGGTCATCTTAGTAGCCGTCCCCACAGAATCCGGGAGGTCTTAGCAGCCCTGTGGCAGGTATGAACTCAGTCCGCACACTCAGACGTGAGCGAAAGACTGCCTGATTTTTCTACAACTGTGCTTCTGGCTCTCGATGCTCACGCAGCTGGAGGGGTGCACCTCCGCTTGGCTTCCTGCTCCTGGGACCTGGTGTGAACAGAGGGTCAGAGTGGGGCAGCTGTGTCCAAGAGGGTTGCCGCTGCTCCGTCCCCACCTCTCCAGGGTCTGGCTGCCCCACCCCTCACCCCCAGGGGCTTCTGCCATCCCAAGGCCTGGGGGTCTTGAAGCTGCCGGGAGGTCTGTCCACCCGGAGGTACCACATGGCATCTGGGGAAGCCTGGTGCAGGCCCCTCCGGGATTCTTTGGCCGTCTCTGAAAAATTTCTCTCTCATCCTTTATCAATACATTACCGCCAGGTTTTAGCCCTTTGCCCTTAGGCTCAGACTGAAAGACGTGGGCTCGTACCACCTCCACGGAGCCACGTACCTGCTTGGAAGGGGCAAATGGAATAGAGGAAAGGAGAAGAGAAAAAGGCAAATGTTTTAAAACATTATTCAGCCACCATCCCATTTGGCAGCTATGGAAACAGGCTCGTAGGGGCAAAGTTGGTTACTTGGGGTTACCTGAAAAGTAAGTTGTGGAATGTTCTTTCCACGGTGCCCCCTGCCTTTCTCACTGCAGCCTAAAGAACTGGAGAATGGACCCATGCGTCTGGACAGAAGGAAGTCCTAGACGAGGGAGCACATGATAGGCGAGCTAACATTTTTTTTTTTTAAGATTTTATTTATTTATTTGAGAGAGAGAAAGAACAACACGAGCAGGGTGAAGGGCAGAGGGAGAACAGACTTCCTACTGAGCAGGGAGCCCAGGGCAGGGCCCGATCCTGGGACTCCAGAATCATGACCTGAGCTGAAGGCAGTCGCTTAACAACCGAGCCACCCAGGCGCCTCACGAGCTACTGAGGGTCCTGACCATATGCTAACATTGTGCAGGCATCAACACTCACTTGGTCCTCCTAACAATCCTGCATGTTGATGCTTTTGTATCCCCATTTCACAGAGGACACACTAAGGTTCAGGGAGGTCAGTGACTTGCCCAGGATCACATAGCCAGAAGAGGAGGAGTCAGGTCTCATTCGGCTCAAAAGCAGCGATCTTGCCCCTCGACTGCTTTTCTTGGTGCTGAAAAAAACCTTTTTTTTTTTTTTTTTTTAAATTTATTTGACAGAGAGAGACACAGCAAGAGAGGGAACACAAGCAGGGGGAGTGGGAGAGGGAGAAGCAGGCCTCCCACTGAGCAGGGAGCCCGATGCGGGCCTCGATCCCAGGACCCCAGGATCATGACTTGAGCCGAAGGCAGACGCTTAATGACTGAGCCACCCAGGCGCCCCCCCCCCCTTTTTTAAAGATTTTATTTGGGGCGCCTGGGTGGCTCAGTCAGTTAAGTGTCTGCCTTCGGCTCAGGTCATGATCTCCATCCAGGTGGGGAAGAGCCACAGGGAGGGTCAACCATTGGAACTTATTTAGGAAGCCACAGGACACACACCTTGCGGTGTGGAAATCTTTCCTCCAGTTGTGCGCCAGGGGAGGTCTTCAAGCAGAACTGCATCTGTGACACAAGATCGCTGCTTTTGAGCCTCTTCAGGCCTTCCTCAGCCTCCTGGCGCCCCGTAGGAGAACGTGCCAGGTCCTCACCTTGGTCTCGTGGACCCCCACCCCACCCCCAGCCTCATCTCTCACCACACCCCACTCACACCCTCTCCACCCTCCAGCTACTCGGCACTGCTTTTTATCCCCACCTGGCCAAATCCTTGCTGACTCTGGGCCTTTGCTCATGCTTCTTCCTCTGTCTGGAACACTTTCCCCGGCCCCACGTCTCGCCCCTCCGTCTCGACACCCTTTGTCTGGGTGAGGCCCTCAATCAGAGCTTCAGTATGCTGGGTTTTAATTGTCACTCCATCTCCCCTACTTGTTAACTCCCTGAGGGCAGAGACCATGTCAAACCCCAGTGCCTACTCCCGGGGCTCAACTCCGTAGTAAACATCCAATAAATATTGCTTGAATGAATGAACACGAGACTAGGAAAAGTTGGCTTGTTGGTGGACTTCCACCATTACACTGCTGTGTGACTTTAAGCAAGTCACCTCCCTTCTCTGTGCTTCAGCTTCTTTGCCTCTAAAATGAAGGATTAGGGGCACCTGGCTGGCTCACTTGGTAGAGCGTGAGACTCTTGATATCAGGGTTGTGGGTTTGAGCCCCACGTTGGGTGTAGAGATTACTTTCAAATAAAATCTTTACAAAAAAAAAAACAACAACATGTAAAATGCAGGGTTGGACTAAACCTCCCTAAAATCCCATCTGGACCTAAAGTGACCAAGGCCATAATGATTCCACTAACTTTATGCCTTCTCTTCTTCTCTTTGAAGATGACACCAAGTTGAATCCCTATGCAGGAGACGGTGAGTCCAGAGCTGCCTGCCACTCTTCATCAGACCCACTGCCTCTTGGAACCCGCGCCCCAAGAGTGTGCAGCAGGCACCTGGCCTCTCTGCTTTGGTTCCGAGGTGGGGAGGAGGGGAGTGACAGCGCCCCCAGCGGCCTGGACCTCCTGCTGGGCTCCTGGGCACGGGCCCACTAGATTGAAGGAATATGTCTACATCTAGACATTTCTCATCAGCCAGGAACCTCCTGGAGATCTGTCTTGATTACTCACTGCCCTGAAAGGAGTGAGAGGAGGAAGCAAGAGCGGGGCTAGAGCAGACATGGCAGTGTGTGGCCTGTCACCAATGGCCTCACCTCTTGTCCCCAGGGGCCTCACCGTCAATGAGGGGTGCAGAGCCGCTTCTCCCACGTCAAGTTTCCTTGGATTCCCTGCCCGGGTTGGCAGAGAGTACACGAAAGTTGTCTACCCTACTTTTTTTTTTTTTTTTTTTAAGATTTTATTTATTTATTTGACAGAGCGAGAGAGGGAACACAAGCAGGGGGAGTGGGAGAGAGAGAAGCAGGCTTCCAGCCGAGCAGGGAGCCCGATGCGGGGCTCAATCCCAGGACCCTGGGATCATGACCTGAGCGGAAGGCAGATGCTTAACGACTGAGCCACCCAGGCACCCCTACCCCACTTTTTACAGGGCACCAGAAGTTGGGGTCTTTTGCTCCCGAGATTAACTGGGAGGATAATCTGCTCTCTGGTGACATGACATGGCCCACCTCCCTGCCCTTGGCCCAGAGCCAGCTGGAGCCCTTACTGCAACCACTGCATGGGGGAGATGGACATGCCTTCCAGACTCTAGGGACCAGGACATTGCTATCCCCACCCGCAGGGGAGGAGAGGCAGTTGGTGCAGCAGGGTGTGATCCAGCCTCCCCCCAGAGATGAAGAAATGACTGCTCATGAGTGAGTGTACATCGTGTGCCTAGGCTGGGAGTGAGGAATGGGGGCTGGGCCACATTCCCCTCGCTCTGCACCACGCAAACCCTGACCATCTGATCGCCAGGGTCTCAGTGGGCTGCGGGCTGACTGCCAGGTCAGGGGAGACTAGCGTGGGGCGTGTCACCTCACCTGTTGGCAAATAGCAGCACTGACCATGCGCTGGAGTGCCCCGGACACAGTTTCTCTCTTGGGTTTTTCTTCTGCTTGCAGAGAAGAGGGGATGGGGAGGACAATGACTGGGATGCGTGCGACATCCTATTAAAAGTCCCCACCTCCTGTTGATTCCCATTTCACCCATGACCCATGTAAGAGAAGATTTGATGGTTTTTTTGCTTATGTGCTCATCAGTCTTTTCTACTTCATTATCTCCACATCCCTGTAGGGTAGGGAGAAGCAGCAAGTAGCCACCCCAGGAAATATGGGAATATAGGCTTCTTAGTGGCCGGCTGACTCTGTCCTTGAGCAAATCACTTTACCTCTCTGTATTTCCAGTCATACAAGAAAAGGGTTGGACTAGATGACCTTCCAGCTTGATAGTCTATGGCAATACTCAGCCTCCTCCGTGGGATGTATTTCAAATGCTCAGGATGTTCTCAGAGATTGCCTGCTGGTTTATTAGCCCTCAGAGGACCTGGTTCACTCTTTTATTGAGCTCTTACCATGGGGCCTGCCATTTTTTCTAAGAGCTAAGGACACAGAAATGAATAAAACACCGTCCTTGCCCTCCAGGAGGCCACGGTCTGGTAGTAGACAGTGACAGATGAAAATATGGTCATTTTGTTATCAAAATAGCTAATACTTACTGAGGTCATCTGAGATTCCAGCCCTGGTCTTCAGCAGTTGATGTGAATGATCCGGTTTTAACCCTTAGGGCTTTAACACTAACCCTATTAGGTAATCATTATGATCCTTGTTCTATAGAAGTGATAAGTGAGGCACAGAGAGGTTCTGTAATTTGCCCAAGGTCACACAGCTAGTAAGCAGCAGAGCCTGGATTTGAACCAGGGAGCCATATTCCAGATCCCAAATGCCTCACCACCACTTAACCTATGAGAACTCCCTAAAACCATTTAAGTGGCACGTGTGTTGGAGAGAACTTCTCTTATGATCCTTATTAGACATTTGGGCAACTTTTA
The DNA here is from genome assembly GCF_002201575.2 of Neomonachus schauinslandi. Classification (NCBI taxonomy): domain Eukaryota; kingdom Metazoa; phylum Chordata; class Mammalia; order Carnivora; family Phocidae; genus Neomonachus; species Neomonachus schauinslandi. The sequence continues at coordinate 37,749,430 of NC_058417.1, read as the reverse complement.
AGTGATTTTGGAAAACCACGTGAACGCTGCCCAGTGCAACGTGATTCTACCCACTCCTGGGTAGGAGTGGGTAGAATCATGAATCAACATTCATGATTCTACCCACTCCTGCCCCATCTTTTTACCTATTTCATAAGCAGGCCCGAAGTTTCTGCCAGTTTTCATCTCTGAGATTTTGCCAGAACCTGGGACTTCATGGCCTCACCTTCCCTGCTCCCCAATAGCCACTCCCTACCCTATCGGTCTCTCCACAGGCCTTCAGAACAACCTGTCTCCCAAGACCAAGGGCCCCCCCGTGCACCTGGGTACCATCGTGGGCATCGTGGTGGCAGTCCTCCTGGTGGCAGCCATCATCCTGGCTGGGATTTACATCAACGGCCACCCCACCTCCAATGCTGCGCTCTTCTTCATCGAGGTCAGTGTAGAATTTGGCCCTAGCTCCGCCGTCTGCCTCCGCATCAGCATTTCCCCAGCCACGGAGTACCTGCCTCTCCTCACCTCATCCCTCCCTGCCCGCATGCCTGGCTCCTGTTCCTTCCTGAGGAACCGTCCTTGACTCCATCCTGGCGCACCTTTGAGTCCCTAACCCCCCTCCCCGAGTCTCCCTCAGGAGTGCTGCACCCCTCCTGTCCTGTTGAACAGCCTGTCTGCCTTTCGCTCCCCCGTTGGTGAAATTAGAGGCGTCCCCAGGGGAAAGAAAGAGATTGTGCAGCCAATCTTTAATGCTTTGTGGTCTCACCCCCAAATTCCAGGCCGGCTGCTTATTCAAAGCCATAGTGGGACTGAGACCTTTGCCTTTTTGCCTGTTGTGTGGGTGCTTAGGTTAGAATTGACAAGACACAGTAATCATAAGAGTTGCTCTCTCTGGGAGCTTTCATGGAGGATGCTATGGTTTGGAATGTCTCAGAATTCGGAAGAACCAGCTTGAAGTGCAGCTTGGGAAGTAAAGGCCAGCCCCCTTCTCTCTGGGCCGCAGGGCTCGGCAGCTCCTGGCCCTGTCCTCCGCTCTCAGCTCCTCACCAGCTCTGTGTGTGGTCCAGTGGGGCTGCCTCTTTGACCACGGTCTCCCACACAGGGGTTACCCAGAGGTGCAGGGGGTCTCCTCCTCTTTGCTTAGAAGCCCCTGTTTCTTGGAAGCCCTAACCAGTCAGCCTTAAGTTTTAGCCTCCCTGGGTATCACCCCGGGGGACTGCAGATCCCCAGCCATAGACACGCTGATGGGGCAGGTCTGAAACTGGCCCAGGAAGGTGCATGTTCATAAGCTCCCCAGCTGTCTCTGCCGCAGGGTCTGTACTGTCTGGAGGGTTATCTTGGCATTTCCAGAGCCTCCCAGATCATCCCCTCTCTCACCCACTGCCTCACCTTTCACCGTCTCAGGGCTCCACTCGGTACGTTGCTAAAGGCTCTCACCTGTGTCCTGCAGTCCATGCCGTGAGGGGTAAAATGACCTCCTCCCAGACTCCTAGGCTCCCAGCAAGGCTCCCAGCAGTGGAGGGATCACCATGGTGGGAGCTTCCGGGGAGGGGGGTTGAACTCCACCTGGCTCAGAGTAGGTCCCAGCGCCCTAGTGAAGAGAGTCTTCGTGCTCAGCACTGTCCCTGGTCAGGGAGGGGGTGGGGGTGGGGTCCCAGGTGGGTGAGGCCACACCCGCTGACTCTGTGCCCTCCCCGCCCACCCACAGCGGAGACCTCACCACTGGCCAGCGGTGAGATTCCGCAACCACCCCAGCCACTCCACCTACACGGAGGTTGAGCCTTCGGGCCACGAGAAGGAGGGCTTCGTGGAGGCTGAGCAATGCTGAGAGCACCAGGTCTCCCCGTGGTAGGATAGGAAAGAAGACCCCGGGACCCCAAAGAAGACCAGTCGGAGCAAAGCGGAGAAGTGACTTTTCTTGGCTTCCTCTGAGCTTGCCCTGGCTGGGAAGATGGAGATGAGACCATGGCTAATGGTGCCAGAGCCACAGTTTGGACATCGCATACCACACACTGAAGCAAGGGGGCAGAAAAGCAACCACATGAGGTTCTTAAGGGACAACAACGTAATTTCATCCTGCTTTGATGTGAGAAGTCTCGCCTTCTGGGTCTCTCAGTGGTCTCCTCCCGTGGTCCTGCCCCAGAGGCCCCTCCCACCCGAGTCACTTAACACCCCTCCACGGGACACAGAGAACAAGACTCAAGATTGGGGCCGCCGCATTCCAGGGTCCATAGACTCCAGAGCTGGTCCTCATGGCTATGGATTCAGTGTATTTCCCCCCATCCTTGGCGGCTCTGGAAGTCTGAAGACGTTCTAACCATCTGCTAAACACAGGTACGACTCTGTCTGGCATGTTGTCACCAGAGGAAAGCCAAACGCGCGGAGAGGAAAGAACTTGCGGGGGGGAAAGTTGCATTTTTAGGCTTTACTCCCTAGAGTTACCCTTTCTGCTGAGAACCAGTCCTACATGGAACGTATGTGCAGCCCGCTTCATGGGCTTTACCCCAACTGCGGCCCAGCCTTGGCCTGGCGAGCCGAGCCGGGCGGTGTGGGGCTCCAGATTCCGATGGCACGTGTGGTGTCCACAGTATTCACTGGCCTGTCCTTCTGTCAGCACCAGGAAGTACGTTCAAAGGCAGGGCCTGCCAGACTAGTACCTTTCCTCCTCTGAGCTGGATTTTTATAGCCATTAAAGAGAAGACACAGGGTGGTAGGAGGGCTTCTGGAGACGTACTCAGCAGGGAACTTCTGCTGGATTCTGTTGTGAAGCAAAGCTGCTGAAACGGATGGGACAGAGGAAGCTGGCGTGGGAAGGAAGGACTTTCTGTGGAAAACCTTGACCTGGAGAGTCGCTCCCACATCCCCAGCTCTGCTGGAAGCTTTTGGAACAAAGTGTTTAGGCTCTCAAACTTCACCTGGTTTTAAGGGAATTCTGTCCCAGGGATGAGTTGGGGCTGCTTCTGAAGAGAATTTTAAAATTAAAATCTATAGCTCAACCTCATTCAAAGTAAAGAATATCAGCAGCAAATAAATGTTAAATCAGTCTCCACTGAGTCACGTCCTTTTTTGCACGTCGCTGGGGACACTGCAAAAGTACAAGACCTCCTGAGGTGGCAGGTAGGGAGTCCATAAATAACCAGACATATCCAAACACTTGACCCATGGTTTTCCAGATGCTTCGTGGTTTATGCTCGGTGAGGCCATCATTGACAATCCAAGTGGGAAACATGCTGGACTTCAGCTATGTGTGTGTGTGTGTGTGTATGTGTGTGTGTGTGTGTGTTTTTCATAAACCAGATAAGGAAGAGCTATGGGGAGGGTCAGAATGTGAAAGAAAAAAGACAGGGCAGCCGAGAGAATAGGGTTCTTTCCAAGCTTCTGAAGGACAGAAAGGTCTGTAACTGAGCTGTCTTAATGAGAGAAGAGCAGCCAGGCGCTAAAATGATCTGGGCTCCCAGCACTCCCGGCCGGGAGGAGGGTGATTTCTGCCCTTGCCTGACTAGCAAAGCATCTATGACCTTTATGTGTCTAAAGTGGCCAGTGGGGCAGTTCCTACTGTGGCCAAACGCAGGGCACAGCACCATTTGCCCCACTCCCAAACTCCAGCAAGCTTCTTCCCAGTGGGAGCTCTGCTCACTGTTCGTGATCCCTGAAGGGAAAAAACACTGAGAGTGAAGAAAGGTGTGTGAGTATGTGTGTGGGGGGAGAGGGAGGAGGCACCTGGGTGGCTCAGCTGAGTTAAGTGCCTGCCTTCGGCTCAGGTCATGATCTCAGAGTCCCGGGATCGAGCCCCACATCCTCCCTCTCCCTCGGCCCCTCCTAAATAAATAAATAAATAAAATCTTAAAAAGAAAGAAAGAAAGGTGTGAGGATTCGGTGAGGCCTATGCCATAACCTCTGTAGGGCAGAGAAAGCTCGAGATGCCTCTGTCAGGTCAGAGCGAGCCTGGCTGACCCCAGGGAGGACAGTGGTGAGGCCATCAGGTGGCCTGGTTTATTCACAGCAAAAAGAGCTAAAGATGTGTCACTGGATATTCAGAGTCTTTGGACTTCTCGAGCCAAAACACATAGCCCAGGGCTCCCAAGATACAGAGCCAGGCGTCTCACGGAGTTAACGCTGGTTCCCAGCTACCCTTAGGATCGGTGACAAGGTAAGCGTCTACTCCAACGTTTAGAGCAGGTTAGCTGGGTAGCGAGAGAGAAAGGCTCACTTGGAGAATGAGTGACCAGGAGGAGACCCAGGGGTCTTATGGTTAACCTTCCACATTTGCCTACAGTCCAGCAAGGCCAAGTAACACCCCACATATGCTTGCAGACTTCCAGGACCTTCCGCCCCACCAGAATATCCAGTCTCCCGGGAAAGCAGGTGGTTGGCGGTACCTTTCCCACATGGTGCCTTTGCATGTCCTCAGTGTGATCTCACTGCCGGATGGGAAGGTAGGATTCATGGAAGTTCATCACTGCGACAGGAAACTTCAACCCTATGAAATAGGGCTCTGCAGAGCTGTGTTGTACCCAGAAATGAGAAGTTCTCAGGGAAGCTCTGTTTTATACCAGAACTCTTGAGAGAGCAAGTGTGAGGGAAAGAAGAGGAATGCAGAGGTCGGGTATGAGGAGTGCCCGGGGTCAGGCTGAGAGCACCCCTTGTACTCCTTTAATCTGCTGCCCCCAGATGCGTGGACATGTCCTGTGAGGTGCTGGCGTTTCTGATCCTAGAACATGAGTGCATATGAGCCCACCCATCAACCCCAGCACCAGGAGTGTAGACGGGGTTTCCGAGCTCAAATGATTGGCCATCTCCCTCCCGCCAGAATCAGGTATCACCCACTCACCCCCAGCAGGCCTGTGATGCTGGAGGCCACTTCTTCAGGTTTCAGCCTGGAGCCTGAGGTTGAAAATGTCCTTTGGTCATTATTCAAGTTTCTCTATGGACCACGGGAAGCAAGTTTTTCTTTTCTTTTCTTTTCTTTTTTTAAAAGATTTTATTTATTTATGTGACAGAGACAGAGATAGCGAGAGCAGGAACACAAGCAGGGGGAGTGGGAGAGGGAGAGCAGGCCTCCCGCCCAGGAGGAAGCCCAATGTGGGACTCGATCCCAGAACCCTGGGATCATGACCTGAGCCGAAGGCAGACGCTTAACGACTGAGCCACCCAGGCACCCCTGGAAGCAAGTTTTTCAATTTGTGTGTTTTATCAGGGGTCTCCTGTGCACAGTATCCCTGTTTGTGTGTATATATATGTAGGTGTGCATACAAGTATGTGCACACACGTGTGCATTTTATTGCTAAAAACATCGGATGAAGTTGTTGCTATGTTCAGGCTTAAGACATTGGCAAAAGTTGTTTTAAAAGCTGCCATCCTCATTGTTTGAAAAGCAGAGTGTTCAGCACCTGAGCTTATCACTCGTCTGGTTGTGGGCAAGGCTAAGACTCTCTTCTCCCAGTCCTGGAAATGACAACAGATTTGTGCAGAGCACTGATCAGGGGCTGCCCGCAGACTTCCTGGCCTTGGGAACCCACACCAGGTAGAGTCACAGAGAAAATGAAGCCAACCTCTCTCTCTCTCTCTGTCTCCACCCCCCTTTTCCCCCACTCCACCTCCCCAAAAAACCTGAACTTACACTTGGTGTTAATAATAAAAAGCAACCTTCTTCTAGGACTTCTGCATTGTGCAGAATAAAGTGCCAAGAATTTTGAGTGCATTCTGCAAATTGCAGCCCCTACCTTGGCCCAATGACTAGCATCTCCTCTAAGGACCTGGACTAAGGAGCCTAGGAGAAGCCTCCAGCAACCTGCCCAGCAGGGCTGCTTCCCCCAACCTTCCATCCTACCTCCAGGAGAGAGAGCCTGGAAAGAGATCCCAGCTCTTTATTTATTTGGGGTTTGTAAATCCCTGGAAGTAAACCTTGTGGGTTTCCAATCAACCATCTAGAGACACAAAATCCATCTGCATATGATGAGTCTGCCACATTTCTGGAGGATTCCCAGTCATACCACTTTAGCGGCCTTATTGTGCTTTTATTACTTTGAGTTTTTCGTTCACAAAACACGGTGAAGCAAACCAAAACAAAGAGAGGAAACATTTGAACTCTTCACAGCCAAAATCAGCTGCGCCAAATTTCAGGCTCCAAACAAGCTGATTTATAAATAAACATGCTGTGTTCACCGAATAAGGAGGAATGTGTTGGAGAAGGCAGCAAGGATTGGTGGAGAAAGTGCCGAGCTACGTAGCTGGTCAGAAGGTGGGAGCTGTAGCCCCAGCCTTGTTCCTGAGAAGCTGTGTGATGTGGACCAAGTCACCCAACTTCTCTGGGTAGGAAGATGAGCAAACAGCCTCGCCTGCGTTTTTTTCTTGCCCTAGCTCACACAGCAGCTCAGACCTAAGCAACCCTTTCCTTTCCATTATCCTGATAGGGTTACCAACTTGTTCTAGTCTGCCTGGAACTTTCTTGGTTCCAACACTGAGAGTCATATGTCCCAGGAAACCCCTCCAGGATGGGCACCTTGGATCAACTGGTTAGTTAGATCAACTGTCCAGACTCCATGGGCTGAAAAGATAAGGTTAATAATTTCAAGGACTTTAGGGTCTTGGACCTAGCTACTCAAAGTGTGGTCTGGATAGGCATCCCCGAAGGATTAGCTGGAAATGCAGAAGTCAGGCCCACACAACCCAGACCTGCTGAGTCAGCATCTGCGCTTGAGTAGCTCCCCAGGTGACTCATGTGAAGCCCAAGAAAGTTTGGGAAGCACTTCTAGGAAGCAATTTTACCTACATGATCGTAGCCTATTGGGGAGGCATTATGCCCCCATTTCCCAGATAAGGAAACTGAGGTTCAAACAGGTGGTTTACTTGTTTATTTGTTAATTTGATCCATACTCATTCAGCACCTACCACGTGCCAGGCACCGTTAAGTGACTTGCCCAAGGTCGCATGGCTAGTAAGTCACCAAGACAATCCCCAAAACTAGGGCTCTGGATTCCCAGCTGAGGTTGTTCCCTGGGGACCACCGGGCAGCACCAGAACCTCACAGCTACGGTTAAGTATGGAAGCTGGCTGTGGAGTATACAGAGTCCCCCCAGGCCTGGAGAGAGCCTCAAAAACAGGCATAACGATGACTTCAGATCCTCGTTCTTGGATCCCGAATCTGTGAGCGTATCAGGTATTTATTTCCACAATCCCAAGAGCTTGAAAATGTCCTCGTTGTTCCTGCCTCCCCTCATCCGGCTCCCCGCTCTCCCACTTGGAGACCCCCTCACACGAAGGCTTTACAAGGCTTTACAGAACCCAAGGCCATGCCTCTGTGCTGGTTTTCTTCTTGAATGGAGGACAACTGATGACTTCATTTTCCACGATGGGGCTGGAGAGAAAGGAAGTGGGAAGGGGGAATCCTCACTTGAACTGCTGAAACCAAAGAGAAAGTCTTTGGGGGTGAGGTTTCTGATGTTCACAAGATATTTTTACATTTGGTCCCTGGAGATAGCTAAATCGTGCCCACAGTTCTCCACAAAGTTAAAAGCACTGAAAAGGAAATATCTGAAGGCAGGCCAATAATATTTCAGCATACACTCCCAGTCACACAATCCAACCTTCCCTTCCAGCTTCGGTCTGTCCTCTTCAAAGTTTTTTATTCAGAAATTGGCTCACCACCATGGGATCGGATCCAGGGTCCAAAAGGTATAGTATAAGGCTCCCCGTGTCCAGCTGAGGAAAGGCTGAAAATCCTCCTGAAGTAACAAGTCCCATCTCTTTTCCACTGACCCACCCACAGTCCCCTCGGTTTAGATCCCATTTTGAATTCACAGATAGGCAGCTCTCCACAAACTCAGATGTGGTCCATCAAGTGCCTAATGGGGAGCCCTTTGCCTGGACTCCCCTCTCCCAAGGAACAGTAAGTCATTTCAAGAGCCTCTCCTCAAGGCCTAAAGGGCAGCCTGCCCCAGAGCCCACCCTGTCCCCTCTCTAGAGCTGCCCGTACCCCTCTCTTCTCCCCCCAGGGCCTCTATGGACTGAGCAAAATCTCCCCAGCTGACTTAGCTCTTCCTTCTGCCTCCCGAGATAAGCACTCAGCCCTCTTCATGGTAAAGGAGGAACCAAAACTAACAGAACTGGACATTGGCAGAACTTTCTTACAGAAGCCCTGATCTATTTACCTTTGTCCTCTGAGGTGACGAGAGGGGCAGCTAGCAGGTCACGTTTACTAAGTGCTGACTATGTTCCAGGCGGGGTGTTACGAGATTTATTTGGATCATCACTTATGAGGCAGGTCTGTTGTTAGCTCTACCTTACAAGGCAGCCACTGAGCTGCAAAGCCCATGAGGGGATCTGCTCAAGGTCATCAGCTAGGTCACTCAGGCAAGGTGACTAAAACTTGGCAAAGGTAACTAGAAGTCAGTTGGCCTCTGGCGGGGTTCCTCGGCTTTGGATCCTGCAGCCAGGGCTTGCCCGCCCTCCTACCCTCCACATCTGGACCCGCCCTCTATCAGAGGCCCTGTGGATCCTGTCCTCCATGGAAGCTTCACTGCCCAGCGAGGGAGTGGAACTGGCTTGGAAGAGGCAACATCTGCCTCAGTTTCAAGTGGAAGCTTTAAATCTCTGAGGCCCCACAGATGGAGTGACCGACCCCCAGTTCCCTAGGTGTTAGCCCTCTAGAAATGAACCCTCTGGGGGTGCTCCTCCCATCCTCGGCGCCCACATCTTAGAGACTGGTACCTGATGTTTTCTTCTCTATTAAGAGCCCAGGCTACACGAATGGCTTTGTTCACTTCCCCAATCCCTTCGTTTTACAGAGGGAAACACCGAGACCCCCAAAGGCCGTGAAGGCCAGGACCGACTTGCCCACAACCACACAGAAAGCCGGAGAGCCCAGGCTGCTGGTTCTCAGAGCTAGGACCTGTGGTGGGTGAGCACAAGGGCTCTCATGCCACCGAGCCCGAGCTGAATGCTGGTGACGCCACATGCCACCTCTGTGACCTTACACAATGACTCCATGTCCTTGCTCGCTTACAGCATTAGTTAAATGCAAGTGGTGAAAACAGTAGCACCTGGCAGCGCCTGGGGGGGCTCAGACGGTTAAGCATCCGACTTCTGATTTCGGCTCAGGTCATGATCTCAGGGTCCTGGGATCCAGCCCCACGTCGGGCTTCCTGCTCAACAGAAGTCTGCTTGAGATTCTCTCTCCCTCTCCCTCTGCCCCTTTCCCACTTGCACATGGGTGCTCTCTCTCCCTCAAATAAATAAATCTTTAAAAAAAGGGGGGGGGAGAAAGAAAATAGTAGCACCTGGCTCATCAGGCTTTGGGAGGGTTAAGCATTCCAGTATTTGGAGACAAACATAGCACTGAAGACCTTGGCTCCTTTTTCACTTGTTGAATTTTATTTGTTAATTACTAACGGCAGCAGGACTTATTATCCCCGGTGGAGGGCGGTGGCCGGGGAGGGGTGGGGGGGGATTTTCTGGCACTTTCTGTTGCCTTTATGTTTGGGTATGGTTTCCACCAGAAGGGGGCGCTCTGCTGGGTGAGCTATTCCAGCAGGCCTCATCTTCCTCTCAGAAAGCCTCCCACTTACCGCAGTCGGGGGATAGATATTGACAGACATCCTTGCAACGGGCTGGCTCTTGTGACTCTGGCCAAAACAGGCACTGAAACTTCTCATCGCTCTTCATTCTTAGCTTTCTATATTTATCTTCAAAACACTAACTTATTTTCATGTTCTTTAGGGAGCCAAAAAGGACTATGAGAAAGGGATATTGCAGAATTCATCCTACAGAAATCAACCCCTGAAAACTTCCCTCGGTGATTAATTTTGAAGGTTTCAATACCCAAGGCTGACTGTTTTGTAAGAGATCAGCTGAGGCACTGAGTTTATTTTTCTAGTTCCCTTCAAACCTAAATTAAAAACAGATTACACTAAATAAAACTGGAGGTATCACAATCTCAGATATCAAGATCTACTACCAAGTTGCAGTAATCAAAACAGCATGGTACTGGCACAAAAATAGACACATAGATCAGTGGAACAGAACAGAGAGCCCAGAAATAAACCCAAAATTATAAGGTCAATTAATCTTCAACAAAGGAGGCAAGACTATGCAATGGAAAAAGAGAGTCTCTTCAACAAATGGTATTGGGAAAACCGGATGGCTACAGGCAGAAGAATGAAACTGGACCCCTTTCTTACACCATACACACACACAAAAATTAAACTCAAAATGGATTAAAGACCTAATTGTGAGGCCTGAAACCATAAAAATCCTTGAAGAGGGCATAGGCAATAATGTCTCTGACACTGGCCATAGCAATATTTTTCTAGGTATGTCTCCTAAGGAAAGGGAAACAAAAGCAAAAGTAAACTATCAGGACTACATCAAAATAAAAAGCTTCTGCACAGCAAAGGAAACAATCAACAAAACAAAAAGACACTGAATGGGAGAAGATATCTGCAAATGACATATCTGACAAAGGGTTAGTATCCAAAATATATAAAGAACTTCTACAACTCAACACCAAAAAACCCCACAAATAATCCAATTAAAAAATGGGTGGCAGACATGAAGAGACATTTCTCTAAAGAAGACATTCTGATGGCCAACAGATACGTGAAAAAGTGCTCAACATCACTTGTCATCAGGGAAACGTAAATCAAAATCACAATGCAGCATACCTCACACCTGTCAAAATAGCTAAAATCAAAAACACAAGAAACAACAAGTGTAGGCAAGGATGTAGAGAAAAAGGAACCCTGGTGCACAGTTGGTGAGAATGCAAACTGGTGCAGTCAGCAGGGAAAACAGTATGGAGGTTCCTCAAAAAATTAAAAATAGAACTACCCTAGGATTCAGCAATTCCACTACCGGGTATTTACCCCAAAAATATGAAAACACTAATTCCAAAAGATATGTACCCCCTATGTTTATTGCAGCTTTATTTACAATAGCCAAACTATGGAAGCAACCCAAGTATTCATCGATAGATGAGTGGATAAAGAAGATGTGGTGTATATATAAAATGGAATATTACTCAGCCATAAAAAGAATGAAATCTTGCCATTTGCAACAATATGGATGGATCTAGAGGGTATAATGCTAAGTAAAATAAGCCAGAGAAAGACAAATAACATGTGATTTCACTCACATGTGGAATTTAAGGAATGAAACAAACAAACAAAGAAAAGAAGAGACAAACCAAAAAACTGACTCAACAATAGAGAACAAACTGATGGTTATCGGAGGGGGATGGGTGAATTAGGTGATGGGGATTAAGAGTACACTTATCGTATGGGGCGCCTGGGTGGCTCAGTCATTAGGCGTCTGCCTGCGGCTCAGGTCATGATCCCAGGGTCCTGGGATCAAGCCCCTCGTTGGGCTCCCTGCTCGGCGGGAAGCCTGCTTCTCCCTCTCCCACTCCCCCTGCTTGTGTTCCCTCTCTCGCTGTGTCACTCTCTGTCAAATAAATAAATAAAAAAGAGTACTCTCATCGTAATGTATAGAATTGTTGAATCACTATATTGTACACCTGAAAATAACACTGTATTTAACGATATTGGAATTAAAAAAAAACAGATTAAACTAATAAAGCACCTACATTGAGGTCTGACACTCAATAGGCATTCTCCCTATTTGTAGAAAGGGTGAATGTAGGAGAGACAGGCTTCTTTTTCTTTAAGATTTTATTTATTTATTCGTCAGAGAGAGAGAGCACAAGCAGGGGGGCACTGAAGGCAGAGGGAGAAGCAGGATCCCCGCTGAGCAGGGAGCCCGAGGCGGGGCTCGATCCCAGGACCCTGGGACCACGATCCCAGCCGAAGGCAGACGCCCAACTGACTGAGCCACCCAGGAATCCCAAGAGACATGCTTCTTAACCCAAACAGAAACTCTTTTCCTCACCTGAGAAACCCTCACAGATATTTTGATGGAAAGAAAAAAGGTGAAAAGCCTTCATTTTTTTTTTCAAAGGCACATAAAGCCAAGAAAAGTCCAGTTGTGGCTCCCTTGCAGGCCTTGCGTTCAGGTGGGCTACAAGCTAACAGGCCCCAGGGAGGGTGGGATAACCTCCAAGCCTGGCTAAAGAGGGGGCCTCTAATCCCTAGGCCCACAGAATAACCAGAAGACCCAAATTTAGAATCCTCATTTCTCCCTTGGCCTGCTTCCTCTCCTTCAGGGGAGAAGGTTGATGTTCCGGCAGCTTCCAGAAGCAGGACAATGGATCTTTAGACACTGAAGCATTTCTCACTCATTGCAGGCCCCAGGGCTGGGTCTGCCGGTTTCTGGTTATTTGGCAAAAAAGCACAAATTAACTTGCAGTGCTCGGCACCCAAATAGATGACTCATAGTCAGCCCCCGGCACAAGGAAAGGACACAAAATGAAGAAACGCAGAGCAAAGTGCCAGAGGCTCTGGGAGCACTTCTGGAACGAATTCCTTCCTGGCCTGGTCTTTGTAATTCAGATTCTCAGTTTCTGGGGAAAATCACTTTCTGCAATATAAACACTCTAGGGGAGTGGGTGGGGTGGGATCACGGCCCAGGGCGGATGAGAATCAAGCACGGAAAGGCTACAAAGGAATTTCTCCCTTCCTTTATTAGGGATGATTTACCAAAAAGGCCCTTTGAGGAAGGAACTGCCTTTGAGATCTCAGAGGAGCAGCGCCCAGCCCACGGGCCCTTCTCCAGGCTCCCCACCCCCCAACCTTCTGCTACTGGGGTCTGATGGTTAAAGAAATATCCACCACAGGGGTGGTTTCTGTTTCTTCCGTCTGAGTTCCTTCTATTCAGGCAACTGTACAGATTTGACAAGTAGCAATCACAGGCACCTGAATGGGCACGGGTACTTCCTCCCCTCTCCCCCCCCCCCCCCCGTGAAATAAAGCGCCCCATCCCTTCAGCTCGCATGGGGCCCCTCTCCCGCCTCTGCACTCACTCAGAATAAAAAGATCCCTCGTGGAGGGCTTTACAGCTTCCAGAACACTTCCACACGTTCAGGCCCCAAAGGCAGGGCCAGTGGGGCCCACACCGTTGGGGACCCTCGGGACACAGGACATGCTGCTGGCCGTCCTCCCCCCAGCCCCAGCCCCAGCCCCAGCCCCAGCCCCAGCCCCAGCAGGATGCTGAGTTCAGTACAAGTGTAACTGTGCTTCTTTACTGATTGATCTTAGTTTTGCAAAACCATTGTCTCAGTATCTCAGTGATCATTTGAGTTTTAAAGCGCTTCCAAGTTGCCAGGCTGGAACCTGATGTACGTTCCGAAGGTAGGTGAGGTCCGGAGCCCACGGCCAAGAAAGAATCCTTGAGACATCTTTGGTGCAAAAAGGAGATTTTATGAAAGCACGGGGACAAAACCCGTTGGGCAGGAAGAGAAGCTGCACCAGGGCTGTGAGGAATGGCTGGTTATGTATATACTCTGGGGTTGGGAGAGGTAAGGAAAAAGAGAGGTGTCCAAAAGGACTTTTCTTTTGTTTTAACTTTCAATGTGCTAGATTTTGTTGTTGTTGTTTGGTTTTTGTTTTTTTCTTTTTTTATTATTAACATATAATGTATTATTTGTTTCAGGGGTACAGGTCTATGATTCATCAGTCTTACACAATACACAGCACTCACCATAGCACATACCCTCCCCAATGTCCATCACCCAGCCACCCCATCCTCCCACCCCTTCCGCTCCAGGAACCCTCAGTTTGTTTCCTGAAATTAAGAATCTCTTATGGTTGGGGCGCCTGGGTGGCTCAGTCGTTAAGCATCTGCCTTCGGCTCAGGTCATGAACCCAGGGTCCTGGGATCGAGCCACACATTGAGCTCCCTGCTCGGCGGGAAGCCTGCTTCTCCCTCTCCCACCCCCCCCTGCTTGTGTTCTTCTCTTGCTGTGTCTCTCTCTGTCAAATAAATAAATAAAATCTTGAAAAAAAAAAAAAGAATCTCTTATGGTTTGTCTCCCTCTCTGGTTTCGTCTTGTTTCATTTTTTCCTCCCTTCGCCTATGATCCTCTGCCTTGTTTCTCAAATTCCACATATCAGTGAGATCATATGATAATTGCCTTTCTCTGATTGACTTATTTCGCTTAGCATAATACCCTCTAGTTCCATCCACATTGTTGCAAATGGCAAGATTCTTTTTTGATGGCTGCGTAATATTCCTGAGTGTGCGTGTGTGCGCACGCGCGTGTGTGCGTGTATACCACATCTTCTTTACCCATTCATCTGTTAATGGACATCTGGGCTCTTTCCATAGTTTGGCTATTGTGGACATTGCTACTATAAACATTGGGGTGCAGGTACCCCTTCAGATCACTACATTAGTATCTTTGGGGTAAATACCCAGTAGTGCAATTGCTGGATCATAGGATAGCTCTATTTTCAACTTTTTGAGGAACCTCCATACTGTTTTCCAGAGTGGCTGCCCCAGCTTGCATTCCCAGCTTTTTTTTTTTTTAAGATTTTATATATTTATTTGAGAGAGAGAGTGAGAGAGAGCACAAGAGTGGGGTGAGGGGCAGAGGGAGAAGCAGACTCCCCACTGAGCATCCCGGGACTCCTAGGATCATGACCTGAGCGACCAAAAGCAGACACCGACTGAGCCACCCCTCAAAAGGACTTTCATCTGCTAAAGAAGACCCTCAGGATACTGGAGGCCTGGCTATTATCAGACTAAGTTTGTTTTTTCCTCTAGCCACACATTAACATTAAGAGAGTTGGAGGTTTCCTGGAAGAATATCACACATATCCCACCCAGGAATGGGGGGTTGGGGGCGGTTGTGGGATGTCAGCTTTTGCTTTGTCCTCAGCTTGCCTTCTGCTCTCTCATCGGAAACTAGCATCTCACTGTAGGGACAAAGGATAAACTCCAAGCGCTGAATGGTTTTCCCAGGCCCCACTGCCTCTGACCAGAACACTGCATTAGCACTCCCACTTCACCCACTACCCATAATATGGCAAGGACAGCTGAGCTGATGGAGCGTCTTTTGTGGTCCTGCGGGACTAAGCATCTCACAGGCATTTCAACCAGAAGATAAGAAGGAAGCCCATGACTTTTACTTATGGTTGGATTCTCAAGGCTGTCAATCCAAACATGCTTCTTGGGCACCTTTCCCTGAGCCCCACTAAGCAAGAGCTGTGGAAATACAGAAAATCAGAGCTAGTTGCATTTATGGTACCTAAGGCCAAGTCTGTGAGAAAGACAAGATCGCATGAAACTGAGGACGATAGTCTAATCGACATTTACGGCCTAAACTGGTAAGCAGACTAAACTCTCAGAGTTACGGTAGCTCAAGGGAAAGCTGAGGTGGAAGATTCCGAGCTGCACTCTTTGGTCTGAGCACTTAAAACATAGCTGGTCCCAATTGGGAGGTGCTTGTAAGTGTAACATACACTCTGGATTTTAAAAATTTAATACCAGAAAAAAGATTGTAAACATATCGCATTAATAATTTTGATATTGATGACATGTTGAAATTATAGTATTTTGGATGTGTTGGGTTAGATAAGTTATTAAAATTAATTTCACTCCCTTAATGTGGCTACTAGAAAATTTTACATTACCTATGAGACTAATATATTTCTATTGGACAGCGCTGGTTTCAAATCTGTCATCAATGTGCTTTAGATGCCAAACTAGTGCTAAGCACTTTATGTCCATTCCCTTATTTGATCTTTGAATCATTTCCATGATTTCATTATTATTCCATTTTACAGATTAGGAAGCTGTGATTTAAAGGAGTTAATCATATAGCTATTAAAAAGGGTAAGTTAGAACTACATATATTGGGTGCCTGTGTGGCTCAGTCGGTTAAGCGACTGCCTTCGGCTCAGGTCATGATCCCAGGTCCTGGGATCGAGTCCCACATCAGGTTCCCTGCTCAGCAGGGAGTCTGCTTCTCCCTCTGCCCCTCACCCTGTTCTCATGCTCTCTCTCTCAAATAAATAAAATCTTAAAAAACCCCCCAAACTACATATATTGTGGGGGCGCCCAGGTGGCTCAGTTGGTTAAGCGTCTGCCTTCGGCTCAGGTCATGATCTCGTGGTCCTGGGATCGAGCCCGGCATCGGGCTCCCTGCTCAGCCAGGAGCCTGCTTCTCCCTCTCCCTCTGCTCCTCCCCCTGCTCGAGCTCTCTGTCTCTCAAATAAATAAATAAATTATTTAAAAAAAAAAATGTGTATTGTGATGGAAAGTGTCCATAATAAATTGTGGGGTTTTTTTTAAGATTTTACTTATTTATTCGACAGAGAGAGACATAGCGAGAGAGGGAACACAAGCAGGGGGAGAGGGAGAGGGAGAAGCAGGCTTCCCGCCGAGCAGGGAGCCCGATGCGGGGCTCGATCCCAGGATCCTGGGATCACGACCTGAGCCGAAGCCGGCCCCCCTAACTGAGCCACCCAGGTGCCCCATAAATTGTTTTTTTTAACAATGAACATCCATTATCAGAAAAATAAACTATGCCTATATAATTTATTTTAAATAAAGGCATTGAGTGACTTGCCCATATCCATTCAACTAACTGTGGAGCCAGAACTTGATCCCTGGACCTATGACAACTCCAAATTCATGCTCTTGTCCCCACGAGAACCTACAGAGGTAAGAAGGCTTTGGGACATGTTAAAATCAAGGGTAGACAGAGACCAGTCTGGAAAGTTCCCTGAGCAGACAGAACCAGCTTAGTCATGCAGACAAAGCTTAATTTAGCTTATTATGCAAGACTAACTTGACCTGGATTATCTCTTGCTTGTGCCTCTGGAAATGATAAGCAAAACTTGAACTGTTTCCCAGATTGATATGAGGGAACCACTGAAAATTATAGTATTGTAACCAATCGGTGTGAAGAATAAACAATCACTGCTTTGTCACTATAATAACCTGCTTTAAAGCAATATACTCCTGAGCCTCATTCCATGTTTTGGTTCAAGTGCTCCCAGTTTGCAAACTGCCTTTTTGGTGTGTGCACAATAAATTTTTTCCTATTTACTGCTTCAGTGCTTCATTGGTTTTACTTCGGCTATTTTGAACCTTTGACAGAGGGCATAGGAGCTGAACTCCCATCCGTGTCAGGCCATCTCTCTCTGCAGTATTCCTGGAAGGCAGACAGCTAGCATCTGCTTGAATACTTCTGGTAATGGGGAGCTCATTACCTTTCTTGGCAGCTTGCCCCATCGTTGGCCACCTGCTTATTAGGATTTTCCTCCACTAAATGAGGAGAAATCAGTCCCTCCTAAGTTCTGTCCTTGAGTTCCAGATACTCCAAGAGGAGGCGGCCAAGTTGAGTTTAGGCCAAAAAGACAGGCTGGCTTGCACTGGCCTCTAAGGAGAGATCTCAGATGTGGGTCCAGCAGGGTTGTCACTGCTTCGTGGGGAAGGGAGCCCTAATCTGCCCTCCACCCCACTCCCACCACCTCCACTGCCCAACCCATCCCTCAGACTGACCCAGGTAAATCTCACTTGCTTGATGTGCACGGACGGCCTCCTTGATTGGCTGTGGGGCCACAGCTGCAAAAATGTCTGAATTTCCATTCATGGGAAGGCCTCCCACCGCTGAAAGGATAATCATCTCCTTGCTGTGCTGACAGGTTCCCATCTGGTGAGGGCTGAACGCTGTGTCATTAGAAAAGGCAAGCTTCTGGCCCGGCTTTGACAGATTCGCTCAGCGAATCTAAGGGGAAAAAAAGACATTGCTGGGGGTAGGGACTGGGGGTCAGGGAAGGGGAGAGGCAGAGAGAGAAGAAGAGGAAGAATCTGGGATGCTAATGAATTCCTTGTGATCTCACTCTCCTTATTCCACTACGTGCTCCTTTGCAAAAACCAACGGGGCCACTTCGCCAGCCCGAGCCTGAAATGTGCCCAGGGACACAGGACCCCGAGCCCGAGGACAGCCCGTGATATGCTGGCTGCCTGCTCATGGCTGAAAGCCGAGAACAGAAAACAAGAGGAGCGATCTGCTAAAGGGACCCCCCACTCCCTTGACATTGTACTTCAGGGGCCTGCTTTCCCGGCCTGCCCCCCTCCCAGTGACAACAGAGCCATGAACTCAGAACATCTACAGCAAAGGGAATTGGCATCGTGGGACCTTACCACGGCCTCTTCCCTCCTCTCCTTGCCACTTTCACTATCAAAGCATAATAAAAGAAATGCCCTTGGGGCGCCTGGGTGGCTCAGTCGGTTAAGCGGCTGCCTTCGGCTCAGGTCATGATCCCAGGGTCCTGGGATCGAGTCCCGCATCGGGCTCCCTGTTCTGCGGGGAGCCTGCTTCTCCTTCTCCCTCTGCCTACTTGTGTTCTCTCTCTATCTCTCTGTCAAATAAATAAATAAAATCTTTTAAAAAAATAATAAAAGAAAAGAAAAGAAAAGAAATGCCCTTTAGGAGTTTGAGTAAAGGGTCTGAAGCTTATCGTTTGACCCCCAGGCCCCCAGGTCGGGTAGCGAAGCTGTGGCAGGCCCCGTGCGGTCAAGACGGCAGGCCTGCCATCCACCAGCAGCCATGACTGGCTCTGGCCACCGGCACAGGGAGGCTCAAGCAAACGCCTAGTGGCATTACTGATCGCCAACCGTGTCCCGGGCTCCGCCCCCAGGGCTTTGTACACTTGCAACACATTTGTGAACCAGGATTTATCCTTAATCACCCTTTAGAAACGTGGAAAGTGGGCTGAGAGGAATTAAATGACCAGATTACCTAGCCAAAAAATAGCAGAGAGTGGATTTGAACCCAGGTCTCCCAGGTCTGCCATGCTATAAGATCTGTGCTTTAAACAACAAAACCCAGTTTTTATTATGGAACATTTCCAACATACAAAAAAGGCATCACGAACCAGTGCCGTGAACAGCCGCATACCCAAACACCAGGTCATGACGATTATCAGCACAGGGCTCCTGTTCCTGCTCTGTGCTCACCCATCCTCCTTTACTGGGTTATTATTTTTTAAAGATTTTATTTATTTATTTATTTGACAGAGAGAGACACAGCGAGAGAGGGAACACAAGCAGGGGGAGTGAGAGAGGGAGAAGCAGGCTCCCCGCCGAGCAGGGAGCCCGATGAGGGGACTTGATCCCAGGACCTTGGGACCATGACCTGAGCCGAAGGCAGATGCTTAATGACTGAGCCACCCAGGCGCCCCTACTGGGTTATTTTGAAGCAAACATTAGACCTCATGTCATTTTATCCATTAATAGTTCAGTTTGTATCTCTAAAAGAGAAAGATCCTCCAAATCTGTGCTCTTGACTCCCTCAAAATATTGACCCTGAGTGAGAGATTATCACAGAAATGCCCAGAAAAACTGCAAGATTTCCACCACCCCCAGGGGGAAGTGAAGCATTCCCTGGCTGCCTGTGGCATTCCATCATAATTTGGGGAGACTACAGTCACTATCTGCTAAGTCTAAGAATGCGCACCTGGTAGCCCAACACCAGGATGACCTGCTCACCTGGCCACATGGCCAGACCTTTCCTGCCGGTTACCCCTAGTAACCTCTAGCTAAAGAAAACGGCACCTAACCAGTCTCTTCCAGAACACATTACTGTGTTCTGGAAGACATCTATTAACATCTATTCAACACATCTACTATGTGTCAGACGCTGACCTAGGAGTTCTTATGTGTCAGGAACCTAATCCTTGATTTTTTTTTTTTTAATTTTGATTTGATTTTTGTGGTTCCAATTTCCATGTGGTTTGGAATCTCATCTTAAACTGAAATATTATGAAAGGGACTATATATAATCCCTTCAAGGGTTGGATTCAACAATCAGCAGTATTTCTTGAGAAAGTGTGTGTGCACGTGCATGTGTAAATCACCCCGTGAGTCACCCCGGAAGTACCAAGAGGAAGAAATGGCTCTGTATTGAAGTCTGCAGATACTTTATTAACCTCCTTTTCTCATGCCACAGGGCTTGTGGTCCCCGTCCTGAGAAGTCTAGTAGGGTGGATAAGACAAAGTACACAGATAAGCAGATCTCCAAGGCAGAACACACCAACTGCCACAGCAGATGTAAAAATAACACGTCGTGGGAGTTGAAAGGTGACAGCAGTAATGGGTGACCTGGAGAACTCAGGAAAGCATTGGTGGCACGTGAGATTTGGAATGTTCCCCAGGACTCTGTGAGGTGTGCTCTACACGCCATGTACAACAGACTAGAGAGGCCACACACTGAGTCTACTCTCAGCTTCTCCTCAGCACGAGAGTGGTGCTAGTCCTAGCCAAGGGTCCCTGGCTCTGGGTCCATCTGTATTCTTCCTTCTTGAGCTGGAGCTGCCCCCTAACTTCTCTGGGCTGTCCCCCCCTTACTGTGGAAGCCTGGTTGCTGCTGGTGACGGCTCTCCATCTCCAGTTGCTGACCCCAGAAGGCTGGGTGATGCTGTAGCTCTCTGCGTCTCCAGCACAAGGTTCGCTCACCGAATCACTGGTTTTCTGTACACTGTGTGGATGTCAAAGGGGTCTGAAGACCATCGGAGGAAAGAGTTATGCCTCCTGGAGTCAGGGCTGAAAATAGACCCATGGTTAGGAATGTTACAGGCAGAGGTGTTGGGGGAATGGAACTATAAGCAGAAAGGCACAGAGGCAGGAACAGAGCGCTTTCAGAGAGCCCCACTTAGAGGGTGGGCTGTGGGGGAAGACAGACCTTGGGGGCGCATCTGGAGGAACAGGCTGGGCACTTGATGAAAATCCATAAATACATATCGAGGAGGAACAGAGATAATGGAGAGCAAATGAAGGGACCTGGAAGAATTATCACCAGACCTTAGGAATGTTCCTCTGGCACAGCGAGTATCATGGACTGGAATGGAGGGTAAAAACAGAGGCCAGATCAGCTAGAAGGCCCAGGGTGTACGCTCTTCTGCGCACTTACCATGGCCCCTGGCTGGAATGTAAGCCTTCAATTGGCTCTCAGTATTTTGGGGAGTGGGCCTGCACCGCATTCTTTGGTTCCCAGGGCCTGGAACATAGTAGGTGCTCATTAAATATCAATGCCTGGCACATAGTAGGTGCTCAATAAATATCTGTTGAAAGAAAGAAATAGAGAGGGAGGGAGAGGGGGAAGGAAGTAAGAACTAAAGCCAAACCTGTGATATGCTATGAAGAGGGCTTGGGGAGAGACAATGGAGGCCTTTCTGCAGCGGTGGAGGAGTTAGAAGTGGGAAGGTGTCGGGGGGTGGGGGGTAGCCACAGATCAGTCAGTAAGAGCATCCGGGGCCTGGCGAGTGGGAGGAAAGCAAAAACCGAGGAACCTAGGATGACCTGGAGAATAATGGGGCCATTAACAGAAGTAAGACAACCAGGAGGAGAAGCAGGTCGGCGAGAAAAGGCAGTAAAAGGATGATTTTCATTTTGGACACTTGGAGTTTCAGGTGCCCCCAAAAGCCGTCCGGTCTGCATGTAGAGGAAGCTCGGGAAGGAGTTGGGTGCGAAAAGTAGGGGCTGCCGAGGCATCCGCAGAGAGGATCTAGCGGTAACTGTGGGAGTGGGTGAGATCGCGGGGCAGGGAAGGGAGAAGACCAGAGGCCCCGGGGACAGAGGCTCGAGGAACGCCAGCACCACGGGAAGGGGACAGCAGCTGTTGGAGACACAAGAGGGAAACCGGGAAGGTGCCGCCTGGCGCCGCCGAGGGGGTGGTTTCAAGGGGGAGGTGACCAGCAGGACCAGATGCTTCAGAGGTCCGGTGGGACGAGGTCTGAAAACGAGCGCGCGGGATTTGGCAGCAGGAGGTCACCAGAGCCCTCCGAGGGCGCAGCGACGGCGACGCTCCGGCGGGATCCAGATGGCGCCTGGTGAGAAGGGAGTGGGCGGCGAGAGCCCGGAGGCGGCCGCGAAAGCGCTCTTGGAAGGGCCCTGGCAGCCACGGGGAGAAGAAAGGCAGGACCACTGCGGGAAGGGAGGAGGGCTGGAGGAAGATGGGCTTTGGGAATGGGTACGAAGAGAACAGACTTGTAGGCGGGAGAGAGAGAAGCGGTGAGGTGTACAGGAGGGTGACCGAGGGCATTTGGGGGGGGGGGGCAGAGCAAAACCCCAGAGGAGGGGAGAAATCATGAGAGTATATATTTTGGAAAAGCCTACCAATCAAAGCAGCACATAAGTGGTAACAATAAGTCCTTACATTGAAAAGCAGTGAAATGCAATCTACAGAGCCTTTTAATGTGCTTTCTCTCCTTTAATCCTTGTGAGGGGCATATTATTATCTCTACTAAAATATAAGGAGGTTAAATGACTCACCCAAGATCACACATCTAATAAACAGAAGAACCCAGGATCAGAAAGTCCATCATGAGACATTTATTGATCAAATGTCTGCTGTAGCAGCACTGTGCTCCGTGCCAAAGATTCCCAAAGAGAACAGAAATGGATCCTGCCCTCCGAGGAGCTCACAACCCAGGAGACTGGCCTCCATGCTACTGACCAATATGCTCCAAGACAGAACTGTGCTCAGACCGAGGAAGGGAGAGGGGTACGCCCCAAGGGAGGCTTTCCCGAATTGGTGATGTTGAGCTGAGTGTGGAAGGATAAGCAGGAATGAGCTGGTGGACAAGTAGGCTGACAAGGGGAAAGGTATTCCCAGCAAAGGAGATTGGCATGCAAGAGCCCGGAGCCTTTGGAAGCTAAGAGCAATTCACTGTGTAGGGACACAGGGTAGGTGTGGCAAGGTACAGCAGAGGCATGTGCCAAGTCCAGGGTGGGGGAGCATGGCATGCTACCCTGAGGATCTCTAGTCATATCCTTAAGGTGAGAGCACCAGCAAAGGGTTTTAAGCAAGGGAATGATATCAGATTTGCGTTCTAGCACAATCACTCTGGAGGACCCCTGGAGCCACCCCAGGATGGGTTAGAGCAAGATATTATGGGAAGCAGGGACACCAGTTAAGATGCAAATGTAGTGGCCTAGGCAAGAAAGGATGAAGCCAGCCTGGATGGGGCTGTGGCCTTTTTTAATGGACTAGAGGACGAATATTCCTATGTATGTAATGAAAAAACTGGCCAGCCTTAGAGGAGGAAGGAGAGAAGGAAATATGGAAATGGAAGGGTCTAGGATGACTCCCAGCTTCTGGTTTGAACAGAAGCAGGAAGAGAAGCAGATATTGGTTGGAGGTGGGGTGTTGAGTTCAGGACATAATGGGTTGAGAAACCCATAGATATCCAGGTGGAGGTGCTCGGTAGGTAGTTGGATATGGGATTCGGGGCTCCTGGGGAGGCTGACCTGAAGATCTATCTTTGTGCATCACAACATAAGGCAGTGGTTGGAACCACAGATGGGGGTGAGTATTTGGCTGGGGGAGAGAAAATGGTCTCTCACACAGCCTTCAGGAGCGTTGGCACTTAAGAAGTAGGTGGATGAGAAGGGGCCCCTGAGAAGGAGGTCAGAAGGAGAGGCCATAGAGGTAGGAGAGAAAAAAAGGAGAAAAGGATGCTCCAGAAGATGCTGAGATACAATGGGTCACCTGGGAAGATGCTACGGAGGACTAGAATACCATCTTCATTCCTTTTCAGGGGGAGAGAAGATGACTCCCTCTGGGTCGGTCTGAGAAGCTCTTAGGAAACAGAAGGAAAGTGAGAAAAAGAAAAGCCCTTTTGAGCTGAGAAGTGGAAAGAGAGGGTTAAGCCACCTCTTCTCCTCTTTGCCGTGTTTTCTTGACTCCGGCTGCAATAATCAGTGCATTCATAGAAAATAAAGCATGTTATTTGATGACATGTGGAGAATCAGATGTTCAAAATGTTTCAGTGACGTGCTTCGAAACCAGACATGCTAAAAATGGAGACCATCCAGTGTGATCATGCTGTCCTTAAAAATATTCCTTTGATAAACATTAAAGTGTTCTCTTTACCAGAAATGTTAACAAGGAAAATAAACAGCAGGGCTATTTAGGAGTATTTCAAAATTGAATTTTAAACCATAAAAGAAAACAAGAGGCAAAAAACAGAACAAATCAAATCCAAAACTGCATGAACATTGCAGACTTCAGTTGCCCTTGAAATCTTTTTCTCTGTCTAACATTATATAATTCTTCATCAGCCCAAGCTATCAGGTTCACATGCTAAAATTCAGTGAGTAGGTGTCATACTCAAAGGACAGGATACTGAGAGGGAAAAATGATATAAAGAGATGGGAAAAGGGTTGACACATAAAGGCCTGAGGATTTTCTAGAGGAACTTTAAGAATATTATTGATACACATTCCATAGAAACCATTCTTCACATTTTGCATTTTGGTCTTTTCCTGGGCCAGCAATATGCGGTATGATGCTTTCTCATGAAGCTGGGCAGGGCAATCAGGAACTTAAACAATCGATACACTTACAACTATTCTGTACCCACACCACCATTTTACACTTTCAGTACAGTATTCAGTAAATCACATGAGATATTCAACACTTTATTATAAAATAATAGGCTCTGTGTTTTGCCCAGTTGCAGGCTAATGTAAGTATTCTGTGTACACTTAAGGTAGGCTAGGCTAAGCTATGATGCTCTGTAGGTTAGGTGTATTCCATGCATTTTCAACTTAACAGTATTTTCAACTTACCATGGGTTTATCGCGAAGTTTACCCTATTGTAAATGAAGGAAGATCTGGAAATCTAATGCTTCCACCTGGAGGGTTTGCAACCAAAATGGGCTATCTTGGTTATTGGTACCACATGAAAGTAAAACTAACTCTTGAGAATATGTACCCAAAGCTGGGCCCCGCACAAGTTTGCAGCCCATATGTGTATTAGTTGTTTGATCTGAAAAGCCTTCAGCAGAAAATTTAACAGAAAGGAGTCCTAAGTGCCTGAAGTGCTGGAAGAAGCAAATGCAAATCCTCTCTAGATGAACCCACCTTTAGGGCGCCTGGGTGGCTCAGTTGGTTAAGCGACTGCCTTCGGCTCAGGTCATGATCCTGGAGTCCTGGGATCGAGTCCCATATCGGGCTCCTTGCTCAGCAGGGGGTCTGCTTCTCCCTCTGACCCTCCCCCCTCTCATGTGCTCGCTCTCTCTCAAATAAATAAATAAAATCTTTTTAAAAAAAATAGATGAACCCACCTTTATCTCAGGGTCCCCCCAAAAATTCCACAGGTAAAGTTTTAAGAAATGTAAGCTCACAGTAAAAATCATGAAACCCAAGGAAACAAGGCACCATGAGCAAGAGAAGCTGAAACACAGACTGCAGATTCAGATGTACCAGACTTCAGATATAGGAATTATTAGAAACTTGATATAAAATAACTATTTTAGAGCTTTTAAGAAATAAAAAAAGGATTCAAAGGAGTAAATGAGACCGCAAAAATGATCAAGCAGTTTGCAAAAAGTAAATAAAATTCTGGAAATGAAGGGTGCTTGGGTGGCTCAGTCTCTCTCAAATAAATAAAATCTTTAAAAAATATTCTGGAAATGAGAAATGTAATAATTAAAACATAAAACTCAGTGGACAGATTTAATAGCAGACAGACACAGTGAAAAGGGAATTCATGAGCTAGAAGATATCTGAAGAAATGTTTCAGGCTGAGCACAGTGAGACCAAAAACATGGGAAATGGAAGGATACTCAGATTCAAGAATACCAGTGAATCCCTACTAGAAATAAAAGGAAATTGCATTCCAACACATCATAATAAAATTGCAGAACACCAAAGACAGACTCTAGATTGTAAATGCAGAGAGAAAAGTCAGATAACTTCAAAGCTGCAGCAATTAGACTGATAGCTGATATCTTAAGAGCAACAATAGAAGTAAAAAGATAATGGAATTCACTGGGCTGAAAAGAAATTGCAATCAACCTAGAATTCTATACCCACTGAAAATCTATAAAGAACAAAGGTGAAGGGTGCTGGGCTGGCTCAGTCAATAAAGCACAGAGCTCTTAATCTCTGGGGTTGTGAGTTCAAGCCCCATGTTGGGTGTGGACCCTAGTTAAAAAAAAAAAAAGGTGAAAAGAAGGAATTTCAAACAAAAACTAAAAACATTTGCTACTAAAGAGCATCACCTAAGGAAATTTCAAAGTATGTTTTTTGTCTTTTTTTGTTTTTTGGGAGTTTTTTGAGAGAGACAAAGTGTGTGAGCAGGTGCATGCAATCTGGTATGGGGGGCAGAGGGAGAAGGAGAGAGAATCTTTTTTTTTTTTTTTAAAGATTTTATTTATTCGACAGAGAGACACAGTGAGAGAGGGAATACAAGCAGGGGGAGTGGGAGAGGGAGAAGCAGGCTTCCCGCCGAGTAGGGAGCCTGATGTGGGGCTCGATCCCAGGACCCTGGAACCATGACCTGAGCCGAAGGCAGACACTTAACGACTGAGCCACCCAGGCGCCCCAGAAGGAGAGAGAATCTTAAGCAGACTCCACGCTCAGCAAGGACTCCAAGGTGGGGCTCAATCTCACCACCCTGAGATCATGACCTGAGCCAAAATCAAGAGTCAGACGCCCAACCAAATGAGCCACCCAGGTGCCCCTCAAAGTATGTATTTCAAGTGGAAGAAAAGTAATCTCAGATGGAAGGAATGAGATAAAGGAAGGAGTGAAAAGAGACAAAAGTAGTAAAATAATGAATCAGATATAGACATCTATTTTACTGATTGACTATTGACTGTTTAAAACTACAATAAAGTCCCATGGCATTGAAAAACTAACAGAAGGCTATCTGCTGTCCTCTGGCCCCCGGGGTTGCTGTATAGGTCCAGCCATGGTTCTGTGCTATCCCATGGCCATAGATCTCAACCAGGGGCACGAGGTGACCAAGAACGTGAGCAAGCCAACACACAGCTGTGGCCTCGGGTGCCTCATCAGGCACACCACGTTCCTGTGGGACATCATCCAAGAGGTGTGCAATGTTGCTCTAAATGGTACATGAACTGCACACCAGGGAGCTGCTCAAGGTCTCCAAGGACAGGCAGGCCTTCAAGTTCATCAAGAAAACAGTAGAGACACCTATCTGTGCCAAAAGGAAACAAGAGAACTGAGCAGTGTCCTGGCCACTGTGAAGAAAGCAGCTGCCGAGGGGACCAAGCCCCCTCCCCACTGTGCGTAATAAAAGCTTCACAGAAAAAGCAAACTAGCAGCCTAGTAACACACAGCCCAGTAACACGTAAGTCAGAAGATGGGTGATGGGAATTACAGTGTTTTAACGTTCTTACGGTGTTTGGAAGAAGGCAAAAGAATGAAGATCCGCTTTGGATGAGTTAAGTAGGCAAGATACATTTTTAGATCAAGTGCTTAAAGTCTGAGAATAGAATACTTAGCTTCCACACTAATAGAGGAAGACACATGAAGTGATAAAAAGTAATTTTAAAAAAGTTAGAAGAGGGATAAGCATCAAAAGGGAGAACCAAATATAGTTGACCCTTGAACGATGCGGGACTTAGGGGCGCTGACTCCCCATGCAGTCAAAAATCCACATATAGGGGCTCCTGGGCGGCTCAGATGGTTAAGGGAGTCTGCCTTCGGCTCAGGTCATGATCCCGGGTCCTGGGATGGAGCCCCACATTGGGCTCCTGGCTCAGCGGGGAGTCTGCTTCTCCCTCTCCCCCTGCTCATGCTCTCTCTCTCTCTGTATCTCTGTGTCTCAAATGAATAAATGAAATTTAATAAATAAATAAATAAGTATAATTTCCTTCAAGGCTGGAAACAAGATAAAAATGGACATTGTACTGGAGACCAGCAGAGTAAAAGCAAGAATAAAAATTGGAATGAAAGAAACAAAACTGTCATTATTCATAGATAATAGGATTATTTACTTGAAAATCTCAAAGAATCTACAGATATAGTTACAAGAATTAATAAGAGAATTTAGCAAGTGTTAGATACAAAAATCGATAAACGAAAATCAAGTGCATTTCTATATACCATCTACTGGTAGAAATTGTACTTTTATTTTTTTTTTTAAAGATTTTATTTATTTGACAGAGAGAGACACAGTGAGAGAGGGAACACAGCAGGAGGAGAGGGAGAGGGAGAAGCAGGCTTTCCGCCGAGCAGGGAGCCCGATGTGGGGCTCGATCCCAGGACCCTGGGACCATGACCTGAGCTGAAGGCAGACGCTTAATGACTGAGCCACCCAGGCGCCCCTGTACTTTCATTTTTTTTTTTTTAAGATTTATTTATTTGAGAGAGAGAGCGTGAGCGCAGGGGTGGGGAGAAGGGGTAGAGGAAGAGAATCTCAAGTAGACTCCGTGCTGAGCACAGAGCCCTATGCAGGGCTGTAGCTCATGACTCTGAGATCATGACCTGAGCCGAAACCAAGAGTCGGACGCTTAACCAACTGAGCCACCCAGGCACCCGAAAATTATACTTTTAAAAGAGATATCATTTGGGGCGCCTGGGTGGCTCAGTCAGTTGGGTGTCTGCCTTTGGCTCAGGTCATGATCTCAGGGTCCTAGGCTCCCTGCTCAACGGGGATTCTGCTTCTCCCTCTCCCTCTGTTGCTCCCCCTGCTTGTGTTCCCTCACTGTCTCTGTCAAATAAATGAATAAAATCTTATGTATAGGGCGCCTGGGTGGCTCAGTCGTTAAGCGTCTGCCTTTGGCTCAGGTCATGATCCCAGAGTCCTGGGATCGAGCCCCATATCGGGCTCCCTGCTCTGTGGGAAGCCTGCTTCTCCCTCTCCCACTCCCCCTGCTTGTGTTCCCTCTCTCGCTGTGTCTCTCTGTCAAATAAATAAAATCTTAAAAAAAAAAAATCTTATGTATATAAAATCTATGTATGGAAAACTATACAATTTTATTGAGAGATATTAAAGAATACTAAAATAAATAAAGGGCTATGCTATGCTCATAGACTGTAAGACTCTCATTAGCAAAAATACCATCTTCTCAAATTGACCTATAAATTCAATGCAATCCCCATTTGACAGATTAATTATTAAGTCTTTAAAAAGAAAGAAATTCTGACACATACTACAACATGGACGAACCTTGAAGACTATGGAGAATTAGTGTTTAAGGGGGACAGAGTTTCAGGTGAGAAGGCGAAAAAGTTCTGGAGATGGGTAATGGTGATGGTTGTACAATAATGTGAGTGTACTTACGCAACATACACTTACAAATTGTTAAAATGGTAAGTGTTATGTATATTTTACCACAATAAAGAACGGTTAATACAAAATTCCAGATAATATTCATCTCTGGGGTAAAAATAGGAGATGCAGTTGGAGAGGTACACACGTGAGTCTTCTGGGACATGATAATGTTCTTTCTTGGCCTGGAAATAGATTCCCACGTGTTCATTTTATTGTTGTTGTTATTTTTTTTTAAGATTTTATTTATTTATTTGACAGAGAGAGAGAGACAGCGAGAGCAGGAACACAAGCAGGGGGAGTGGGAGAGGGAGAAGCAGACTTCCTGCCGAGCAGGGAGCCCCATGTGGGGCTCGATCCCAGGACCCGGGGATCACGACCTGAGCCGAAGGCAGACGCTTAACGACTGAGCCACCTAGGCGCCCCTATTGTTGTTTGTTAAAGTAAACATATATTTCCATGCATGATTTGTATGTATGCATGCATGATTTTGTATGCATGCCATATTCCTCTTAAATTTTAAGCACATATAAACCCGTGCTAAAACAATAATGAAAAGCAAGGAGATATAGAAGCACAAATTCAGGATAATGGTTGCCTCCGAGGGGAGAGGGAAGGAAGGGGACCCTAGGGAACTTCAGAGGTCACGCTGATTTTTTTTCTAAAACTGAGTGGTGGGGTAGACACCGGAGTCCCTTACATCGTGATTCTTTACTCCTTACATGTATTTTACTCATTTTATTTATTCAATAGTTAATAAATGTAATTTTAAAAGAAATCCTTAATATATGTGTATATTTTTAAAGTTCGGCTTTATGGGGCGCTTGGGTGGCTCAGTTGGTTAAGTGTCTGCCTTCTGCTCGGGTCATGATCCCAGGGTTCCGGAATCGAGTCCCAAGTCAGGCTCCTTGTTCAGCCGAGAGTGGGCTTCCCCTTCTCCCTCTGCTGCTCCCCCTGCTTGTGCTCCCTCACTCTCTCTCTGTCAAATAAATGAATAAAATCTTAAAAGAAAATAAAGTTTGGCTTTATCTGTAAATCCGGCATGTGTCAAACACTGAGGCCAGCTGCTTCATCGGGGTTCTTATCTAGGCTACTTCTTCCCTAATAACCTTTGTGAAGCCATCGGATGACCACCATGGTCTTGTGACGTGATGAACGGACAACTTCAGAGCCTAATAAACGATCACTCTCCTTTATGCAGGTGGTTAAAAGGAGAACGTGCCCTCCTTTGGGCTATATTAAAGTTCTGCTGCAGCTCTATCAGTTCCTTACAGGGTAGAAATTGGGCCACTATGTCCCCAGGCTGCATTCAGCCCATTAGCTTTCTCTGTCTTTTTCCCAACATCAACAAAGAAACAATACGGAAAATACAACCACATAAAAGATCCTGTCATATTTGACAAAGGAAACATTTTTTCTAGGATGAAGTACCAAGCATCTCTATTCTATCAGAAAGTGAGTAGGGCTTATCATGGGGGGCCGGAGAGCCATTTGGCTGAGCCC
The DNA here is from genome assembly GCF_002201575.2 of Neomonachus schauinslandi. Lineage (NCBI taxonomy): Eukaryota > Metazoa > Chordata > Mammalia > Carnivora > Phocidae > Neomonachus > Neomonachus schauinslandi. The sequence continues at coordinate 37,719,023 of NC_058417.1, read as the reverse complement.
TCACAGTCACAGAAGACCTCAGACTTAGATCTTTGACTTCATCTCCAAATGAGATTACGATACAGTCACAAAGACACACAAAAAAGATGAAAACATTTGTTACGCAGTTAAGTGTATGTCTCCATACCAGGCCACACTTCCTGCAGGTGTCCTGAGAATTAATAGTTGTTATGAGTCCTTTTCGTTATCTTGGGACCAGCAGTTATATGGCAAGGTGGTTTTTGTTTTGGAATTCTAATTCATTAAATGTAAGTATTTAAAAATTTAGTGCAAATTTTATAACACTGCTTTGGCATTTCTTCATTTTGTAATAAATCAGGAGACTTTAAAACTTAGGGTTGTCAGAAGTAGCAAGGAAAAATACAGAACGGAGCACCTGGGTGGCTCAGTCGTTAAGCGTCTGCCTTCGGCTCAGGTCATGATCCCGGGGTCCTGGGATTGAGCCCCGCATTGGGCTCCCTGCTCAGCGGGAAGCCTGCTTCTCCCTCTCCCACTCCCCCTGCTTGTGTTCCCTCTCTCGCTGTATCTCTCACTGTCAAATAAATAAAATCTTTAAAAAAAAAAAAGAAAGAAAGAAAAATACAGAACACCCAGTTAAATTTTAATTTCAGATAAATAAAGTAATTTTTTAGGATGAATATGTAGCATACAAAATTAGGGACATATTTACACTTAACAAAGTGTTTATTGTTTATCTGAAATTAAAATTTAACTGGGTGTCCTGTATTTTTTCTGGCAGCCCTAGTAATGATGTACTCAGTCTTTCCATTTCTGTGTACCCTGGCATGGGCAGAAAAAGTAACATTCATTGAGTGTCTGCTATGGATCAGCCAAGTACATTACAAGTGAGATCTCATTTAAATCTTGCCACAGTCCTATGGCACAACCCTATATTATCACTCCACAGTCCTATGACACAGTCCTATCTTATTACTCCATTTTATAAGTAAACACAAAGCTGGAGTAATTTACTCAAGCTGAGACAGCAGACATGGGATGGATGAAGAATCAAATTCAAGTTTGCTTCCCCAATCTGTACTTTCTCCCTCTCTGTGCACTTTCTACTAGAAAGCTTTCACATGGCTTTTTAAAAGATTTTAATCAAAAAGAGATAGAGTTCTCTTGCCATTTGCAACGACATAGATGGAGCTAGAGAGTATAATGCTAAGCAAAATAAGTCAGACAGAGAAAGACAAATACCATATTATTTCACTCATATGTGGAATTTAAGAAACAAAAAAGCAAAGGAAAAAAATGAGAGTCAAAGCAAGACATATCATAGACAACAATCTGATGGTTACCAGAGGGGAGGGGGGGGGGGGGGGGGGGTTAAATGGGTGACGGAAATTAAGGCGTGTGCTTGGGATGAGTGCAGGGTGATGTGTGGAAGTGTTGACTCACGATATTGCACACCTGAAACTAATATAACACTGTATGTTAAGTAACTGGAATTAAAATAAAAACTTTTAAAAAAGAGAGCATTCTGGAAATACTCCAAAGGCTTTTTAATCAAAACTTAGTATTTCGTGTGAAATATTTTATTATATCTAATTAAGTGTGTTTGCATGGCATGGAATGTAATTATAAATGAAATCTGCATAGCCTGACAAGTTTCAAGGAATTTTAATGAGTTTTGCCTTAGGAAGGTCAGATAATCTCTCTGGAGCTCGGTTTCCTCATCTGTGAAAAGAAGGGGTTTGTGACAACTAACGTGCTTTCCAGTCCTCTACCTTTGGGATTTCCACGCCTCAGGCGGAGGGGGGAAACGACGTGTTAAGATCTTTTACGGCTCTCTGCTGCCACCTGCCGGAAAAATTACAGCGCCCATTTCTGCTTGAAATGCTCTCTGTTCGGTAACCAGCCAGTACCCTTGATCCTGAAGCTTGTTTACTTAATAATTTCAGTCAATTAATGAGAATTATAGTTCTCTGAGTTTTCTCAGTTTCAGTGTTTTCCATTTGTAAGACAGTCCAAATGAGTCAAGCCTGAACTTTGACCATCTGGAAATTAATTTTTTAGCAGGTTTTCCCACAGGGATGTATTTTTATACTTGTCCAGTGTTTTGCAATGACTGTCCTGCCAAATCTACTCACCTGGAATTTGCTTTAATACTTGCCATTAGTAAAAACAAAACAAAACAAAAAATTGCCATTAGTGTTGCATTCATGAGGTCTTATAAAAGGTAGTAGAACAGAGAAAAGATATTTTGCTTAAAGTATTTTTTAAAGATTTCTTTCTTTTTTTAAGGTTTTATTTATTTATTTATGAGAAACAAAGAGAGAGAGAGGCAGAGGGAGAAGCAGGCTCCCCGCTGAGCAGGGACCCGATCCCAGGACCCTGGGATCATGACCCAAGTCGAAGGCCGATGCCTAACCGACTGAGTCACCCAGGCACCCCTGGAGTCTAGTTTTTTTAACTGGAAAAAAAAATTCCTAAATTAAAGGCTGAGTTGTATGTTCACTGTACTGGAATTAAAATTAAAAAAACTTAAAAAAATTAAGGCTCAGTAATGGCCTTAAAATTTTTTTTTACAAATAAACTATTTTTTAGAGCAGTTTTAGGCTCCCAACAAAATTGAGTAGAAGTTATAGAAGTTTTCCATATACCCATGCCCCACCCTCACACACACACAGCCTCCCCCTGCATCAGCATCCCCCCCCCCAGAGTGGTACAATTGTTAAAACTGACGAACTTATATAGATACATCATTGTCACCAAAAGTCCACAGTTCACATGAGGGTTCACTCTTGGTGGTGTACATTCTATGGGTTTTGACAAATGTATCATGACATGTATCCACCATTATAGTATCACACAAAATATTTTCAGTACCCTAAAAATCCTCTGCATTCTGCCTCTTCGATCCTCCCTCCTCCCCAATCCTTGGCAATCCCTGGTCCTTTTACTATCTCCACAGTTTTGCCTTTTCCACATGTTACGTAATTGGAATCATACAATATGCTGCCTTTCAGACTGGCTTCTTTCACTTGGTAATATGCATTTAAGTTTTCTCTGTGTCTTTTCATGGTTTGATAGCTCATTTCTTTTTAGCACTGAATAATATTCCATTGACTGGATGTACCGCAGTTTGTTTATCTGTTCATCTACTGAAAGACATCTCGGTTGCTTTCAAGTTTTGGCAGTTATGAATAAAGCTGCTATAAACATCCATGTGCAGGTTTTTGTGTGACATAAGCTTTCAACTCCTTTGGGTAAATACCAAGGAGCATGATTCCTGGATCATCTGGTAAGATTATGTTCAGTTTCGTAAGAGATCACCAAACTGCTTTCCAGAATGGCTGTACCATTTTGCATTCCCACCAGCAATAAATCACAGTTCCTATTGTTCCACATACTCACCAGCATCTGGTATTGTCAGAGTTTGGGATTCAGGCCATTCTAATAAGTGTGTCCTGGGATGGTTGTTTAAATTTGCAATTCCTTGATGACAACATGATGATGTGGAGCATGTTATCATCTGCTTATTTGCTATTTGTGTATCTTTTTCTGTGAGGTATCTCTTCAGGTCTTTTGCTCATTGTTCAGTTGTTCATTTTCTTACAGTTGAGTTTTAGAAGTTCTTTGTATATTTTGGATAACAGTCCTTTATAAACTAAGTCTTTTGCAAGTATTTGCTCCCACTCTGTGGTTCATCGGCCTTAATTTTAAAGCAAAACCACTTTCCAGAATTCCCATCATAACGCTAAAAGAGCAGTCTGAATAATTCAATCATAAAATATAAAATATAGGACTAAATATATAGCCGGTTGGGGTTGAGTCAGCTTGAGAGGGTGGGAGCCAACAGCTAGTCCCTTCATATCTGAATCCACATTATCTCAGGGTTTTGTTGTATACTTGCCAGGAGCTTGATGTAATCTGAAGGGCAATAAAATTAGAATCCTACTTCCTTCTAAAAATTAACCTTGGGGTAGGGCTTCTTTTGAAAGGAGATCAGGAAAAGATTTGGGGAAAAAGAGGTAATACCCACTAATGGCTGTGCTTTCTGTTCCTTCTGCCTCGTGACTTCCCAGACAGAACTATCAACAGGCTTAGGTAGTTAAATACATTTATTTATTACCATCTTTCGGTTTATAATGATACTCATTAAAACTTCCAAAACTACTTTCCAACCCTTCCATTTATGGTACCGTAATATGCAACAGTGCATATTATTAATATTTTTCCTGATAAAACAAATAACACTGGCTCCATACACAGAGCTTGGAAAACCTGGAAATGCAGAAAAGAAAAAACCACTTAGTTACAGCTCCCTTCATATTGCCATGCAAAAATAACTATGCCAACATATTAATGGTGTCATTCCTTCCAATATTTTATACACTTAGAGACACATTTTTCCTTCAAAAATAGTATTACACTAGGGTGCCTGGGTGGCTCAGTTGGTTAAGCGACTGCCTTCGGCTCAGGTCATGATCCTGGAGTCCCTGGATCGAGTCCCGCATCAGGCTCCCTGCAGGGAGCCTGCTTCTCCCTCTGACCCTCCCCCCTCTCATGTGCTCTCTCTCATTCTCTCTGTCTCAAATAAATAAATAAAATCTTAAAAAAAAAATAGTATTACACTATACATATGACTTTATATTTGTTAACATATACTTTTCTAGGCAAATTCTGACGTGACTCAAGTGTGATTCCTCAAACTGGCTTCCTGCCAGGATGCTGGAGTTGAAAACCTTGGGAAAGATGTTTAATTCCTTGGACCTTGGTGTCCTTGTCTGAAAAGTGAAGAATTTCTTGCCATTCTCTGCCAAAGCCTATTTTGGGATGATATTTCATCACTATGTCACATCCTGAGGACTCTAGGTAACAGCCCCTAGCTCCACATACCCTCAGTTTATATGGAGTTTTATTTTTTGTTAGTATGTATTTTCAACTGCCCTATGCAAATCACTGGAATCTGTCTTATTATTTTTGCTAGCAATTTTTGTGATTCAGCTGACTAGTCTTTAAAAATAAAAAATAAAAATAAAATACCATCTTTTTAGTAAAAAAGGATGACAAAAGAGAAGCTAAAATATCCATCATTGGGCTTTACTCTTGATGTGTAAAGAAATCAATGCTCAAGGGGCACCTGGGTGGCTCAGTCATTAAGCATCTGCCTTCAGCTCAGGTCATGATCCCAGAGTCCTGGGATCGAGCCCGCATCGGACTCCCTGCTCAGCGGGAAGCCTGCTTCTTCCCCTCCCATTCCTCCTGTTTGTGTTCCCTCTCTCGCTGTGTCTCTCTCTGTCAAATAAATAAATAAAATATTAAAAAAAAAAAAGAAAGAAATGCACAAAAGTAGAGGAGGAAAATCACTATATTTCAATTCAATTCAGACAATTATGATTTAGTAAGAAAAAAGGTAAGAAACTTAGGGACGAAAATAAGGCAACATCAATAGAACACAACAAGAGTTGTGGACGGAATAGGATTTGGACGGAATAGGATGGACGTATATTTTGGATAACAGTCCTCAGATGGACGGAATAGGATTTGGAAACTCTAAGGAAATCCAACTAGAAAGGAAATTACTTTGTCTAAAGAAGGGAAGTTAGAGGTGGCTTTAATTGCATTCAATTATATAAAAGACATAAGCCAATTGTGTGTCTTCTCTATCAAGAACCAACAGGAAATTGGTTTAGGCTGTAGTTAGATTAATTTCTATATTAAAAACTGTTGATAAAGGGATGGAAAAGAAGGCAAAATGTACCGAAAATGGAAAATGTGCTCACCTTTTGTACAGGGATGGCTGTTATACCCTGATATCTGCTCTTTCCTTCTTTTTTTTTTTTTCCGTTAAGAGATTTGGGGGGGGGGCAGAGGCAGAGGGAGAGGAGAGAGAAAATTTCCAGGAGATGCCATGCCCAGGACCCTGAGATCATGACCTGAGTGGAAACCAAGAGTCCAACATGCAACCAACTGAGCCACCCAGATGCTCCCTGTTCCTCCCTTCTTACATAGTAACAGAATCCCCTATTTTTCAGTTGGGCACAGGGCCCTATGAAATATTTTCTAGTTAAGAGTGACCATGTTACTAAGTTCTGACCAAATCCATGTCAAGGAAAGAGCCTTTAAAGGGTCAAAGAGGGGGCGCCTGGATGGCTCAGTCAGTTAAGCGTCTGACTTGGTTTCTGCTCAGGTCATGATCTTAGGTTCATGGGATTGAGCCCCGCATCAGGCTCTGTGCTCAGTGGGGAGTCTGTTTCTCTCCTTCTCCCTCTGCTCCTCCCCACACTTGCGTGTGCTCTCTCTCTCCCAAATAAATAAACTTAAAAAAAATAATAATAAAATAAAGGGTCAGAGAGAAGTCTCTTCTTCCCCTTTCCTTCTTCCTGCAGGCTGAAATGTGAATATGATGCTTTGAGTTCAAGCTGCCATCTTGAGCCATGAGGTGGAAGCCACAGGGGGAGGATGAAAAGCAAGAAGATAGAACCTGGATTCCAGATGATTGCTAAGCTGCCACACCAGCCCTGATTGCTTATCTCTAGACCTTGTTTATGTGAGAAAAACACATTTTATCTTGCTTAAGCTACAGTAGTTGGGAGTTCTCTATCACTTGCAGCCTAACCTAATTTTAAGTGGTATCACTCTGACAACCAGAAATTAACTTTAAAAACTTTATCCTAAGATGAATATACAAAGTGCTCCTTGCAGCCTTAAGTAGCAAAATATTGAAAACAATCTAATGATGCAGAACCAATTAAACAAATTTGTATGATATAGCTTATAGTGAAATACTATGTAACTAGTAAAAAGAATGAGAGCGATTTATATTTTCGACCAGGAAAGATCCCATCAGGAAGGAAATGTACCAAAGTGGCATTAGTAGTTATCACCCCGTAGAAAGATTAGGTTGATTTTGGTGGGGGGTGGGGTGGGGTGGGACTTGTGTACATTTTTACTTTTTTTTTTTTCTGCAGTGAACATTGATTTCTTGTAGGAATTTTCAATTAATATTTTTAAGAAGAAACCCAGCATATTGTTTTAACCTATAAAAATCTGTGGAGGGGCTCCTGGGTGGCTCAGTCGTTGAGCGTCTGCTTTCGGCTCAGGTCATGATCCCAGGGTCCTGGGATCAAGCCCTGCACGGGGCTCCCTGCTCGGCAGGAAGCCTGCCTCTCCCTCTCCCACTCCCCCTGCTTGTGTTCCCTCTCTCACTGTGTCTCTCTCTGTCAAATAAATAAAATCTTTAAAAAAAAAAAAATCTGTGGAATTTCCTCCCCCAAAGTTTTTATAGAATGTTACAGGTAACCAGCTATTTTTGAATAATTTAGGCCAGCTTTCCCCCTACTCTGAAATTCAGGGGTGAAGATATAATTTTATCACACAGTATCAACCAAAGGTAAAGGGAATGATATTCAAGATTTTCGTGACATACTAGTGAGATGCTCATTTTCTTAAATAAAAATAATTGCGACCCATCTCCCTGCCCACACGTGGCACATCTGGGAGTCAATTTATATTTGGATCCTTGCAAGATTCTGAGTATCAAGTAAAACAGCTACAGCACCATCTAAGTTTGGGTGGGTGTACGTGTGTGTATGGGATTGTAGCAGAAGCAGAGAGGAAATACCAAGTGAACCAACTCATCTCTAAGTTGAGACTCCATTGCTAGTGCTTTCAAAGAGCTCACAGAATAACAGGATAACCAAGACCTGTCCGTAATTAACCATGAGTCAAGGCAGAATGAAGTGCCTACAGAGCAGTACCAGAATGAAGAAGGTTCAAAAGCGGAAAAACATTTCTCATTATAGGCATTTTTAAAGGTTTAAGATGCTTAGAGGAAGTAGCCTGGGAAATGGCCTAAGTCCATATATCTCAAACTTGACTGTGGATTTTGTTAAAATGCAGGTTCTGATTTGGGAGGCCTGGGGTAGGGTCTGAGATTCTGCATTTCTAACAAGCTCTCAGGTCAGGCTGTGGGTCTTGGGACTCCTCTTCCAGAAGCAATAGTCTAAAGTTAGGGTGTCAAAAGGTAGAGTTTGAAGAGAGAGATTTCTGAGCAGAGAAATCCGCATGAACCACACCACCAGGGTGACAGCAAGGGAGTCAGTGTTGGAGAAGTAAGGAGAGTTTGAGGAGTTACCTGGAGACATAAAATTCAGCCACACTGAGGCAGGCCTTGAAGGCCAGGTTGAGAAGCTTCTACTTAATTAGAGGCAATAAGGAGCCACTGAAGGCTTTTGGGAAAGGGAATGATATAATCAGTAACTAAAATCTTCATATAAATCCCAATGAATAAAACAAGCTTAATAAATCAATAAATATTTGAAGTTACTTAATTTGGAGTCCATCAGCAAACATGTACTCAACGTTCCCCTGCTCTTTATGACTACAAAATTAAGTGCAGGGCCTTGGAAGGGGTCTGTCCCAGTAGGAGGCCCTGAAGCTTAAATTTCAGTTGGCTCATGGTAGATCCACCCCTGTATCTGTTGTTCTTCCATATATGAAGGATACAAAAGAGATATAAGGCATCTTAAAGAGTTCACAATGTCGTTTAGGAGGGAAAGCATACTTATTGAAGAAACAAGCTACATGCAAGGTGTGACTCTTAAAGTAGGACCTGGGGGAAGATTTAGAAGGAGGGAAATAATTTTTTTTTAAGTTTATTTGTTTTTTCTTTTAGTAATCTCTACACCCAACGTGGGGCTGGAACTCACAACCTTGAGATCAAGGGTCACATGCTCTACTGACTGAGCCAGCCAGGCACCCTCGTAAATCTTTTTTTTTTTTTTTTTAAGATTTTATTTCTTTATTTGACAGAGACACAGCGAGAGAGGGAACACAAGCAGGGGGAGTGGGAGAGGGAGAAGCAGGCTTCCCGCGGAGCAGGGAGCCCAATGCGGGGCTCGATCCCAGGACGCTGGGATCATGACCTGAGCCAAAGGCAGACGCTTTAACGACTGAGCCACCCAGGCACCCCGGTAAATCATTTTTGATGGAAGTTTCAACACAAGGAGGTAGGCGTAAATCTGCTAAGGAGACACCTCCTCCATCCATTCTCCCGACCCCTCATCCCCACAGGAGTAGCAGGTCTGTCTCCTTGGGAAGGAACAGAATACATGTTAGTCCAGGTCAGGTGCTTGTGACCCTTAGCCACTGGACGGCAGAAACTGTACTTACCCTGCAGTTACCACTGGGCTTGGCAGAAAGTAGGCTTGGATCAAATATAACAAATGAATGAACAAGTAGAGGGAAAGAGATAATAGAGAACGCTGAAGAAATGGTAGAGATTTGAGTGTGATGTGGCTGGCAAGACAAAGTAACTGTACACTCTTGAGATGGGAAATGACAACGTGGACCCAAAGTACTTCTCCCTCAACTGGACTGCCAATCCAGTGGGCACCAGTAGTATTCATCTAATAGACACCTTGTGGAACCCAGCAGCACTCAGCACTACTGACCATGCCTCATTCTTGAAGCACTCCATTTCCAGCTTCCACGACTCCATTCTCTCCTGGCTTTCTGCAGTTTACTCTACCAGAGGCTCCTTTTTGAATTGCTCTAAGAACTTGTCTTACTTTTCCCAATCTTTGAATGTCCAAAAATGTATCTCTCCAGCCCAGAGTTTTTCTTCCAACCTCCAGATAACTACTTTCTTGATAGCTCTACTTGGATGTGTCCTAGACACATCAAATTTACTATCTGCAAAATTAAACTCTTCATTTTCTGCTAGAAACACTCCTCCCCACTTGCATATCTTAGTAAATGGGATTAACATCCACCCACTCATTAAAATCAGAAGCCTGGGAATCATTCATATCTTCTTCCTTTCTCTCCCACCAATGTCTAATATATCAGCAAATTCAGTTACTTCTATGCCCAAAATATATCTCAAACCTATCTCTCCAGGGCCACTACTCTAGTCAGGCAACAACATCCTAACAGATCTCCCCTCTTCTATTTCTATCAGCCTCATTTATTCTCCACATAAAAGCCAGAGAAATCTTTCAATGATATAAATCAGGTTATATCACTCTCTGCTTAAAACTTCTCCATGACTTTCCATGACACTTGGAATAAAATGTGAACTGCTCACCACTCAGAATCTTTGTATCCATTAGGTACTCCTGGCCCACTGCCTAGGGGCTGAGATCTTCATTAAGCTATAAAAAATGTTTGAGATAGGGAAAAAAAAGAACTAGCTCCGAAAAACTACAGTCAAAATTAATCAATGTTTGTGACTACATAATATAACAATATGTTAACTAATCCTAAATGTAAAATCAATTGTTATGTGGTCATTTATGTATTTTATTTTAATAAAGGATGTGGGTATAAAGTGGAGTGGGTCCCCGAAAGCTCGAGGATATAGAGCCTACAGGGTTTCTACAATGAGCCTCTTTTAAGGCCTTTATATAGGGTCCTTTGTACCCCATCTGTGCCTACCTCTCCATGATGCTACTCTCCTACTTACTAAACTCAGCCAGGCAGCCTTGCAAATCCCTACAATGTACCAAAATCTTTCCTGCTGTTCCCTTTGCCCCAAGCCCTTTTCCTGACTGGTTCCTTCTCCTCCGCTAGTTCTCAAATTCAGTGTAACCTCCTTAAAGGGCCCTTCCCGACCAGTCCTTTTAAAGTAGGCAGCCCCCCATACCATCTTATTTTCTGTTGCCTTATTTCCTCCATAACACTGTTTATGCTATCTTTCCCATTAGACTAATAAGCTCCATGAAGGCCAGAAAATACATGTGTCTTGTTCTCTGTTGTATCCTTAGGGCCTGCTCCAGTAACTGGCCCAGAGCAGGCTTTAATAAATAGCTACTGAATGAATGAATAAATGAATGAGAACTTCCATCTTCGAGGGAAGAGGGCCCAGCTAGTAAGTTCTGTCTTGGACTCCATCTGGGAAGGCTGGAGGCACAAATCCTCGTCTGATTCTAGGAACCCAGATAGGTTTAAAAAGGAATGTCTGCAGGTTTCTTCCAACATTAGTTTTGATGAAAGCTCTTGTAACTTACCCTTCTGGGGTGGGGGCAGGGGGAACAAAAAACGGGCTCAAAACTAGGTTGAAAGGAAACGAAGTGGTTTGGAACAGACGCCTGGAGCGCCAGGTTGGGGCTCTTCCTTTGCACCCTCCCCTCCCCAAGACTCTAACGGCTCCACCCCTTCCTGTCTTCAGCTTGGGCTCGGTTTGGGCTCCGAGGACCTCATCCTCGTTAATTATTCATGGAGTGGGGGGGCCACTATTGGGTGCCGCTCTTTTACTATTCATGAGGAGGCGGGATCTCTTTCCTACGGGGGCTCCTGAGAGCGTTCTAAAATATTCATGAGGGAGGAGGGCACTATGGGAGCGGGGGGCGTGTCTTGCTATTCGTGAGGAGGCGGGGCTTCTTTCCCGCTGGGGCTCCTGGGAGGGTTCTAAAATATTCTTGAGGCCACGGGGGCGTCTGGGAGGCGGGAACGCAGCTCCGGAGCCGACTGGAGCTGGACCCGCCCTCAAGCCGGCGGGAAAACCTTGAGGAGATATTTTCTTTTTTAAACATTAAGAAATTTGAGGATGGTGGGGCAGAACAACTAAATCCCATTTGCCTGTGATTCCTTAGCCGGAAAACTGTCAAAATCTGTGGTAAAAAGAGATTTTTTTTTCCCCAGTACTTTCTTGAGATAGTTTCATCTTTTCATGGACTGAAGGGGGTAAAAAATGCATCACCATGTGGTTGGATTCTTATATTGGCCAGTTTATGCTTTATGGTGTCCCTGGTTTACCTCTCTGGAGGTGTTTGGGGCCAATACCCGAGCAGATGTGGTGGGTTTCTTTTAAGGGTTTTCTTAGGTTGGAACAAAATAGAAATCGCGGTGAATTGCTGTTGGACGGTTTTCTCTGAAAGGGGGGGGAAGTTCAGCCAAGAAGGCCCTCAAAGCCTTTCACAGTCAATAACGAGTAGGGTGGAACGGAGGCATGGAAACATTTTATTACTATTATTTTGGTCAGTGATTCTCGTTCTCTTGGGGGGGGGGAGGAGAAAACCCGAAATAGTTTGGGGTTACACCTTCAGGAAACCCCGAAATAGTTTGGGGTTACGCCTGCATTCCCCCCAAAGCGTCCAGGTCTGAGTGAGGAAAATAAGGAATTATAAGAGGAGACTTCGGTGTTAAAAGAATGGGCCCAATGCGTTTTAATTCTCGGAGGTTTAAATATACACACTCAGTGGTTGACACGCTGAAGTCCCCTGGGTCCCAGGTGTCAGTGAGTCTGTGAAGAGCCCACAGGCCCCACCCAAGTCTCACTTTACACGTTTCTCAGAGACAGGACAAATCGTAGGCCAGTTTTATAATTTTATTACAATGAAAATGCTTTAAAGTGCCTACTGTGAAAAGTTAAAAACAACCTCATGGATTAAATAAATCAACATTCTTCCATTTGGTGGATTTACATGCAGCCTTTAAAATATATATACTTGTAGAAGTATCTATTGACATGGAAAGAAATTAGTTTTACTTAAAATTACAGTTGAAAAAAGCAGATTACAAAATAGTATGAACAGTGATTTTTTTTTGTTAGAATATATATATATATTCTCTATATAGTTGTATATATATATATGATTCTGGAAGGCTATAAACCGAAGTGTTTATAAGTGAATTTAATTGTCTTCTTTTTGTTTTGCTGTATTTTATAAACTTTTTGACATGGGATATGTTACTTGTGTAATTTTATTGGTTATTTTATTTTATTTTTTTTAAAAGATTTTATTTATTATTTTTTTGACAGAGAGAGACCTAGCGAGAGAGGGAACGCAAGCAGGGGGAGTGGGAGAGGGAGAAGAAGGCTTCCCGCTGAGCAGGGAGCCCGATGCGGGGCTCGATCCCAGGACCCTGGGACATGACCTGAGCCAAAGGCAGACGCTTAACGACTGAGCCACCCGGGTGCCCTTATTGATTATTATAAAATAGCTTCTAATTTAAGTGCTCATGGAATGCTAAAACAAAGTGCTATGGTATTGTTTTAAAGGAGGTTCACAGTATGTTTTTCACTGAGAACTAAATTTTTTGGCCATGTTTTTGAATGTATAACTAATTTTATTGATATGTAACCTTTTAAATGAATAAGTAACAATGTGATTTTAGCAAGTTTGTGACAAAAGGAGAAAATGCATTTGGGTCAGATATATTTGTAACTCTTTGATGAAATGTCTTAGTTGTTACTTCAGAAACAGGGAGCCTTAGATTGGAGTTGTAGTTATGTATATGTACATGTACGTGCACATGTACATATACAAAAGACAATGTTTTCTGAATTGGAGCAATAGTGACACAAAGTCACTGCCTATTATGAATATTTTTTTAAGAATTATTTTTTGGTGTAAGTAAATTATCAGTGATTTTAATAAGTTCTGTCTAAGAAATGTTCACTTCAAAATCAAGTTGTGTAGGCCCTTCCTAAGACTTATAAGTAACCAAAAGTGGAATTAGGATGAAAATCATTGTTCATTTATTTATTCTAGTCTTTAATTTTACAAGACTTTAATTTCACTGTTTATTTGTGTTATACAGCACAGCACATAATTGGTAATAGTATTGTAATCTTCTTAATCTTTTAGAACTCGTAAATTTTAAAAGGTCTAAACTTGGAATTTCTATTTCTTATCTCTATTTTTACTGTTTCCAACAAAGAAAATGTCAGTACTCAGTTTTAAAGAAACAGAAAAACTTTACTACAAAATTTTAAAGGTACATTGATATTTTGATATTTTTTTAGAAGGTAAAGATTATAAAAGGAACATACTAATCGACAGATCTTGAATGTTTTGAATTTGTTATATTGGTTTTTTGTGTCAAATCTTTTACTTTTTAAAGATTTTGTATATTTTCTTAGACTATATCTCATCCAAATACATGTCTCTTACTCTACTAAAATTCTTTATCTAGAATATTTGGCTAAGAGAGAAAAGACTTTTAAACATTTAATATCATGTGAGATGAATAAATACACTCTTATTGGTGGGAACTCCGTAAATTGGACATTATATTAAAAGTTTTGTAAATAGAGGGGTGCCTGGTTGACTGAGTCAGTAGAGCATGTGACTCTTGATCTTGGGGTCATAAGTTTGAGCCCCACGATAGGGGTAGAGATCACTTAAAAAAAAGTTTTGTAAATAGATAGACAGCTATTGCCCATCAAAGTATCAACTTCTTCATTTTAAAAAACAGCTCTTTGTTGCTATAATTTCCTTTCTCCTTTGTCTCTTGTATTTTATTTTTCTAACCAGGATAAATTCATGAGATAAGAAAAAGGATGGCATCTAGAGTAAATACCAGTTTCACTTTGATTCCCAACCAGAAATATAGACGTAGTAATCGTCGATCCAGCAGCTATTTTTCCAACACCCTTGGCTCAGATTCTCAGCCCTTATCAACGCTTGGAAATTTTAAAGCCTTGCCATTGGAAATATTCCAAATAATCTTAAGATATTTGTCAGGTGAGGTCTGGGAACTATGAGTAGGCTATATAAACACTTGAATATTTTTTTCCCCCCTCAAGAACTAGTTTGTCATCTTAGGCTCTGCTAGAATATTAATGGTATTTACATTATGTTTATTTTCTAAAGTTTCATCATTGTTAGGTAAGAGGTACAATGAAGAAAGTATGACACTCAAACTCTTTAAAGCATGCCTCTAATTATAACAACATGGTAACTTGACTGTTACATCCCTAAATATTTCCAATTCATTGAACAGGAGATTTAAAACAATTTTAAGATTTTCCCCCTTTTCCCCACTTTTTTATATATTTTATTATTTAGTATATTGTTAATGAGCTAACTTATAAGTTAATAGATTGTAATAATAATGATGTTCTTGTAATTAAGCTATTTATATATATATGTATATATATTTCTTTTGGTAGTGAAGGATATCAGCATGCTAAGCATGGTGTCCAAAACAGTCAGCCAGCACATTATTAATTATATTTCAACCTCGTCAGGAAGCAAAAGACTTTTACTACAGGATTTTCATAACCTTGAGCTGCCTTGCAAGAGACAAGACTCTGCCATACTGGAACATTACAGATCTCTAGGTAATTTATGTAATGAGAATTGTAACAAGTAAAAAACTACACTTAATTAAGGGGATTTTATTAAACAATTCTGTAAGGCCTGTGGGAAATGGGATATTTCTTAAAGTGTGCCTATTTCTATGATGCTTTTATTCTTTAGTGTGAAGACTTTCCCATAATAGTCCCTTATACGTATCTTTAAAGATGAGAGAATGCACTTTAATGTAAAGTATCAGTCCTTGTGATTCATGTGCATACAGTGTCACCTTTGCTTATTGTCTGGGTGGCTCACCAGTGAAATTGATGTATTTTCAATGCTTTACTTCCTGTGGATCTAATGAGTTTTATTTCTAAACTTCTTTTCTCTTTCAACCATAATCTAGTCCTTAAAATTGAAAAGAAATGTAAACACATTATGGTGGAAGATCACTTTTTCTCTTATCAGAAACAATGTGTTTTTCTTAAGTACTCCACACATTTACTAATAAATCATTATGCTATAATAAATTATCAAAGGAAATTCCATATAATCTCTTCCCTTGATTTATAATCATCTATGTCTTTCACCCTATTCACTGATGTGCTGAAATAAGATTCTAATTTTGTGCTGAAATAAAATTCTGATTTTGACTTGACTAGTGGCACCAGTTTAATTATGAAACTACCTTATAATTAACCGAAGCATAGCAATAAAACCAAAAATTAAGGTGATGTTTTCAATTTTTAAATGAAGGCATAATAGTGAAGTTAAATAATTATTACCTTTTAGTAGCCCAACGATGCCTAGCTTTAAGATAATAAAATAAGACTATATCCATGTGTAAATATATAAAAGTATATTTGATATTAATAAAATTACTATTATATTTAGATTAATAAGATTAAATGAAAGGTATGTAATCTGATTACAGTGTTATTGGTTTCAGTATTTGTGATTAGACTTAGTAAAGCCTGTAATAGAATATAGCAAGACTTTTTGCTACATGTCATTGTAAATATCTTTTTTCAAACATCCTTAGTTGCAGAATAAGTGGTACAGTAAAAGAGCTTATTTTTTGGTTTTGACCTGAAAGAATTTTTTTTTTCTCCCTGACCAAGACTCAGTCGCTCAAAGAAGCAAAAAAGCATTAAGATAATTATTTGGATAATTCAGTGAAAAATACAAATATGTATTGATCTTAATAGCCAGCTTTTAAAAACAGTTTTATTCATGTAATGATTTCAACCTTCCATTTAGTTTTGGTGCAGACACCTGGCTTATGACTGATTCTTTAGGTAAATGTTTGATGTACTTACCATTTTCTCATGTTGCCATTCCTATCTGATCCGTTCTTGTTTTCAGACATTAAAATAACATTTCCAGAATTCTGTGCTCTGAAGATTAAAAATTTTAATTTGCTTCTTCATACAAGACAGCGCAGATGGCCAGTGTGAAAAGAACATTACATCTGACTCTATTTTAGTAGGAAGAAATTTTAAAAGTTGGTCTCTAAAGGGTATAGCAGAGCACCTGTGTTAAAAAAATAAATAAGTCAGCCAGTATTGGTTTTTATGGTAAATTGCAATCCTTAAAAATAGGAGTTTTACATTAGAAAAAGCAACCAGCATACAATTATAGCTTACACTTCCCCGGCTATGATCTGCCATGGGACTGGATGCCAAAACATGAAAGGAAAAGAACTCAGCTTAAAAACCAAACACTGAAAATGTCTTTTTATGTACAAAAATAAGGAGGGTTTATATTCAAACTCAATTCTGGTCATGTGTTGTCCAAACATAGCAACTTCTAAAAATAAATTGGATTCCCATAGATTCTACAGAATTATATAAAGCAGCTATCATATATGTTAAAAAAAAAAGTAAATGCAGAGAAGATAAAAATGGAGAAATTCATGATATTCAGGTATTTATTTTCCTACCATATATCTTATTTTTAGTGTAAGGAAAACATTGCCCTTATAGGAATGTTAACAATGTATTGCCATTTTAGGAAAACAGAACACATGAAGTTAGAGGAAACAAATCATACACTTCTGTCACTGTAGTTCAAGTTATATGTCACACTGGTTTTTTTTCTTTTTTAAAATATCTGAACACAAAATTCTATACATTCTTAACATGTATGCCCCATAAAAGGATATCTTTGAAGGAAGAAATGAATATTTCATCCAAACTGGATACCTTCTGTGAGTGAAAATAACTTCTAACCTCTGAAATTTTAAGTACTTATGATTTCAAAAAAATTTTATATGGAGAAAGGAATACAAAATCGCTTTTCTCATTCTTTCCATGTTTTACATTAAAAGCTCTTAAAGCATTTTCCTTTGTGAACATGTTAATCAAGAAATATTTGAATCTGTTTTCTATAGAATAAAGAGACAGTTCCACTAGTGTATCTTTGTGTCTGTTGTTATATCTTTTTAAATCTAAATACTTTCAATATCTGTCTTATAACATCAATTTCATCATTTTTGTAAGATTTTATGCCACTTAGTGGACATCACAGTTACTTGGTAAACACCATATATTGTAAGTGTTTGGTACCCTTGCTCCCAAACTTCCTCTTCAGAACCATATCAGCTCACAGTCCACTGTGATTTACCATACTTGACTTTCAAGGAAATGTTATGCTGTACTTTACAGGTACTCTTACATTAATTGTATTGTCATTTTTTTCATGTGTCTCTTTACATTCTCAGGTCTGCTATTTAAAAGATGTACGTTGCTGCTACCCACAAGGGAAAGACTAAAGTACATTCACAAGATACTGGCAGAAGTAAGATCACACTTCTCAGTTGGTTCACAGTCTTGATTTCTAGTAAAGATATTTTTTATTAGTATCTTACACCCATTTTAGATCCATCTTCAATTATTAGAATTTCATGAATTAGTACTAATAATTGATTGATGATAATCTAATACTATACCAAGTACCCAGAGATTATAAAACACCAAAATATAGTAGTCTTTTACTTGTCATAAAACAATTTTTATGTATACCTAAGAATATCTATTCAAGTTTATTAGATTTATCAGAGTATAAAAGTATTTTTTATCCTACATGAGAGTCCTGAGGCTGTTTTAAAGTGTTTTAGATATTTTATTAAAATGAAATAATTTCTGAATGTTAATCTTACTGTTTATAAATGTATGAAAACATAGGAAAGGGCGCCTGGGTGGCTCAGATGGTTAAGCGTCTGCCTTCGGCTCAGGTCATGATCCCAGAGTCCTGGGATCGAGTCCCACATCGGGCTCCCGGCTCAGCGGGGAGCCTGCTTCTCCCTCTGACCCTTTCCCCTCTCATGCTGTTTCTCTCTTGCTCGCTCTCTAAAAACTAAATAAAATCTTTAAAAAAAAAAAAGAAAAGAAAACATAGGAAAGTATTTTTAATATTAAAATAACAAAACTTTTGAGAGCGTCTGGGTGGCTCAGTTGGTTAAGCGTCTGACTGTTGGTTTCAGCTCAGGTCATGATCTCAGGGTCATGGGACTGAGCTCTGTATTAGACTCGGCGCTCAATGGGGAGTCTGCTTGAGATTCTCTCTCCCTCTCCCTCTGCCTCTACCCTCCCACGCACACATGCACACACTCTCTCTCTAACTCTAAAATAAATAAATAAATCTTTAAAACATTTTAAAAATAAAATAAAATGTTTATGATGATTTATGACTTGAATGTGTATCCATGTGTTTAGGCATAATCTCTGTATAAGTTTTGAGTTTCACTATACAAACTCAAACATACATCCAACACTGATGGTTCAGTTCTACACTCAGTAGTATGCAAACTGTTTCTGATGCATTAGCTTTTTTTCATGTCAGTATTTGCACTGAGTTCAGGTCTATATTATTACAGCAGCTTCTCAGATGATCTTTCTGCATCTATTTCTTTACTTCCCAAGACATTCTGTATGCTGAATCAAGGTTATTCATCCCTTTCGTTGAGTTAATTTTCTTACTTAAAAAATCTTTCAGTAGCTACTCAATTTCAGCAAGATAAGGTCTAAAGTCTATAGCTGGTATTTAGGGCTCTTCCTGACAATACAACCTTACTCCCTACTACATTGAGCCCAGTTAAGCATGTCGTATCTTTCTTCCCACATAAAGCTTCTTATTCCTACCACTATACAATTTTGTCCTTATTGTTCCCCTCACCTATCTTTCCTATCTTTTTCATTCCTTATATTTTTTTAAAAAAAGATTTGATTTATTTGACAGAGACACAGCGAGAGAGGGAACACAAGCAAGGGGAGTGGGAGAGGGAGAAGCAGGCTTCCCGTGGAGCAGGGAGCCCGATGCGGGGCTTGATCCCAGGACCCTGAGATCATGACCTGAGCCAAAGGCAGATGCTTAATGACTGAGCCACCCAGGTCACCTCTCATTTCTTAACATTTGAATCCTATTTTAAGACAATGCTTTTTTCACATGCTTCAGAAGCTGTTTTGATCATTCCCAAATTTATCTTGTTTCTGCTTTCACAGTATCTGATACAGTGTATATTTAGTCATTTTAACATTTATGTATATTCTAACCTGAATTATCAAAATAATTTCACATGCATGTATTTATGAACTCCTTTAAGATAGACTTTTATATTTCTTTTGTGATCTTACCTATGTAACACAATGCTAATTATTTAGCATTTTAGTTATTTTCAATTAATACTGAAAAATTCTTGCATATTTCCATTAAATTTCAATGTCCAGTCGTTGTACAGTTCCACTGAAAAAGAGGAATTAATAGTTGTTCTCTTTACAGGTTTCCTGTTTTAAATTCAATGGCTGTGCAGCTCCTATCCAATGTTTAGGATTACCATGTTATGGCATGTTTTTACAGGTACATTTTTGCCTTCCTACCATCCCTCTTCTAAGATAGATTTTTGCTTTTGGGGGAAGAAGGACAGGTAATATAAACACATATATTTATATAAAATTCAAAAGGTACAAACTTGTATAAAATGAAAAGTAACTCTACCATCATGGCCTGTCTCTGGTCTACTGAGTTGACTTCAACAGAAGTAACTGTTGTTAGCAGTTTCTTCTCTGTCCTTCCACAGAGAATGAGATTAATTCTTAAACTACTAAAATCCAGTTCAACTGTTTTAAGAAAAATTTATATGATTAATCAACCTTTTCAAAGTCTAACTAGAGTGGCGTACCATTTGAATTTCCTTTTCATGTATGTTTAACTGTACATTCTGGTTGGCTCAAAGATAATTATTAAACTTTGTCCTAATAAAAAATTTTTGCTCGTTCACATCAAAATGTTATTAGTAAATGCTCATAATTGTCGCATTAAGATGAGGTCATTATCGGGCGCCTGGGTGGCTCAGTCGTTAAGCGTCTGCCTTCGGCTCAGGTCATGATCCCAGGGTCCTGGGATCAAGCCCCGCATCGGGCTCTCTGCTCAGCAGGAAGCCTGCTTCTCCCTCTCCCACTCCCCCTGCTTGTGTTCCTGCTCTCGCTATGTCTCTCTGTCAAATAAATAAATAAAATCTTAAAAAAAAAAAAAGAGATCATTATCATTTGTAAGCAATATCATAAATGGTAACTAGAGGACCTCAAAGGGATTCTGTTGAAAACTAAACCACAGTATGGTTGTGAGTCAGATATCTAATGTTGTGTTCTAGGATTTTGGCCTTTGTTACTTTACCCACACTGTCAGAGTTCAGGATTCGGTACCATTTGAAAGGATACTCCCTTTACAACCAAAAAGAAACTGGGTTTTGGAGCATTTCTAGGATTTGTTTATGTAAATTTTCTTATTAATCTGAAAATTCCATAATGGATAAAAGTTGCACATCACCTCAATCATGTGCTACAGCAGTTATGCTCATAAGCTAGCAGTGACTTACATTTTGATTTGATGGTCTGAACATCCGTAATGTTTCCTTTATTTTATTATTCTCAGACCTTAACAGCAGGTTGGGATGAACTCGAGTGCCATCGTGTATATATCTTCTTATGTGAGCTGACTAATCTCTCCCGCAAGATGCAGACTGTTGTCTGCAGCAAACCAGGTAAAAAAACTACAATTCACAGATAATATTATACAGATATTAAAATAGAAAAAAAGCGGGGCGCCTGGGTGGCTCAGTCGTTAAGCGTCTGCCTTCGGCTCAGGTCATGATCCTGGGGTCCTGGGATCGAGCCCCGCATCGGGCTCCCTGCTCGGCGGGAAGCCTGCTTCTCCCTCTCCCACTTCCCCTGCTTGTGTTCCCTCTCTCGCTGTGTCTCTCTCTGTCAAATAACTAAATAAAATCTTTAAAAAAAAAAAAAATAGAAAAAAACAGAGTTCAAAAGTATATTTAAAAGAAAATCATGACATCCATATGTAGTAAAAGGACAAAGAAATGTAAGGGGATGATAAACACTGAATTAGATTGTGAGGCAAACATGGCATGTGATTAGAGAAAGAAGTATTCAGAGGGCTCAGCTGTATTAATAATATTTTATTAATTAAGACTGGATGGGGCGCCTGGGTGGCTCAGTTGGTTAAGCGACTGCCTTCGGCTCAGGTCATGATCCTGGAGTCCCGGGATCGAGTCCCGCATCGGGCTCCCTGCTCAGCGGGGGATCTGCTTCTCCCTCTGACCCTCCTCCCTCTCATGCTCTCTGTCTCTCATTCTCTCTCTCGCAAATAAATAAAATCTTAAAAAAAAAAAAAAAAAGACTGGATGGAGGATACAAAGGTGTTCATTATAGTAGTCTTTAAACCTTTATATATATATATATATGAAATACTTCATATTTTTAAAATTATGGAATCCTACAATCTAGCAATTTCACTCTGAGATACTTCCACAGTGTGCATAAGGAGACCTGTATAAGAATGAGCATTACAGCATGTAACCATGAAAAACTGCAAACAATCTAAATAAATGCCCATCGTCAGGAGAATGGATAAATGAATTAAGTATCCATACAGTTAAAACCATTGTAGTTAAAATGAATGAACTAAAGCCACATATATTAATATGGATAAATCTCAAAATGTAAGTTGAGAAAAAGGTAACCAAAGGATATTTTCCACATGATACTATTTATATACCAATTAAAAACATGTAAAATGATTCTATGTATTCTTTTTATTGTTAATATGCATATATTAAAAAATATAAGAATTTAGTTGGGAGGGGCACCTGGGTGGCTCAGTCGTTAAGCGTCTGCCTTCGGCTCAGGTCATGATCCCAGGGTCCTGGGATCGAGCCCCACATCAGGCTCCCTGCTCGGTGGGAAGCCTGCTTCTCCCTCTCCCACTCCCCCTGCTTGTGTTCCCTCTCTCGCTGTGTCTCTCTCTGTCAAATAAATAAATAAAATTTAAAAAAAAAAAAAAAAAGATTTAGTTGGGAGATGTGATAGTTAAGTTTGTATGTCAACTTGGCTGGGCCATAGTACCCAGATATTTAATCAAACTTTATTCTAGATGTTTCTCTGAAGTTATTTCTTAGATGAGATTAACATTTAAATCAGTAGACTTTAAGTAAAGCAGATTATCCTCCATAACATGGGTAGGGCTCATCAATCACTTGAAGGCCTTAATAGATAAAGACTGACCTCCCAAGCAAGAAAAAATTCTACCAGCAGACTGCCTTTGGATTTGAACTGAAACTCTTCTCTGGTCTCTAGTCTGCCAGCAAACCCTGCAGATTTTGGATTGCCAAGCCTCCACAATCTCGTGAGCTAATTCCTCAAAATAAATTCTTCTCCATGTATATATACACATCCTGTTTGTTCTATTTTTCTGGAGAACCCTGACTAGTACAAGAGGGTCAAAACCCAAATTCAAGATGGTGATTACCTCTAAGGATGAAGGGGAAGAGGATTGGGAGTGATATACAAGAAGCTGTAACCCTACCTATGTATGTATGTATGTATGTATGTATGTATGTATTTATTTATTTATTTATAAGATTTTATTCATTTCTTTGACAGAGAGAGACACAGCGAGAGAGGGAACACAAGCAGGGGGAGTGGGAGAGGGAGAAGCAGGCTTCCCGCAGAGCAGGGAGCCTGAAGCGGGGCTCGATGCGGGGCTCGATCCCAGGATCCTGGGATCATGACCCAAGCCGAAGGCAGACGCTTAACGACTGAGCCACTCAGGCGCCCCATGTTTTATTTATTTTTTTAAAAATCTGAAGCAAATAGGGGCACCTGGGTGGCTCAGCCATTAAGTGTCTGCCTTCGGCTCGGGTCATGATCGCAGGGTCCTGGGATCGAGCCCAGCATCGGGCTCCCTCCTCTGTGGGAAGCCTGCTTCTCCCTCTCCCACTCCCCCTGCTTGTGTTCCCTTTCTCCCCATGTCTCTCTCTGTCAAATAAATAAATAAAATCTTTAAAAAAAAATCTGAAGCAAATATAGCAAAAAGTAAAGCTTTGACAAAGCTAAGTGACTGGTACACAATATTTGTTACAGTATCTCTGCTTTTCTGACAGCTTGAGATATTTCATTATGAAACAAATTATGGATCAAAAAAGCAGATTAGAAGCCCAATGAAACAATAACAAAATTGATTTATCATGTCCCAAACCTTTTATTGGCTGCCCGATGTCATCAAAATAAAGTCCAAACTGGGCGCCTGGGTGGCTCAGTCGTTAAGCGTCTGCCTTCGGCTCAGGTCATGATCCCAGGGTCCTGGGATCGAGTCCCACGTCGGGCTCCCTGCTCAGCGGGAAGCCTGCTTCTCCCTCTCCCACTCCCCCTGCTTGTGTTCCTGTTCTCGCTGTCTCTCTCTGTCATATAAATAAATAAAATCTTTAAAAAAAAAAATAATAAAGTCCAAACTGTTTATAAAGCCCTTCACATTCTCATCCTAATCTACTTTTTCAAATTTATTCCCCATTATTCTCTGTATCAGTTTGACATAGAGTAGTCTTTATCACTTTCCTCACTGTGTCACATATCTCTTATGCATTTCTACTTCATGTCTTTTATTCATTTTTTTTTTTCTAAAATACCATCTCTCTTCATCTTTTAAGACCCAATTTGCCAGACTTTCTCTGTAAAGCCTTTCCTGCTGCTGTGTTACTTGGCTTAATACATCAAGGGGTACTTACTTCATATGGCCTTAGATCATTGGTGGACTTTCTATTTACTCTTGTCTTATCTACAAGTAAGTAGAACATAAATGGTATAAAAATGTAAAATGGTGCCACCACTATGGAAAACAACTTGACCATTTCTCAAAAAGCTAAACATAGAATTGTCATATGACCAAGCAATTCCACTCCTAGCTATTCTTTTTTTTTTTTTTTTTAAAGATTTTATTTATTTGGGCGCCTGGGTGGCTCAGTTGGTTAAGCGACTGCCTTCGGCTCAGGTCATGATCCTGGAGTCCCGGGATCGAGTCCCGCATCGGGCTCCCTGCTCGGCAGGGAGTCTGCTTCTCCCTCTGACCTTCCTCCCTCTCATGCTCTCTGTCTCTCATTCTCTCTCTCAAATAAATAAATAAAATCTTTAAAAAAAAAAAAAGATTTTATTTATTTATTTGACAGAGAGAGACACAGTGAGAGAGGGAACACAAGCAGGGGGAGAGGGAGAGGGAGAAGCAGGCCTCCCGCCTAGCAGGGAGCCCGATGTGGGGCTTGATCCCAGGACCCTGGGATCACGACCTGAGCTGAAGGCAGACGCTTAACGACCAAGCCACCCAGGTGCCCCACTCCTAGCTATTCCTAAGGGAGTTGAGAGCTGGGACTTGGAAAGATACTTGTATGCCAATGTTCACAGCAGCATTATTCACAATACCCAAAAAGTGGGAACAACCCAGGTGTTTATCAATGAATAGATGAATGGATAAACAACATGTGGTCTCTTCATACAATGGAATATTTTTCAGCTATAAAAAGGAAAGAAGCTTTGATGCATGCTAAAATGGATGAACTTGGAAAACATGCTAAGTGAAATAAGTCAGACAACAAAGGACAAATATTGTGATTCCACTTAACTGAGGTATCTCAAACAGGCAAATTCATTAAAACAGAAAGCAGATTTGAGGTTATCAGGAACTGGGGGCAGAGGGAAATGGGGAGTTATTGCTTAATGGTTATAGAGTTTCTGTTTGAGGTGATAAAGAGTTTTGGAAATAAACAGTTGTGATGGTTGAACAGCATTATGAATTAAGTGATGCCACTGTATCGTACACTTTAAAAATGATTAAGATGGCAAACTTTGTGTTATATATATCTATATATGTATAAATAAATATATTTACCACAATTTTTAAAAATTAATAATATAATAGATTTTTTTAAGTTTATTTAAGTAATCTCTACACCTGACATGGGGCATGAACCCACGACTTCAACTTCAAGAGTCACATGCTCTTCCGACTGAGCCAGCCCCAATAATATTATAGATTGTAAACTATTGAATTATACACTTTAAATGAGTGAATTTTTTGGTATGTAAATTATATATATTTCAATAAGTCTGTTAAAAAAGACAAACAAACTCAGGATACTACTTCATACCCACTAGGATGGCTAAAATCAAAAAGTCAGATAACAACAAGTGTTGGTGAAAATATGGAGAAATTGGAACCTTCATACATTGCTGGTCGGGATGTAAGATGGTGCAGCCACTTTGGAAAGCAGTCTAGCAGTTCCTCAAATGACTAAACTTAGAGTTACTCTATGACCCAGAAATTCCACTCCTAGGTATATCCGAAAGAGAAATGAAAACATATGTCCACACAGAAACTGGTACACAAATCTTAATAACAGCATTATTTGTAATAGCCAAAAGGTGGATACAACCCAAATGTCTATCAGCGGGTGAATGGATAAACAAAATGAGGAACATCTATGCCATGGAATATTATTTGGCCATAAAAATGAAGGAAGTACTGATAGATGCCATAACATGGATGAAACATGCTAAGTGAAAGAAATCAGTCACAAAAGACCACATACTATATGATTTCATTCGTATGAAGTCCAGAAAAAGGAAATCTTTAGAGACAGAGGGTAGATTATTGGTTGCTTAAGTCTAGGGATGGTAAAGAATGGAGGGATGGGGGGTGATAGCTAAAAGAACAGGATTTCTTTTTGAGGTGATGAAAATGTTCTAAATTGACTTGGTGCTGGCTGTACATATCTGTGAATATACTAAAACCACTGGATTGTATGATGTGTAAAGTATATCTCAATAAAATTGTTTAAAAAATAGTCCCTTGATAATCTAAAATTTTTACAGAGGAAAATGAAATAATACTTTCAGTACAAAGTATATTACAGATGTCTATCACTGACCATATCCACTGTGTGCATATCCAATGTGCACATCAGCCTTTCTAGGAAGAATGGTTTACAATTCTTTTGTCTTCATAGGAAGTGCCCGAAAACTGGAGTTAAGGATCAGACTGTTCTGTAGGAACGTCCTGCTTGATCACTGGACACATCGAAGTGATTCTGCTTTTTGGTTGACACGTATATTAAAACCATGGCCAATGGTGAATCAGGCAAGATTATTGTATATCATCTTTGGACCAATATCTCCTCAAGATGGTGAGCATACATTTTTTAGGGATGTATGTTACAAAACGTTAATTACCTCTACTTTAGGAAACGTATCTTTTTGTACCTGCTCAGTTTCCTCATTCCTAATGATTAAACTGTGTTTCATGATTTCATAGATGTACACTACATTAGCTTATGCATAACTTAAACTTCAAGACTGCAGGCCATTACCAAATATATTCCTATCATCTCTGGTATACCTAAAAGTCACTACTTTTCATTTCTAAACATTACCTTACCTCAAGATTATGTTTGCTGCTGGAAGGTAATAATAGTGTCTGTAAAGCACAGTAGTAGTTAAATTGATGTTTTACTTAATTTTGGGTGCATAATATGATTATGTGCATTTTTTTGCCTCTCTAATTAAGTTTTGCTTAGATTAATGTTAAAATTAGCATACAGTTCTTCTTTGGTTCACATTACCTATGTCAGGAGGTAACCAGTTTAAAGTAGCAGCAGGAAGCCAATCTGGGATCAAATTTTGTTTTGTGTAATTCACATAGAGAATTGGTCATAGGTAAATATTCAAAAATTGGCTGGATTACTGTGTTTTGATATATTTAATATTTGGAAGGTACTCAAATACAACATGTTCTCTTTTTGGAAGGATATCAATAGATTTCATTTTATTTTAGTACGATTACATCAGTTGCCTATTATAATTTTTTAAAAGATTTTATTTATTTATTTGACAAAGAGAGAAAAGCACAAGCGGGGTGGCGGGGGAGGGAGAAGCAGGCTCCCAGCTGAGCAGAGGGCCCAATCTTGACCTGACCCGAAGGCATACACTTAACTGACTGAGCCACCCAGGCGCCCCTATTATAATTTTTGTTACAGGCATAGCATTATCTTTGAACTAGAAGCACTATTCTACTTGGTGAAACTACCTTTTCTTTACTTCATGTAGCAATTGTTGCTAAACTTCGTCACATCAGTCAGAGACAGTCACACTTATACTGTTATCAGAATTGACTTTTCATTATGAAAGTAGCATATATAAGCAAATGGGATTCTATTAAGCAATCCAGTTTCCTTTTTAAACAATCCATGAAGTCTTTATTACAAAGCCAACTGTTCTGTCATAGCCTAGTTTTTATTTCAATTATCCAGGACAGGTGGTTTGGCAGAAAATGATAGAAGGACCTACAGATGAATCCAGTCTGAAAGGTTTGGCTGATGCTATTAAATTACTGTATGACACAAGCACCAAAGAGTGGACGGCAGATGATGTTATCAGTCTTGTAGATGAACTATCAGGTAAAAGCACATATTGACCACACAGAGTAGTAGAAATATATTCTTCGAATACAGTTATAAAATTGTAAGGATAATTCTATAGGTAACAAAGGAATTGCCTATTTGAAATCACTAAATGTTCTAAAATATTTAAAGAGTTTGGTATATGTTTGAAGAGAATGCATATAATCAACTTCCTTTCCTCCAATTGCCAATAAATATGTATTTATTATTATTTGAAAGTTTCACATTTAAATAGCTCAGTTATTTCCATTTTGCAAATTCTCACAAACAACCTCCTAGGTTGTGTAAGAAGAAAGCCCTCTCCTGCTGGCACAGATGGAAAAAAAATTTTTCCATTCCTGCAGAATCCTTTAGATTCTAAAGTTTATAAGGTTTCTTTCCTTACACAGAATTAGACTACCTTGCCTTTTGATATATGTGTAGGAGAAATGCTTTGACTATATTGCTAGGACATTTGTAAAAGCCACTATAACTTGGCAGTAATCTCTATCTCTGGTTGAATGCAGTAATTACAAAACCAAAGCACTTTGTGCTTTCCCCTTGGCTCTAGTTGTATTTCCAATAAGGTAATATAATATTGCATGTACTTAATGATGTTTACTAGAGCTATTATGTAATTTCTCACTAAATAACTGTTCTTCCTCTAATAAAAGTGGTTCCCCGTGAGTGGCTTCTAGAGAATAATGCACGTCTCCTAATCCTAAGTGGGAACAACATCTGTTTCACTTTCATGGCTAGTAAAGCTGTGAATGGACGGGCCATTGAACTGGCAAAGCTGATAGTCTTTTTGGCTTTGGTAAGTAAAAACCAAGTTTTTCTCTAGCAAGTTGTTTAACATTATAGTTGACCTACCAGGGAGCTGTCTTGAAGGAACTGAAATATGTTCAAAACATTTTGAAAGAATAAGTATTTAAGCGTATATTTTATGTATATTTAAAAATTTTTAAATATATATAATATAAGATCATACTTGGAATCATTCCTTATATTAACCTCTCCCCACTTAATGTCCATATTTTCATTATACAGCTCTGCTGAGTTATATTCTTTTTTTAAAATTCCATTAAAAACAGCTTTTATGATTTGCTTCAAAATAATCATTGGGCAGCAGGGAGAGGATGTGAAAGTAAATGGTAGTAGAGAGGAGACAAGATTGGTAATTGCTGAAGCTGGGGAATGGATATTAGAGGTTCACTATACTATTATCTCCACTTTTGTATAGTTAAAATGTTTTTCAAAATAAAACATTAGGGGCGCCTGAGTGGCTCAGTTAGTTAAGCGGCTGCCTTCAGCTTAGGTCATGATCCCGGGGTCTTGGGATCAAGCCCTGCATCGGGCTCCCTGCTCAGCGGGGAGACTGCTTCTCCCTCTCCCTCTGTCTCCCAGCTTGTGCTCTCACTCTCTCTGTCAAATAAATAAATAAAATCTTAAAAAAAAAGAAAAAAAGAAAACATTAAAGGTGCCTCTGGGTGGCTCAGTCGGATGAGTGTCCGACTCTTGATTTTGGCTCAGGTCAGGATCTCAGGGACATGAGATTGAGCCCCGCATCAGGGTCTGCTCTGGATGTGGAGCCTGCTTAAGATTTTCTCTCTCCCTCTGCCCTGCCCCCCAATCCCCGTTTCTCTCTCTCTCTCTCTCAAAAATAAATAAATAAATAAATAAAACATTAAAATATATTTAATATTCATTCATTTAACACAAATTGAGTGTTTTACTATGGGCCATACACTGTGTGAAATTCTAAGACTATGGAAGTTAATGGAAAAAATTTCTGACCAAAAGCTGCTTAAGGTCTTTTAAGATCTATCAAGGTATATATAAATAAATTCAGTGTGATAAGTACAAAAATATATATACAAAAAGATACAAACAGAGGTAGCAGAGGTGGGCCAATATTGGGTGAATATAGCACAGACAGGGCTTCCCAGCCCTGTCCCAGCTTGAAAATTATTCAAGCGTGTACCTGCACGTGTTACATAGAAATCTCATTGATTTGGCTACCATCACAGATGCCACCCCAACCAGTGCTTCAAAAGCACTAGAATAGTCTTCCAGGTGACTAGTGTGAGGAATGATTGATGGAATATGGAATCAATGGAATAGAGACAAGAATCTACCAAACCAACTGCTTAAAACATGAATGAAACCTCTGTGGCTCTTCTTAAAATGTGAAACCGTGAAGAAAGCTACCAAATTAACTACATTCTCAATGTAAATATTTATTTTAGTAATTAAGCAGATTGCCTCAGAGAGAGAGAGATGGAACTGCATGGCTATATTTGTAGGACTGTAAGCAGCTCAGTATTATTTCTGGAGTAAAGTGTGCAGAGGAGGAGGTGGTGAGGAAGGGAGAGGCTAGGTAAGGAAGGACTTTGTCAGCCATTCTGTGGGGCTTGAACACATGCTCTAATAGGGAGCTGCTGAAAAGTTTTAGGAAGGTGAGAGACGTAAGTTTTAAGTTTTTGGAAGGTACTTTGGCAGCGCTATAGCAAGTAGAATGAAGAGGAAGTCACTGAGGGTGACTTCCCTAGAAAACCTCTGATAAACATCTCAGTGTTGATCATTAATTTTCTCTAAGTGGCCTCAGATTTGTCTTCTCTTCATCTTCGTTTACTACTAGTGTACTACTAGTGTTCTGAAGCCATTTTATGTGTAGGGTAAATCGTCTCCCAGAAGAGATTGAGAGCTCTTTGACATCCAGACTAGGTGACTTATTTCTTTCAAAGTGCCTGGAACAGTGCCTTACACGTAGTACATAGTCAACAAATCTTTCCTGTCAGGTTTACATTATAACTAAATGTTACACTACTATAGGGTTTATTTTCATGCTGTATATTATTTGGCTATGTGAATTAAATTGGCCATTTGGAATGTTAGTAAATAAACCTTTTTCCTTTTGGCCAGCTTTAACTATTAACATGTAATCTTTAAATATTTTGTCCTTTATTTTATTTTTTAAAGATTTTATTTATTTGAGAGCGTGAGCGAGAGAGAGGAGAGAGAGAGAGCACAAGCGGGGGGAGGGGGAGGGGGTAGATGGAGAGGGAGGAGCAGATTCCCTGCTGAGCAGAGAGCCCACAGGGCTTGATCCCAGGATCCTGGGATCATGACCTAAGCTAAAGGCAGACGCCCAACCATCTGAGCCACCTAGGCGTCCCTAAATATTTTATCTTTTAAATAATAGATAAATATTCCCTACAACTCTGAAGGTGGAGAGTTGATAAGACCATAGTTCTCTTGCCTATTAAAATTGCCTGTTTGTCACCCTTATTGGATTTCTGGAAAATAGAGGCCCTGTCTTTATGGCTTAACCATTGTTTCTCCAGCTCTTAGCATCTGCTCAATAAATAATAACTGAATGAATGAATGAGCAGAAGTCTTATTTTTGATATGTTTAACAATTATTTGAAATATTAGTTCTTACATTAATGAATAATATGCCATGATAATCTTGGACAAAGCTTTTATTTACATCACACTTTTTTTCCACTAAAATTGTACCGTTTGAAAGGAAAGGAGAATTAGATGTAAGAGCATTTCCCACTTATAAACTCAATATGATGTCATGTGTAATAAATTATGTAAAGTCTTAAACCATCATTGTCAATACCATTTTCAAATTCTACAGTTTTCTTCACATGAAGCTTTACCATTACTCTTCTTATATCTAAATCAGGTGTGTGAGAAAGAACTATACTGCATGGATTGGGCAGTTAAAATGATGCAAAAAGTCTGTAAAGTCTTTAGCACTCCCATGGAGAGAAATAACTTCCTGCAGAGTGTGGCGAATGCATTTGCATGTGTTATAATGGAAATGCTGCAGGCAGTTATGTCCGGTGAGTGAGTGTGTGTGTAGACGGTGCACAAGTGTGACTAAAATGCATTCTAGTCTCCACTTAAAACAGCGCTAATTCCATGTAGACTTTTATTTCTAAACCAAGAATAGAAGAAGCAGACATTTTTGTTTATTTTTCCATGAGATATATTTAGCTCTTGGTTTTGCTACTTTTTAAGTCTTGTATGGATTTCAATGGAAAACCTGAAGTTGAAGAGTCTGCTCTGAAAGGAACCAGTTCCAGTTTTGCACAGCCAAATGTTCACTTGCTCACTTACCAACTATCCTAATCATCATAATAATGCCCTATATTGTTTAGTTTCAACACATACTATTGTATAGTTTTATTAGTTAGTCAACATGATAATCAACCCTATTTTACAGATGAGAAAACTAAGGCTTAGAGACACTACTTGACTTGCCCAAGATCATAGAGTTAGAGGCAGTAAAGCATGGACCAGCATCCTTTTCCTCTGACTTCTTATTCAGTGCTCTTATATAGTTCCCTGATTTTGGTGGTTAATGTCTGACTTAGTAAATAAAGATCACTAACTAGTCTTCTGTTACCTATTTTTAGGGAAAATTGGAACATTTTATTCCAAATAAATCATATATTTGAAAATTTAACCGTCATTTTCTTTTCCCTACTGTCCACTCCTGTGTGTGGCATACAGGAGACCGTGATGAAGACGACAGAAGCTTTCTGAATTTGTTCCATCTTGTACACGCTCAGGCAAACTTCCATAAGGAGGTCTTGTATTTGACCATGAATACTCTCTCTACCTAAATACTCAGAAAGCCTTGGATTTAGAGAATACCTCACCGAACAAACAATTGGAAGAGTTCTACTTTTCCACACTCAAAGAATAGCATCCATGGGACTTTTTATCACCTAAATAACCTAACAACTCCAAAGCTGCACAGAATTTTAGAAGCAACTGCTTGCACCATTATTAATATAAAAATTACAGGCAAACCCAAGAGTGCTTTGAGATTTCTCCAGAAAACAAGCTGTGTCTCTCCAGATTTTGGTAAACCTAACACCCAACTAAATAGAGCACTAGTGTCCAAGAATTGGGGGCCAACCTGTATGTGTGGATGTTTGAAGCAAGAGAAAATTCTGTTTTGTAAGTAGAGGTGACTCAAATTCACTAAATGTATCTGTTCCCTTTGCTTAGGTTGTATAGACATAACCTAGAATGCTTGATAAAGATCTGCAATATGATGCTTTGGAATGTGTAGATATAAATCACATTTTTTCACCACCTTATAGAACATTATATTTTGTTGATGTTTTACATGAACTAACAGATCAAAAACCAAAGGAAGTATGTGTGTATATACATATTCATACATATATAAGTATGTCTGTATATCTGTATACATACAAACACACACACACATACACATTTCCGTCTTTAAGACAAAAGTCTATAAATAGAGGAAAGTATATGTTGTCTTAATACAATTAAGTCATCTTTTATTCCTTCCTGGAGATTAGAGTAAAATGTCGCAAATAAGGGAGAATATAAAATGAAAGAAAGTACCCATTCTGCCACCAGAACAATCTTCACAGATAATTTGCACTTCTTCCTAAAACTTTCCTCCCTATCTTAAAGAGCGGGGCTCGAAGGAACCCGGTAGCAGCATGCATGGTGAGGGCCGCCCTGAGAGAGTGGGGTTTCACTCCAGTAAATGGATTCCAAAGAAGCTCCAGGACTATTTCAGTCTGATTAACATTTACCCACCGCTTTTACTATTAAAATAGAAACCAGTAGTGTCTCATGGGGCTGAAATCATGCTGGGGCCCTCCTGGATCTCCCATTTTCTTCTCCTTGGGTTTGATCATTTTATTTCTGCTGAAGGCATACCCATTCCCACTGGACTTCTCAGAGGCTGGCTTTCTTTTCCTAAGCCCTTGATTTAACTCACCTCTGCAGCTGAGGAAGGAAAGGAGCACTAGAAAATATAGAAATTACCCACATAAGTGGGTGTAAATTGTGTAATTTGTGGGAAATTCTCAAGTGTTTGCCAAGAGTTTAATAGGATTCAGGAAGAGTGAAAATTTTGAGAAAAATATAAATTGTGATAACAAAATATTACTATATTTCAGTAGCAAAAGCACTTACCTTAGTTTTTAAAATATCAGAAATTAACTACCTTTCCCTGATGAATCGTCCAACCATAATTTCATCCGTGGCAGGAATTTTTTTCTCTGGAGTTTAGTATTTGCATATTCATGCAGAAACAAAGTTCTTGCTTTTCTCCTGGTTTCATTTTCTTCCTCTCATTTTAAGAATTCACCCACAATTAAATTATAAAGATTAAAAATTGGCAGATACCAGAATACAAAATAATACCTTGATTTTAGCCTTTCTTTCTCCCTCTTTCACTCTTTTTCCTGTACATGCTCTGGAAAGCCTAATCCATTTATTTATCAAAACACTGGTGATTCCAAGTTAACAGTGTACCCATTAGATTATTTGGGGGAGGGTGAAGAAAAGTAGAGGAAAAAGTAAAAATTTTAATGTAAACTGAATATTTTCAGTATTTCACTCAATAGACACTGTTTCATTCTCTGAGAGAAAGAAATTTGGCTTTGTGAAGTTTCCTTGAATTATCTAAGTCCCCACGGTGGTTTACAAAAGAAGCATGGTTTAACTTAACATGTTTTTGACCCAGATTTTGAATCTCCTTATACACTTAAACGGACATGACTGCTGCTATAAAATTTTTTAAACATATTATTATATTATCCTGGATAATTGTGAGATTATTATCTCACCCTCTCCCAAAATTTGGAACATAAAAAAATCAAATTCATTCTTTGGGTGCAGTAGATAAAGGATATCGTCTTGCTACCAATAAAAAGTAAACTGACAAGTTCTTAATTCAGTTATCAATAGATAAAATCACTAAAACCAAACTTGCAATTTCCTCAATTCAGCAGCCCGGTTTTTGTTTGTTTGTTTGTTTTTGTTTTGTTTTGTTTTTTGCCAAATGCATTTGTCATTAGGAATAAAGTGTGATATCAAATGTTTAAGAGGGAGATTAACTTGCAAAAGCACATATTGTTATCACTGGTATCAATGTTTAAGTGACAGACACTCATAGTACCACCAAAGAAGGAGTATTGGCAAAATGCATAGCCTAAAATTACTAGGAGATTGTCCACTTCTAACCAACTTCAGAACAGTCATAACATAACAACGTGAGCTGCTAACAGGTCAGATAATTTATCCTATCTCTTCTCCTAGATTAAAGATTGACCTGGTCTTCTAGCTCTTTTTTTCCTTTTGATAGTGATTCCCTCAGTCTCCTTTGACTTTCATTTGAGGCTGAATTTTACTTCTACTAGGAAGCAAGCCGCATGACACATCACTATATTTATCTTACCGTTGTTTCTAAACACACACCATACTAATAAACTAAGGACACTTCTTTTCTTAGAAACTAATTTAATGTTTATATCTTGTGATAAATACTCTATACCTTAAGAAACCATGGAACATCTATCCTTAACACTTTTTTTGATAATTCCTTCTCATGCCCTTCTGATCCCTCAACTTCTTTATCGTATTCACAATGCAGGCAGTAAATTACTGTATTCGGGAAGTGGTTTAATCATTCCAGAAGTTCAAGTGGTTGCTTATCAGGTGGCTCTCTATAGCATGAACAGTAGACACCTTATTTCACACTTTTTCCAGTGCTTTGATGTTTTAGTTCATTCTTCCTGTTCTTCCGATAAGAACAAAGGTTTTATTGCCAGGATAGTCATCCACCTGAAGTGGAGATCAGAGCAAGCATGAGGTGTGCAGGGAAAGATGCAACTGGGAGAACCATCTTATGTTAATAAAAAACAAACCTTTACCTCTTTGTGTGATTATTACCTGAGAGTCAATGTCTTTAAGTGAATAGTACTCAATTATATGATTACAGATTTCTTTTCAATTCCACTAGCAGGTAGCGGTGAAACCTGTAAGAAATCAGGTTATGGACATATGCTCCTTGCTTTATTGAAACATCACTAAGATAGGAAAGATGACCTGAAAGACAGCTGTATTGGATAGTCTTCTCTAGGTTAAAATAAAAAGTGCTGAAGTACCAAGAACACAATTTTTTTCATCAAGAGAGCAAATATAATTCCAGAAAATTCTTCAAGTAACCAGAGACTTAAAAAAAAAATAGTTTAGCCCTCGAAAGGCTTTCTTATAGATATGTACAAAAGTGAAAAATATGCACTGTTATTTTTAAAGTATTGTATTTATGGCAAAATGTCTTTGATATCTAAATATTAATATTTGCTAAATTTTATTTAATTTGTTATTTATTAATATTAATAAAATTTAAATTAGAAACATTCTAACTTGTATAGAGTTTGTTATTATGCAAGTCATTGAGTATAATTCCTTTATTTCTTATGGAAGAACTTATTTTTATTTAAGCTGTTAGTTACAGCTCTACCATGATTAAAACACAAAACATCTTAATATAATGTTGCAGTTAGGGTACCTGGGTGGCTCAGTTGTTGAGCGTCTGCCTTTGGCTTGGGTCGTGATCCCAGGGTCCTGGGATCGAGCCCCACGTCGGGCTCCCTGCTCAGCGGGAAGCCTGCTTCTCCCTCTCCCGCTCCCCCTGCTTGTGTTCCCTCTCTCACTGTGCCTCTCTCTGTCGAATGGACAAATAAAATCTTAAAAAAAAAATGTTGCAATTAGCTACATATCTATGTATAATTTGTGCTTAGTATTACAGTATATAAGTTAATTAAATAATTTCATTTACCAGCAACAGCTCATAAATTGAACAATAATCTGTAAGTAGAACAGTATTCTATACTATTCTGCTATTTAATTCAGAGACCAAATTCCCAAGCAATTAATGTTCCAAATACTACAATTATCATAGTTTAACATCAGTTTCAAAAAACAAAATATGGGGCGCCTGGGTGGCTCAGTTGGTTAAGCGACTGCCTTCGGCTCAGGTCATGATCCTGGAGTCCCTGGATCGAGTCCCGCATCGGGCTCCCTGCTCGGCAGGGAGCCTGCTTCTGCCTCTGACCCTCCCCCCTCTCATGTGCTCTCTCTCTCTCTCATTCTCTCTGTCTCAAATAAATAAATAAAATCTTTAAAAAAAAATGTGATTAAATATTGTGGATTACCTGCAATTTCCCATGACCACAAGATCTGTTTTTCTTTTTTTCTTTTTTTTAAAGATTTTATTTATTTATTTGACAGAGAGAGAGAGCGAGAGAGGGAACACAAGCAGGGGGAGTGGGAGAGGGAGAAGCAGGCTTCCCACAGAGCAGGTCTTGAGCTCGATCACAGGAACCCTGGTACCATGACCTGAGCCGAAGGCAGACGCTTAACGACTGAGCCACCCAGGCACCCCAAGATTTGTTTTTCTAAGAACAAAGAAGTTCTTAAATATGTCTAAAGGTATCTGCCTTAGCATGTTTGAGTTCATAATGGAAGTTGTGTCAATGGCTTTTTCTGTTTCCTCTTTTATATATGACTTTGGTTGTTTAAAATTGATGGGAGCAAAACTAATTTAGAAGAGGTCATTCTAGGTTTTAGCAAATATTTGGAGTGTGTTAAAGCCAAAGCATGTAATTTACAAAGACAATTTTCTTTTTTTTTTTAAGATTTTATTTATTTATTTGACAGAGAGAGACAGGGGGAGAGGGAACACAAGCAGGGGGAGTGAGAGAGGGAGGAGCAGGCTTCCCGCGGAGCAGGGAGCCCGATGCGGGGCTCGATCCCAGGACCCCTGGGATCATGACCTGAGCCGAAGGCAGACACTTAACAATTGAGCCACCTAGGTGCCCACAAAGACAATTTTCTACTTCAACTATGCTTAAGTCTTTTATTAAGGGAAATTCCCTTTTTTTGAGTAATTTAAAATTAAAATGATACTTTTAGGAGATTTGAAGTCTGAATAATGCTAATTTAAGCCCTTTAAAAGCAAAGACATTTTCTGAAATTTAATAAATCATGTCATGCCAAGTTGGAAACTCAACAAGTTTGGATTTGATTCCATATACCCAGAACAGTGAGTCTTAGGTGGCTCAAAACTTAGTAACATTTCTCTTTCCATTATTTAACCATTTCCCAAAATATATCCTCTTTCTCCTGAAATAAAATACATCACTTTCCCATACAAATTTCTATTTTTTTGTCAAGAAAGCAGGAATTAGTGTATTGCCACATTAATTTTTTCTAAGTAACCTACAATTATTTAGAGATGTTTTTATTGCGTTAATGTGGGCCAAGTACAATACCCACTCTATAGGACAGGATTGCCTTATGGCAGATTTGTAAAATTTATACAAAACTTCATATTACAGAAGTAACTTTTTCCAGTGTTTTATTCTGTATGGAAATGCCAATATATGCCAGTATACAAATCGTTTAAATGTGAAATTAAAAAAATATTGAAATGATGAACACCATAAAACTCTATTATAAGCTGGCATATTACAGTAATGGATATAGCCGCAAAGTCCTAAAATTTCTTCCAAAACATAATCACTTATTTTTTAGAACCATAATATTTCATAAGTAATATGGGCACTCTTTCTATGTCCTTCCATTGCACACAATACCAGTGATATGTATCAATGGGGTAGGACAATATTTATTGAATATTTATAACTGAAACTGGCTGCTTGTTTTCACTGAATTGTTTAGTGGTTCCAGCTATGCACGTATACAGCCTAAAGAGCCTTGAGCTCATAAAAGAACTTCAGAGAGAACTTGGTTAGAGACTAAAACTTGAAGATCCATACTACTGGAATTAACGGTGTACCTTGGACCCCTCCAAAACACTGACACTCGCCTTACAGTAGAAAAAACTTTAGTTTGAAACACGAAGTTATGCCAGAGACTCAGAGGAATGTTTTAGTGGGAAATGTCATGTCGAGGACTCCCCAGATAACGGAAGATCATCCCTGAATGTATTAATGTTCTGACCCACGCCTCCTACATTAGCATATCTGTCAGATCACCTCCTGCTCTTACATACCACCACATAGGCGTAGTACTGCTCATGTTAATATCCCCTAAACAGCTTAGGCAAATTGTCACTGCCACATATTTGGAGTAAATATTGTCATTTTCTTCTCACAGTGTGGTTGGTGGTGCCCAAAAAAAAAAAAAAAAAAAAAAGTTTTGCAGTTGAGTTTTCATTATAAAATGTCATGTGGAGACAGCAGAAAAGGTAAACTATTCAAAGTTTGTTCCATAGGAATTCTGCTCTCAAAGGTGTGGTTTCCAAAGATAATGCATCCTAGAATTGTAGAATTTTTTTAAAATGATTATTTTATTTTGTTTGACAGAGAGAGACACAGCGAGAGAGGGAACTCAAGCAGGGGGCAGTGGGAGAGGGAGAAGTAGGCTTCCCGCAGAGCAGGGAGCCCAATGCGAGGCTTGATCCCAGGACCCTGGGACCACAAACCGAGCTGAAGGCAGACGCCTACCAAATGAGCCACCCAGGCGCCCCTAGAATTGTGGAATTTTAAAATGGAAAGGGGAATTTTAAAATTAAAATTAGGTTAAAATTTAATAAATAGTAAACAAGTAACAATTTTGTAGTCCAACCCTTTCATCTGTCAGAATAAACAGAATAAGGTTAAATGACTTATGAAGGTTATTCATTTGTTACCAAGATAATGCTTCTAGAGCAGTGTTTTTTCTTGGCCAGAATTTTATCATAGGCAAGTTTTCCATTTTAACTGGATCATATATTGTAGTGCCTCAATTTTACTTCTTTTTAAGACATGGAAATTGAATACAATATTATAAATAAAAACTATTAAGTTAATCTTTCTCCTTGTTTATTTTTAAGCTAGAAAGGAAAATCAAATGTAGAACAAATATGATGGACTTTTCAATGGAACAGTTACCACAGATTTGGGGCCTACGTCTACCCTGAATTCCACAATATATGGGTTCCTCAACCCTAATTGGACCCCCCCAAAAATGTTGAAAGGTTTTTTTTTTTTTTACAGACAAGGAACATTTGACAATATAAAAAACATTTATTTGGGAGTAAGAGAGAGATTTTTTTCCCCCCCAAATAACAAATAAGATGAGGTATAACTACCCTATTTCAATAATTTATAATTCAGCCAGTCACAAAGAATGAGGACCATATAACCATTTCTCTCTTGAAATGAGAAGGTGGGGTATGGAGTGGAAAAAAATATGATAAATCTTAAAAATTCAAACAACAAGTTCCTTCTGGCTGGAGAGCAAGACAAGGGCCACCACACAAGGTCACACTGCAGTCTGTAAGACAGTGACAAGCTGACTACTTCATAGACGAAGACAGATGTGCTCTTGAATTTACAAGGGACCCCCTGCGTGTGAGAGGGAAAGGAAAGAACATATTTTAGCATCATATGTTGCACTTACACCTAAAGAAAGGCTGTCAGGATGAGTATTTGAGCAGTTCTCCATGGTAACTTTAATGAGTCTGCATTTCAGCTCCGTGTCCTCAACACCCTCTATCTACATACGGCTCCAACGCACACGGCATCTGCCAGGCATGCCCACGAATTCCTGAGGTCCCAGCTGAGGGCCTCTGCCTCGGAGCTCAAAAAGCCCCTTGCTCGCCAGTGGTTAACCATATCCGGAAGGCTCTGGAAGAGGTCTGCTGGGCAGCAGGACGGTTGCTGCTGATAAGAGGCCTCTGGTTGGACTGGAGACCAGGAGCTGTGGGAAACCCAGAAACAAGGCTCAGATGGGAATAGCGGTGATGCTATCAGCAACCCGTATTGGCTATGGACCAACAAATGAGTTCGTCCCTCTCTCCTCACCACCAAACCCCACGGCTGGGAAAGGATGGACGTCTCCCCCAGACCCCACTCCCCAGTACATTTCCTTAGCTACTTCATCTTCAAGTGAAAATGAGTCACTAATTAATTAATGCAACTATGGAAGCATAATTGCAAACCACTCTGCTGACATATACAGATGTGTTTTACCTTTAATTACCAAGAGGGGGAAAAAAAAAAAGACAACTTGGAGCCTGAGCACCTAACTTGAAGGAAAAATACTAGGAAATAACAGTCCCTCCCCCCAAGCACACCACTCCCCCAACCCATTCTATCTAAAAAACCTTCGCATTGTGGGTTTTATTTTTCACTGTAAAAAAAATCGTTATTTTAAATTAGGTCTCAAAGAAAGAAGTTGGCATTTCTTATTCTTTGCAGAGTGGTCTGAGAAAGGCTATATGAATGCATCTGAGGAAAAAAAAAAGATCTCTTTCAATTTTGTTTTTCAATCAATACCCGAAATAATGACCAGAAGCAAAAATCCACCGGTGCGTCAGCAAAGCAGGATGCTCGGCCAGTCAGCTTCATCCTGAGCTGTTCTGAGGGCTCCCCGCCGCAGCTGCAGGCCACTAGAGCAGATAGATAATGTAGGACAGAATGACCAGGCCTATGATGGCAAAGAACATCAGGATGAAAATATCCAGCATTATGGAGTCCTTGGCTGAGGAAGCCCCTGGATTCCGGGCAAACGTGAGCTGTGAGCACGGAGGTTGCAGCCAGTGGAGAGAAATGGCTCCCTCTTCCCTCCACTGCTCGGTCTTTTCCCTTCCCCCTCCCAGGGCCCGAGACTAAGGGATGCTGCAGCTCCATCAGCAGCCTTCTCCACCCCCACCCCCCAACCCCAGCCAACCAATCACAAAGCCCGGGAGCGGGTAACCAAGGCACTGCTGGATTTAGACCCTGCAGAAGTGAAGAGGCTCAATTTCTCCCCAGGAACCCAATCCCACCCCTTCGTATCTAAATGGAGCCTGCACGATAGGGACGTAGGAGGAGATCTGATCTCTCTCCGGATCCCCTAGGAATGAATCCTCCTCACTGCCTTCCTTCTGCCTTTGTCCTCTAACACATCGGTGGCAAATTCTCTCAGAAAAATAATGGTTGGGAGTTGGGTGGGCCATGGGCGGGTTGTAAAGGTCAAGTTATGGAGGGACATAGAGGTCTCATGTGAGCCCCAGTTGGTCTCCCTGGGGTTGGAGCGAACTCTTGTGGGATCCCTATACTGTGCCAGATACTGCTCATGGGCTGTAATTTCAACCTCCCTCCAAGTCTTTTATAGATGAGGTTCAGAGCTCGTCAGGAACTTGCCTGATGTTTCATTGGAAGTGGGGGAGCCCAAGATGGAAAACTAGGCTTACACACTCGGGAGTCCATATTCTTCTCTCGCCCCCCGACTGGCCCACCCTTTTCGCCTGAAACGCCCTTCGCCCTCCCTGCACGGCTCAAATCCCTCTGTGTACGGTGGGAGGGCCAGGGGTCTCTCCTCCAGCTACTCCGTCTCTTTGCGGTCAGGACCCGCATTCTTGTTCTCTTCTGTGTCCTCTTCGGAGAGCTGGGGACAGTGTCCTATCCGAAGAGCACACTGTCAACTCCCAGGCCTGTCGCTGTGCGGGGAGAGTGCCTAGATATGCAAATTCAAGATGCCTTCTGAGGGCAAAGGAGAATTAATGTTTTCTTTTTTTTAACTGGGTGGTGGGTACTCAGTTCTGTCTTGTGTTGTTTTATGCCTTTTTATGTCTTAATTATTCCCTATTAAATTAAAAATACTCCCTGTGACATCTCTGAGGGCTGGTGTCCTCGGCTCCACCCTAAAGAGCTCCTTTGAAGGCCCCGGGGGGCGTAGGGGGGGAGGGTGAGGGCACGAGTGACCCCTTTCCACATGCTAGGCCGCGGGAACTGAGGCCCCTTCTAGAAGGGGGTCTAGAAACTGCTCCCATTGGCCCGTGCCCAGGAGGTAGAGCCCAGAGCTTTCTGTGGGCGGCTTCCCTCCCAGGCAGACTGTCCCCTCCAGTCGCTCCAGTGAATGAAGCCTCCTGGGAGGGAGAGTTGCCCCTCAGCCGACAAAAGGGGGCAGGCCAACAGGAGGCAAGATCTGCCAACTCAGTCCCTTCTGCTGGGAAAATACCAGGTGGCCTGTTCCTTCAGCGAGGGAGCG
Organism: Neomonachus schauinslandi; assembly: GCF_002201575.2. Taxonomy (NCBI): domain Eukaryota; kingdom Metazoa; phylum Chordata; class Mammalia; order Carnivora; family Phocidae; genus Neomonachus; species Neomonachus schauinslandi. The sequence continues at coordinate 37,676,429 of NC_058417.1, read as the reverse complement.
GGTGTGGGTACTGTCTTCAGTGATCCCCCCCACCTCTGACACCCCCTTACACTGCTCCAGCCCTGCAGACCCACCTCTTTCCTTCTCCTCACGACCAAGGCTCCCCCTTCCAACTCCGCCGCGGCCTTCCTGCTGAGCCCCCCAGCGGGAAGTGCCCCTCTGCACAAAGCAGCTGGACGGGAGACACGGGCCTGGGAGGGAAGGCTCCAGACTCCTTCTCTACCACTGTCCCCTTCCCAACCCTGCAGAAGAGGGGAGGCCACCTGGCCTTCTGGTGGGAAGTCGGACCCAGAGCATCTGGAGCAAATGGACGGGGGCGGGGGGAGGGGGATACAGAGACTTGAGCTGCAAAGGGCAGGGGCGCAGGGCCCCCCGTGGCGAGGCAGCGTGGCGTGAAGCTGTGACCGTCGCACTGCGGGTCCTAAGACCGCGGGCCCTGCCACCAAATCACGGCCTCCCCGGGTTTCAGAACCCCATCCGTGAGACAGACATGGCCGTAGGTCCTCGGCTGACGCATACTGCTTTGGGCTGGTAGGATGGCTTCATCCCGTCGTAGCCCACACCGACTGACCCCCCGTCATTTCATTCCTCATACTGCGCCACGCTCTTCCCGGGCGCCAGGCAGCGGCGGGGGCGGGGCTAAAATGGCATCAGTGCGACACATCCTTGAAGAGCAGCAACGGGCCTGGCCCAGGGCGGGCCCTGGGGATTTCGAGGACTTCGACCCATTACCTGCCCTGTGAGGGCCCTGGCTAGCGGGGAGGCAGGTGTTAACCAGGGAAGTCAGACAGGGAGAGGGAAATCCAGGAGCTCGGGGACGTGTCCGGGAGGGCCACCACGCTGGGCAGGTGCAGAGTGGCAGGAAGAATTCTCCGTGAGGAGGAGATGCCAAGTCCCCATCGCAGAGCCAGCTTCTGCTCCAGGCTGACAGCTTTCAAACTGGTCACTCTCTCCCTGAAGGGCAGCAGGGCTGTCGGGAGGGCGCTGGGCTAATGGCCCGAACACCTGGTGCGTGCGCATGCACAAACACACACACACACACACACACGCAGACGTTTGCACACACAGCACTTCAGAGCCAGAGAGAAAACCAAGTCCACAGGTAAAAATTATACTTTTATTATTTGAGTCACCAGGAGAAAGATTCACTTGTGGTCCAAGTCAAATGTTGAGAATCATAACAGGCCAGAAAGAGTTGATCCCAAGCACAAGCCCACGAGGGAGGGGACCAGAACAGACCAAGAAAAGACAACCACCCCATATAAAAAGATGAACGGACGGTTTCACACACACACAAACACACACACACACACACACACGGATGAAATGTTTGGACAGAGGCAAATTTCACATGGTCATTTGTTTCTTTTTAAATACAGGTTTGTGGGGTGGTATTTTTTTTTTCCAGCTATTAAAAAAAAAAAAAAAGGCCCAAAAGTGCGTATGTGAGAGGAAAAAGGCAGAAATGAAGCAGTAAGGTCATTTTCCCTGGAGGGACATGAGGAAGAAAATAGGAAGCAGTGTGACAGAATTCACTTTTCTCACCACTGGGCTTCTTGTATTTTCTTATTGGTCCACTAAAGTTATATTCACATTCTAGCTTTGATGCATCGTCTTTCCTGGGATTAGATTGGCCGAAGACCTTTGTGAACTGTATGAAAAGGCCAGGGACTCGGCCCAACCCTCGGTTCTGTGCTCTCGCAGGGATGGATGGTTCTGCAAAGAAGCAAGAATGCCTAGCAGCCCCCGGGTCCCTCAGCACCAGTGTGACAGTCCTTCTCTCTGCGGGTGTATAAGAAAAAGTCCCCTATTCTTAGGATGGGAGGAGCAGAGGGGCCGGCAGCAAGATTCGGGTGGCTGGCCTGCCTTGTTTTGGAAGGAAAACGAAGCGAAGGGAAAACAGGCCGCTTCTTGCTCCTCTAGCCTTTCCTCCCGCCTCTCTCCACGCTCCCAGCAAATCCTCCAACAGGAGGTGTCTCTCACCTTTGGTCCCCAAATCCAAGTTGTGCTTTGAGATCAAGAGTTTGAAAGGTGTGGACTCGTGCCTCCCCCAAAGCTCCCCAAACTGTTTCCTCTCTGCCTCCCTCATCCCCCAAATCGTCCAACAATAAAGACCCTCCACCTGCCTTCACTTCGGCCAGGGCCAGAGGAGAGAGATGGGTCAGGCAGGGGGCTTCCCAGGGGCTTCCCCCCCAACCCCCCGCCAACAGTCATTTCTTCATCCTTCTGATTTGGGGAAAATATTCCGTTAACCCCCAAGCAGTGAGGACCTGATTGCTGAGATTTGCCTGCAGGGTCCCCCCCGTCCCCTGAAGGGACAAGGAGGCAAAGATGTCAACTGGGGAGCCTGAGGTGAAGACAGGAGGAGGAGGAGGCCCAAAGGGGTACTGAGAGAGCCCAGAGATGAATAAAGCCAAGCAAGGGTCATCACAGCTGCCAACGAGCGAGAGAAGGGACTTGGAGATAGCACCATCTTTCCCTTCCTCATCCCGGGGTCTGTGCTTCCAGTTTTGAAGCCCTGGGACCTTCTCCTTCTGCTTCCAAGGGGGCCTGAGGTTAGCGAGGGGGAGGCCGGGGGCCGGCGAGGCACCCCCAGTGTGGGTGACACAAGGTGGTCTGGTGCCCTCCTCTGCAGCCCAGGGCACAGATTTGGGGGGAAAGAACAGGCCTAGAGCCACGAAGCCTGCCCCCACCCTCACCCCAGCAAGCTGCGGGCCCCAACATCAGCCCCACCAACTCTACAACCACCCCCCCTTTACCTCTGCCCGGCACACCGGCAGGGGGGTGGGTGGGCTTCCGCTGTTTGGCAATCGAAGGAAAGGAGTAATTTTCACACCAAACAAACCACGAGGGACTTCTCTCCCCTGGGGCCCTCCCAGAGACTCCCACGGGCCTGGACCCTGACTGCCTCGTTGCCACTAGCCTGGCAGATACAGACGTGCTCCTTCCCCCGCATGCGGAGTCCTGGAGACGGAGAGGTCCTGTGGCTTTGCACAGTTCCGGTCCACTTGGCTTTGGGCTGAGGAGGGGTGGCCGAGAGAGGCCTGAGACATCTTCCCATGGGGAGGAGGGGGGGTGGCCCACCTAACCCAGAGCTCAGGGGGGCTGGCTCACGGTGCAGGAGACAGCCGGGGCGCCTGGGGACTGGGGAGAGGGGGAAGGAAAGGGGCTGTGGGAGAGAACACCCCGTTCCCCTCCTTCCTGCAGCTGTCCCTAAAAGTAAGAAAGGCGAGAGCACTTGACTCAAGCCGTGCTTCCTGGGGAGCTCCTCGCCCACACGGCTCTGCGTGGGCAGGAGAGCGAAATCACAGTGTGAGAAGGAACACATGTGGGGAGGGACGAATGAACCCCAACGCGGGAACTCTACCCTCCTCTGTGGTCCTTGAGAGTGGGAGAGGGTGGTGAGGGGCCCCCTCGGAGGGCCGGCAGCCCTGTCTTTGAGAAGCAGAGGCAAAGCCCCTCCCAGGGGCAAGGGTGGTGGGGTCCCATCTGGGAATGCATGGAGCCCCTCCCCTGGGAGTCCTGGAAAGTTGGGGTGTGTGAGGAGGGCAGGAAGGTCTGAGGGGGCAGGAAAGAGAGAAGGCAGAGGCCTGGGAGCCAACGGGTCTCCAATCCCAGACCAGCTCCCCGGGCCTCAGCCCCTGCTACCCGCCCCAGAGCTCCACACCTGTTCCGTCCAGAGAGAAAACCGAGAAGTTGGTCAAGGGGAAAACCTGCCAGAGGAAGAGCCCGCGAAAGTGGCAGAACAAGGCTTCAGTTGGCAAGAGAAGCTGGAGGGGGGTGGGAATAAACAAGCTGTCGCAGATTTAAAAAAACAGAGACACTGAAGGGTGGACAGGTCCGCCCAGGACAGATGCGATGGCGTGGAATGCACTGGAGACGGCCGGGGGCGGGGCGGGGCCGGGGGCTCAGATGGCCTCCACGTAGTTGGCCGGCAGCATTCCCGTGTCGCCGGTGCGCTCCACCGTCCCGTACATCCAGCCGTCGTCGATCTGCTGCACGTTGACGATGGTGTCCCCGTCCTGGAAGGAGACTTCGTCCTCGTCCGCGGCGCTGTAGTCATACACGGCGCGGTACCGCTTCTGCAAGGGTGGGGACGCAGTCGGCCCAGGGCCCGGCCCTTCTTTCTAACCCCATGGGACCCCGGGAAGAGCCTGGACGAGCAAGAAGCCGGGGCTGGGGGGCCGAGAAGGCTCTGCCGTGAATTTTCTCACCTCTGGGTCTCAATGTCTGAGACCCGTCACCCTCTCCAGCCCTATCTGGCATCTCCGAAGAGCCAGGCTCTGGGACGGGGACTGAGATTTGCCACAGCTCTGCCCCACCTCTTGCAACAGGAATGCAGCAGGTCCAGTGAATACGAGGCTTGGTGGTGTTTTAAAGACCTCGTCTGGGGAGAAAAATCTCCAGGGGCCACAAGAGGTTCCACTCTCCAACCTCAGCCAAAATCCTAAGTTTAAGCCCCTGGCCTGGGAAATGCCAAGTGAAAGCACCTGCCGTCCACCTGTGGTCTTGGAGGTGGGCAAGATTCTAACGTCCTCACTGCCCTTTACGTGGACTTGACTCTGGGGGTCAGCTCAGCCTTCATGGTCCCCCAGCCTGGGCCCTGGGATCTGTGTGCCCATGGGTCCAGGACTGGAGGGGCCCCTCAGGGACCTCCCAGATCTGCCCCCATGGCTCCACTCCACTGGGACCCCTGCTCAGCCCTTCTGTTTCTGGCCTCTGATCTGTTCATCCACTGTGATCTCAGGGGGAGCTTTCCAAACTGCAAACCTGGTCCTGTTACTCCCTGGCTTTAAAATCCTTCAGCAGTGTCCCACCTTCTTTAGCACCAAATTTCTTTCTTTCTTTTTTTTTTTTTAAGATTTTATTTTTAAGTAATCTCTACACCTAACGTAGACCCTGAGATCAGGAGTCACATGCTCTATCGACCGAGGCAGCCAGCACCAAATTGCAAACTTTCTTTTGAGAAACCAGCTCCATCAGCCCCAAAGGCTATGTGTGGGATTAAGAGGTCACACCCCGCCCCACGCTCTGCCTCTACCTCCTGGGCTGAAGAGCCACCAGGACGCCTGCATCCTGCAACAGCCTCCTCCCTGGTCTCCCTGGTCTCCCTGCTTCCACCCTCAACCTTCTGCAGCCTCTGCTCCCTGAGCCCCCAGAGTGATCCTTTGAAAACATAAATCAAAACCTGTCACGCTGCACAGCTCACCAATCACAAAGGCCTTCCTGTGGCCTACGAGTCCCTGCATGATCTGACCTTATCTCCTACCCTCTTCCCCCTCTAATCGCCTTGGCCTTCCTGCTGGCCCCAAGGCCTTTGCAGTTGCTTTCTCCCTGAACCACTCACTCTTTCATCTTATTGCGGACTCTGCTGCTCTTCCTCCAATCACTCTGCTGCCTTTTTCTTCCCAGCATGTGCCACTATCGGACCTTAAATATTATACACCTACTTATTCATTGCCTTCTTATTTGTCTCCCTGACTGAAATATAAGCTCCAAAATGGCAGGAAGGCGGTCTTTTATTCAGAGCCAAACCCCTAGTTATCCAAAACAGGTTTAGCGAGTATGTGAAGGACTGGCTAGTCTATCTGGAATCTTATCCTACAGATGACTTCTCAGGTCCTGCCCAGCACCCCACAGGGCATGGACAATCCCTTGTTTACTCCCTTGTGCCCAGGGCATGAGGCTCCAGGAGGACACCTATCTCAGGCTATTTTACTTCTTTAAGTATCGTCTCTCCTGCTCCTCCATGAGCTACTTCCGATTCCCAGGAACCGAGCACAGAGGAGCTGAGTGCAGCCAGGAGCTCAGGCTGGGTCATGGGATAGGCAGCAGGGTTTACAGACCAGGGACTTCAACTCTAAGGACGGTAAGCTTGATCCTGCCCCATTTCCTACTTTGCTCATCACTGACTTGGCAACGTCGCTGAGTGCCCGCTCTGCCCGACTCAGAGCCGCTGAACCAAGAGGACATGGCCCTGCCCGCACAGAGCTGCAAATCCAGCAGGGGATGCACACAGAAGTTAATAAACAGAACGGTTCTGAGTTGGGAAAAGTGCTCTGAAGGGAACTGGTGGGGTGGGGGGGCAGTGATAGAGAGGTCAGGAGAGACCCATTTGACATCCGGGGGTTTGGGAGGACCCCTCGGAGGCAGGGGCAAGCTGAGATCTGAAGGATGTTGGGGGGGTCATGCTCATGAAGAGTGGGGAGCAGGACCAAGGTCTGGAAGGCCCCAGACAGAAAGGTGCCTCATATGCTCCTGGGAAGCTAGAGGCAGGAAACTAAGCAGGGGGAGGTGACTTGTGCAAGCTACACCTGGAGCTGGAACGCTGAGCCCCAACCCCAGCCCAGGGCTCGGTGCACTGACCACAATGCGTCTGCTCAGAGGCTGAGGTCCTTATCACCTGCCGAGGACACTAGGAGCTGGGGTCAAAGGTCAGGGGAAGCCAAGCCTCCTGGTTGGGTTTCTAAGGAGAGCCTAGGAGCTGTGACCACGAGGCCTTCCCTGAGCCCATCCACCTCTGGCCTCCTCAGGCTTCCGACCCCTGTCCCACCTCCCAGCTCCAGGCAGAGCGACTCACCCCGCCCCCGCCTGGGGCACTGCGTGGTATGGAGACCGAGGCCGCAGGCTCCTTGTAACCACCATAGGACTGAGCCACCTGCTGCGGCTGGGGCTGCTGGTAAACTGCAAGAGGCGGGGGACGGGGCTCAGAAACTGTCATGCCAAACCCAATCCCTCCCAGACCTCCGTCCTTCCCCCATGAGGCCCCTATCACGTGCTTCCACCCCGCCCAACCTTGCTCAGCCCTCACTTCTCAAAGGCTCATCTGCCTGGGCGTGCACATCTGCTGGTGTTGCATACTCTACCACAGGGGCTGTATCTCCACCAACATGCTGGGACCTGGCATGGACCCTGACCCCGGTGCTCACGGCCCCCCCCACACCCCACACCCCCCCTCCCGCGCTGGGATGGGGCCTGAGGGCTTGTGCAAGCGCACACGGGTGTGCCCATGCACAAGGATTCTCTGCAACCTCCTCCCCATCCCACAGCGGGCCTGCTCTCAGGCCCGTCCCCTCCACAGGCCTCACGCTCACCCGGGGCGCTGGCTGGGATGTGGTGGGGCGGCTGCTGCCGTTCCTGGGCATCCCGGCGTTCAGGCTCCAGGCCCTCGCCCCCGCTGGGGCCCATGCGGCTCTTCTCAAACTCCTCGTGGTATTTTATCTGTGGTGGCAGAAAGGGCTGGGTGAAGGACTCGGCAAACCAAGCAAAGCTCCCTTCCTGTGGCCACTTAAGATCTCCCAGGAGAGACTCCCTGAGGGCTACAGGCAGAGGGAACCAGATTCCTGTGTGCCCTTGGACAAGCTACTTAACCTTGCTGGGCCTCAGTCTCCACCTCTGTAATACGGGCCATCCGGTCTACCTCAGGCGTTGCGGAAGGATGACAGGGACGCCTGCTGAGTACCTGCTGGGCGCCAGGCACCGCGCTAAGCGTTCTACCTCACAGGCCCATTTTAGCCTGTCGGCGCCCAGGAGGGGGTATATGACAGTCCCCGTCTAACAAGAAGGAAACAAAGGCACTGACAAGCTGAGTGAGTCGCCCCGGATCATGCAGATTCCGGGGCCCATGCGCTTAATCACGAGGCAATCCGGCCTCTGTGGGTGTGACATCACAGAGCTCCGCTGAGGACCCCAGGCTGGAGGACAAGCAACGCGGGGTCCTCCCTCCTCATCAAGGAAGGGAGGAGAGCAAAGCCTGCCCTGTTCTCTGGAGCAGAAGGAACCAGTGAGTCTGTGCCCCAAGGCCTGATGGGAGCTGTTCCGAACCAGGGCAGTCCCTTTTGGCATCCGCTCCCACTTCCTCTGCTGCCTTCTCTCCCACTCGTTGGCATTCGCTCTGCAAGGAGGGCAAGAGTTAACACTTGGCCAGGCAGGGCTAACACCTAGCAGCTGGGCTAAAGGTCTGCGGGCGTGGCCTGGGCTGGCAGGACGGGCAGGGCGGCCGCAATGCCCCACCTCGGGGTCTGGGTCACCACCAGCCCCTCCCTTCCCTGCCCCTTCCCTTCGGGCCCCAGCAGGGACCCATCCCCAAATGGTGAGATGGGCTGAGTGTCCTTCCCTCAGGGGGAGGCAGCCAGCCTTGGCCAGACTGAAAACCTACGGGATCCCTCAACTCCTACTCGGAGGGGTGAAGGAGTGAAGTTTTCAGACACAGGGCCAGTGCCCTGCTCTGAGATTCTGAAGACAAGAGCAAAAGGCGAGTGTCCCTGAGCCCCACTCCCTCAGTGACCCCTGTCCACTGGGGGGGTGGGGCACGACACGGAGAGGGGCCACCCCTCCTGAGGTCTTGAGGCTCACAAGGCAACTGCCCTTCCGACTTTTGTCCTAGGGGTTAGAAGGGTCAGCTTCCTGTGTTTACTTTCTGTGGAAGAAAAGAGACCTGACCCTGGGAACTAGTGACCAGGGGAAGGGGAGTGCATGTGTAGAAGCGGACAGAGGCCTGCACTAGGGGGACAGGTGTCCCTAATGCTGGGGGCCCAGCTTCTCTGGGTGTGAAGGGGTGACAGGGAGCCCTGGGGAAGAGGGTACATCGGTCCCAGCTCCTTTTCCCTATCAAGGAGCCAATGCTTAGAGCTATCCCCACTCAGTGTCCTACAGACTCAGTCCCTCAGCGTTTCCACAAGTGGCTGGTAGAATCGCTCTTGGTTCTTACAAAGCCACTACACAGGAGTGAATATTTATAAAATTAGGGCCAGCTGCCCCAGGTGGATGGAGTCGTGGCGGCCAGAACACAAAAGAACCCTCCCCACCACCACCGACGTACATACCACCTCTTACTGTTAATATTAATAACCTTCCCATTTGCTCAGTGACTCACACTGAGTGCACGAAGGCCCTCTGAGCATTATCTCCTCTGGCCCCGGTGATAATCACCCTAGAAAAAGAAGCTGGACAGGTACACTTTAATTCCCATTTTACAGAAGAGGAAAACGTGCTCAGTTCAATGACTTCCCAAGACAGAGCTTTCATTGCTCAGGAAGGGCTGAGGCTGGTAACATAGACACAGTCACTGCTAGATAGGCCCTCTCCTGGGGGCAGGTGCGGAGCAGGGTGACCACATGCCCAAGCCCCCCCCCCATCCTACTTCACGTCTATTGTTCTGGAATAAACGTGAGTAGCGCGCCTCTCACTCCAACAGGGACAATGACCACAAGGTCACCCTAACTTTGAGGAAGAAGAGGCAGCACAGCAGGGATAAGTGGGGTGCAGCCCCTCCGCCTGGGCCAACTGGGATGGCCCCACCACTCCCCACTTCCTCTCCCTCCCTTCCCCAGCAAGTGAGAAAATTGTGTTATTTCTTTGCCGACCCACCGAATGGCGTGAGAAACAAATAGGCACGCTAAAGGGAGTCTGCATATCCGAAAGGGAAAGAAACATTTTCCAGACTCCAGGGGTCTGGCTGGTTCCTGCTCCACAGTTAGCAGAGTTCGATCTTCCAAGAGCCCTAAATAGGGGTCACCATAAGCCCAAAGGTGTCACCAGGGCCTCAGCTTAAGAACTGTCAAGGGAAGGGCACCTGGTGGCTCAGTCGGTTAAGCGTCCGACTCTTGGTTTCGGCTCAGGTCATGATTTCATGGGTCATGGGATCGAGCCCCTGTGTAGCTCTGCACTCAGCGTGGAGTCTGCTTGAAAGCTTCTCTCCCCTCTGCCCCTCCTCCCACTCTCTCTCTTCCTCTCTTTCCGTCTCTCTCAAATAAATAAATAAGTCTTAAAAAAAAATAACTGTCGTGGGCCCCCGAGCACCCTGTTCTATGCCCAGAAGGTCCAAGCGCACATGGGTTGAGAGGCCCAAGCCCCTGCTGGCCAGGGCTCCGGAATGACTAGTGGAAGGTCCATTCCACAGCTAAATAAAGAAACCCATTTTCTCGGCTAGCCATCATTCTGTTTTCTGAACCCCTGCTCTCCTGATTGTGGTGGAAAACAAAGGTCTGACGATGCACGACGTTCCCACATGATTCTACATCATGGTCCAAAAGGGAACACAGGCTCTGAATGGAATCATCAACTCACCAGCCAGAGTCTACTTTTTTTATAACAATGTCTCCCACTTTCTGAGGGCTGATTTTGTGCCCTTGCATGGATTATTCATTTCCTTTTCTCAGCCAGCCCTACGACAATGTATCACTATCACCCCCCGTTTTATAGATGGGGAAATCGACACTCAGAGGAGGGTAACTGGTGGGTTAGCAGAATCCAGTTTTCACATTGCATCCTTACATCTCAGCTACCATGTAATACTGCTCCTATCACAGACTAACAATATGTCTTTTTTAAACAAACGTGAATCTGTGTTCACCTTCATTAGTCGTCAGAGAAATGCAAGTTAAAACCACAGAAGATACCATTACACACAATCAAAATGGCTAAAGTGGGAGTAAGTCTAAGGATGTAGAGCAATGGAAACTCATCACTGCTGGCAGAATAAATCAGTACAGCCACTTGAAAAATAGATCAGCATTATCTGGTAAGATAGAAGGATCGTAAACTCTAAGACCCGGCAAGTCCACTCCACGTGAACACCAGGAAATATGGGGACATCCAGAGCGTGTGGAAGTAATCTCAAGTCCTACACCAGAATTGATAAACATGGTATAAGCATTAAATGGAATACTATTCGGCAATGAAAAAGAATGACCTATAGCTACGTGCAAATATGTAGATGAATCTTTAAACCCAGTGTTGACCAAAGGCAGACAGACACAAAAAGGGTGTCTGGGTGGCTCAGTCGTTAAGCGTCTGCCTTCGGCTCAGGTCATGATCCCAGGGTCCTGGGTTCAAGCCCGCATCGGACTCCCTGCTCCGCGGGGAGCTTGCTTCTCCCTCTCCCACTCCCCCTGCTTGTGTTCCCTCTCTTGCTCTCTGTCAAATAAATAAATAAAATCTTAAAAAAAAAAAAGACACAAAAAGAATACCTAGTATATGTTCAAAGTCAGGAAAAACAAAACTATGGCATTTAGTAATACGTAGTTATATATTAAAATTAGAAAAAAGAGGGGTGCCCGAGGCTCCATTGGTTAAGTGTCTGCCTTCCACTCAGGTCATGATCCCAGAGTCCAGGGATTAAGCCTCACATCGGGCTCCCTGCTCAGTGGGGAGTCTGCTTCTCCTTCTGCCCCTCACCCTGCTTGTGCCCTCTCCCTCTCTCAAATAAATAAATAAAATATTTAAAAAATAAAATAAAATTAGAAAAGAGAAAGCACAGCACATGCTCTCAAAAATTCCACGAGCCTGCCTCCCGGTCATTTGACCCTGGGCATGGAATTTTTGTTTGACATTACTATTTACTACTGATTAGGCCCAGCCTCTAAAGACTGAAGCTAACTTACAGAATACGTGTTGCTAATTATTTTTCACCGATAGAAATGCAAAGCATTTCTGCCTGTGGCAAAGATATTCCCAAAGTTTATGGTTTTATGGTCCTGTAGAACATTACCCAGTTCTGCAGATAATGGCAGGGCAGTAACCAGTTCTGGGTCTCGTTGTATCCAGCTCTTTGACTAGGCAGCAGGTCTGCCTGTCCTAACCTCCAGCATAATTAAGTGAAATATATGATAAGTGCTCACTGTAGTAGAGTTAGGTTTTTAGCACTTTAAAAGCTCTATTTTTTTTTTTAAGATTTTATTTATTTATTTGCGAGAGAGAGAGAGAGAGAGAAAGAGCACATGAGAGGGGGGAGGGTCAGAGGGAGAAGGAGACTCCCCGCTGAGCAGGGAGCCCCAGGAGGGACTCGATCCCAGGACTCCAGGATCATGACCCGAGATGAAGGCAGTCGCTTAACCAACTGAGCCCCCCAGACGCCCTAAAAGCTCTATTTTAAGAAGAGTTCGGGTTGGGGGGAGGGGAGTTCCGGGAATGTTTCTCCACTTGCACAGTGAACACAGGTGTTTACTTAATGGGTTGTTACTGGGTGTTACATTTCACAGAAAAAGACACAGGACTGTATACAGAAAATCAATATATAAGTAGATATGTAAGGTAAACAAAAGCAGAACTACTCTACCGGGAGGCAGGGGCTCCCATAAAAGGGTCTCAGCCGTGAAAATTTCCCAGCCGTTGGAACTCAGGACCAAAGGCCATTCCAGAAGGATACACTGCATTCCAGAGCATGCAGCCCTAGCCTCTCAACCCTTTCCATACCCTTAACGAAGACACAGTTCCCCCCGAAAATTTCACACATTCTCAGTACCAGACAATGGCCCAACTTCTCAACCAAGCTTTACTCCCTGCCTCTCCTTTAGTCACAGTGCAGAAAGCAGACAGTTCTGCCTTTACAGAAATGATAATTATACTGACCACACTGATCTGATGGATGACAGACCGCACACATCCAAAGCCTTTAAACATCACCTGGGGAGACCAGACACTTTTTCAAAATGGTCTCGCTTGTAAATCCTCTACTCTGGAGCATACTCCTCCGGGGAGGTAAATCTCATCTCTTCCCAAGATGGTCTGACCTCTCTGGAAACAGCTAGGGGTCGTTGGGCGCTAAGCTGGGAAGTGAGTGACAAACTACACAGACTGGATACTAAACAAAGGTGTGGCTCTCTAAACACTATCTTTGCCAAAACTCTTCTGGAGGTTGGGAGAACTTCACGACGGCTCTAAGCGTGGTTTCAAGCTCCCTTAGAGTTCAGAGATGTGGCCGGGCCTGGCACTCTCTGACTTAGGGCTTGGTGAAGCTTTTCCAGGCTTTTAGGTAATGGTTGTCAAACTTCACTGAGCACCACCGGAACCCAGCGAATGTGTTTAAAATGCTGGTTCCTTGATTTCGGCTCAGGTCATGATCTCAGAGTCATGGGATGGAGCTCTGTGTCGGCCTCCCCACTCAGCGAGGAGTCTGCTTGGGATTCTCTCCTTCTCCCTCTGTCCCTCCCCCTACTCTCTCTCTCTCTTTCTCAAATAAATTAAAAAAAAAAAACAAAACAAAATAAAATGGCGGTTCCTGAGCCTTACTCCCAGAAATGCTGAGTCAGGCAGCCTATGAAGAGCCCACCTGTGAGCCTGCATTTTCAATAAACCTTCCCACATCGGGGCATCTGGGTGGCTTAGTCGGTGAAGCACCCAACTCTTGGTTTTGGCTCAGGGCATGATCTTAAGGTTGTGAGATCGAGCCCCGCATCGGGCTCTGCGCTAAGTGCGGACTCTGCTTCAGATTTTCTCTCTGCCCCTCCTCGTTTACACACACAGTCTCTCAAATAAATAAATAAAATCTTTAAAATTAAACAAGACCAAAAAAACCCTTTCCCATGTGATTCTACTACAGCTGTTTATAGAGGCCCACATTGGACAGACTCTAATTGTGTTCACTAAAACCAAGAGTCTTCCAGCTTTGTGGTCGGTCACACCTCAGATGTCCTAGCTAAAGCTGCAAAAGCAGAACCCGGTCAGGTTCAAGCCACCTCCCCCACCTCGGAGCAGAGGACAATCAGCTAATTGCAGCCCTGTGGTTAATGATAAGATGGTTATCTCCTTAGGTGTAGATGTGTTGGCCACAGTGAGTTCTGTTACCAGAGCTCCTCAGATATTAGCACCTCAGATAACTGGGTATGGAATATTCTGGAAGCCTTCCAGAAAGGGAGGCAGGGATGACTGTGCTTGCTTGTCTTCTGCCTCTAAAACCCACAGGCTGGAAGCAATGAGTGAATGTGTTGGGGAGTTGGGGTTGTAGATGAGAGCACGTGTCCTCGCAATGAAAAGGCCACAGAGGCCTGGAGAGTCAAGACTCCAGCTTTGTGAGCCATTCCAGGTTTTCCCCATTGCCCAAGGCTTCCCCTCCCTCCCACTTGCCATGTGGAGAGCTAGAAGACACAGGCCTTCTTTAACCCTCTTTCCCCTGCAGAGGGTCTGGGCAGCGTGGGTGGGGAAGCTCTAGGGTGTGAGGCCAGGCCCTGGCTATAAAGCAACTGAAACAGGCTTTATTTGTGTGTGTGTGTGTGTGAGGGGGTGGGTTAGAGCCCTCCTAGCCCAAGGGAAGCTCTCCATTTCCTCCAGCCACAGATTTCCAAACTGTAGGTCAACGGCCTTGTTGCAAAACCCACTTAGTTTCTCTCATTCTCTCTCTCTCAAATAAATAAATAAAATCTTAAAAAAAAAAAAAAAAAAAAAGAAGTAGATTCTGCGGGGCACCTGGGTGGCTCAGTCGTTAAGCGTCTGCCTTCAGCTCAGGTCATGATCCCAGGGTCCTGGGATCGAGCCCCGCATCGGGCTCCCTGCTCGGCGGGAAGCCTGCTTCTCCCTCTCCCCCTCCCTCTGCTTGTGTTCCCTCTCTCACTGTGTCTCTGTCAAATGAATAAAGAAAGAAATCTTTAAAAAAAAAACCCACTTAGGGGCGCCTGGGTGGCTCAGTTGGTTGGGCGACTGCCTTCGGCTCAGGTCATGATCCTGGAGTCCCGGGATCGAGTCCCACATGGGGCTCCCTGCTCAGCAGGGTGTCTACTTCTCCCTCTGACCCTCCTCCCTCTCATGCTCTCTGTCTCTCATTCTCTCTCGCAAATAAATAAAATCTTAAAAAAAAACCCACTTAGTTACACATTTAGTTAAGTCTACAGCAAGCAAGTTCACAAAATAAAATAGAACAGAAAATATCTGAATGCTCTCCAAGTAGTAAGGACTCTTTGATGAAAGCTTTGATTTGGTTTTCTCTCTAAATAAGGGGGTGGAGGCCTGTTTGGTGGGTCACTATGTGAAATGTACGTTATATCGTAAATTCCAAAGTCTAAAAGCCACAGTCTTGGGCCTGACTGGTTCTCCTGGCCTAGGCCCTGGCTCTGAAATCCACCTGAGCCACTGTGGAAGCCCAATCTAAGCACAGCGCCACCAAGGAGGCTGGGGGCGGGGGGGGAGGCAGGCGGAGGGCTATGGAGGCTGGGGACAGGTGCCAGGTGCCAGGTGGCCCACCAGAATCCCAGACCCTCCGCCCAGAATGACCTTGGGCAACCTGCCGACTCCTTTCTGTTCTAGACATAAGGACAACTGTTTGCCCAGGCCTCCATTTATAGGACCCCCCCCCCCCAAACAGACGAGGCTGGCTGGGCACACACCACAACTCTGTGTCCCAGGCCCCTGTGCCACGGGGTCCCGCACACAGCAGTGTTCCAACCCCCACGTGCCCCAAACTCCCCAGGCAGTTTCCCCACAAACCTAGATACACACGCTGCTGGTCTGTAGCTCTGCCAAGCAGGAAACCAATGCCTATTCCCTGGCCACAGGTGCCCCGGGCCCCTCGCTCTACCACCCACTCTCTACACCCCGTGCTGCCTAGCCAGATGCTGCCGACCATCCCCAGCCCGGGAGAGCCGGGCCGGGGGGTACGGGGCCGGCCTGCGAAGCCAGCCGGGGTTTTTACACAGGAAGGAAGAGCAAGCCGAGGTGGGGGTGGAGGCCGAAGGAGGGCGGAAATACTGCAATATCAGCACCCAGAGACAGACAAGAGGGGGGCTGGCCCTTCCCCACCCCTGCCACCCAGTTATGACCTTTATGCTTAGACAGAACAGTCCGTCTGGACCCTGACACCCACCATAGCTGGGGGGGGCGGGGGGGGCACGTTAGAGAGGGTGTGGAGTGGTTTGGCACACAGGCCCTCCCTGTACAAAAGTTGACTACTTTTATGGTAGAAATGCCATGTGGGCACAGGGTGGAACAGGGGAATATGGGGGTGCACAGAAAAAAGTCATCTGGGAACCCCAGACCCTTCCTTCCCTCTGCTCAAACAGCTGCTACCCAGGCAGGCCAAGAAGAGCTGGGGCGGCAGAAAGCTGGCCTCATTCGTGCCTGTCCAGACCGGCAAGTGGGGGCAGGACGGGGGGGGGGGGGGGGGGGGGG
>NC_058417.1:37624948-37660450 GCF_002201575.2 Neomonachus schauinslandi | reverse complement strand
TGTGGGCAGGGGAGCTTACGTTACTGATCTGGTCCTGGGTCTTCTTGATTCTCTGGAGTTCGGGTGTGTCTGCCACCACGCTGAAGCCCTTGCCCTTGTTCTTCTCAAACTCCTCCTTGTAGCGCACCTGGAGGATGAAGTGGGAAAGAGGGGTTAGCATCAAGACAGGGACGGCAGGGGCACCTGGGTGGCTCAGTTGGTTAAGCGACTGCCTTCGGCTCAGGTCATGATCCTGGAGTCCTGGGATCGAGTCCCACATCGGGCTCCCTGCTCAGCAGGGAGTCTGCTTCTCCCTCTGACCCTCCCCCCTCTCATGCTCTCTCTATCTCAGTCTCTCTCTCAAATAAATAAATAAAATATTTAAAAAAAAAAAAAAGACAGGGACGGCAGAGGGGGCCCCAGACTGCGGCCACCTCCAGTACAACCACCAGCCAGGAGGGAGACCCTGACCAGAAATCCCCCTGCAGTGACATCCACCGCCCACCCCCGAACTCAAAGCAGGAGCCTTAGCCAAAAAGTGTTTGACTACTAACAATAACCCACAAAGACGTATTCAGTGCATTCTGAGTGCCGAGTGCTTTACATGAATTATCTCACTTAAGTCTTACTGTATTCTATTATTAGCTCCATTCTGCAGATAAAGAAACTGAGCCAGAGAGAGGCAGAGCCCCCTGCCAAGGTCACACAGCTTGGCAATAAATGTCCAGAGCCACCAGGGTGCAAACTCTCATCTGCCTGACTCCTGACCCTTCACTGCTGGCCTATCCTGCGTGAAAGCTATAGGAAGAAGGTTCTTTCCAGAGCTCCAAAGGCTGCCCCAGCCCTCACCCTTGCCAGGATGTGGCCTGACCCACCGAGAACCCGGAGGAGTCTTTAAGCGCCCAGCTGAGTGAAGGCTGTGCCAAGGCACAAAGCTAGCTTCCAGAAAGTACGTTGGTGAGACAGCCACTCGGAAGGGCTCCATCAATGAGCCTTTGACAGGCCCAGTGGCTTCCCGGAGCCTGCCAGGCCCGCTTCTAAGGTCAGTGCCTCGGGAGGGGATGACGTTGGTGGGGGTACAGACAGGACTTCGGAACAGGGCTCCAAGATCCAGGGAAGAACCCTACACTCCACCACTGCCCTCCTCTCCTGAGAAATTCGCAGACACTCAAGCACCAGAGGGACTCAAGTCAGACCTAAGAAAGGACTTCCCGAACGCTAATGGAATTGAAATATGAAAAATATCTTATTCTCCCTTGGGGGTTTTAAAGAACAGGATGGAGGCTAGAAACGCCCATGGGATAGAGAACTGTTCCCTGGTTTCCAGAGACTTCACCTCCCCCCCAGCCGCCCAGCAGCCAGCCAGCTGTTCCAGCCCCACCAGCTGCCTGGAGTTCCTCCAGGGGGGCTGCACTCCCCGAGAAGCAGGTCAGCCCAGGACACGAGGCCCTGGGCCTTGGGAGTTTCCAGGACGGGATGCCCAGGCGGCTGTCAGGAGTCACCTGGCCACGGGGCTGAGCTGCACCCTGACCTGACCGACAACACCCGCATATGCATCCGTGGCCACGCCTGTCAGTTCCTCTGCACATCGCCCAGGGGTCAGAGGTCCTTGTTCACCCTCTGGAGCCCAGCTTACCCACCCATGGGGTTCTAGATCCTAAAAGGTTTCAGAAGCTCCTTTGTTTATTTATTTATTTTTTAAAAGAGGCTCCTTTGTTCTGATCCAGACTGAAAACAAAGGCCTGGATGTGCTATTTCCCAAAAGACTGGAAGTTAATGCAGGAAATACAAGGACTGACCCACCCCAAGGGCCCAGAACTGCCCCCAGCATCAGCTCTTCCAGAAAGCCTTGGAACAGCGTGGTGACCTTTAATGCCGGGGGCAGGGAGACCCTTCGGGAAAGGGGCATCAGGGAGAGGATGCGGAGCCCCAAATCCAAGGCCTCTGGCCTCGATTTCCCCATCTGTAAAAGGGCTGTCATGGGAATCAGTTAAAATACGGGGAGGGGGCTTCCCATCACCAAGCATGGGCAAAGAGTCCGAGGGAGCTGGTCCTAACACGTGCTCGGTCTTCCACTTGCCAAGTGATCTTGGGCAAATGACTTCACCTCTCAAGCCTCCATTTCCAATCTGTAAAATGGGGAGAGTACCACCCATTCCAGTCAGTGGCGCAAACTAGACAGTGGCTCGAACACAGCAAAATGTATCCCCGAGCATCCTGAAGCAGGGCAGGGCTTCGCACCTGCTGCTAAGGGCAAGTGTGGAAGTGCTTTGTCAACATTGAAGTGCTGAACCAGTGCCAGACCCCCACTCCTTCCTCCACTTCCTGGCCTTGCTAGGGTCAGGCCCCTAATCCAGGGGAGTAATTGCCATGGCGACACTACAATGACATCAGCTAGTTCCCAGGCTCAGGAACTGCCTCTCCCTGCTGGGGAAGGAGAATGCATTTCACTCCCGGCACACAGGCAGCCAGATAGGGCGGTGCTGGGGTGGACCGGGGACAGAGGAGGGATGGAGGGAGGTCTGGGCTCAGCACTTCACTGCTGTATGTCACTAGGCAAGTCAGTCCCCCTCTCTGGATCCCCTGAGCAGGGGCGGGGGGGGGGGGGGCCGCTGGCCAGCTGATCTCTAAAAACCCACCCAGCTCTGGAGTTTGTGACCACTTTTAAATACCTGCAGGCCTTAACTGAAGAATCAAGGTGAGGGAGATTCTCTGAGAGGCCTTTTGGTGCTGGAGTGGGTGGCAGAGGTGAAAGGTAGAGAGCCAGGAGGGTGGGGAGGGCCCTGCCTAGAGCCCCTCCCTCAGGGTTCTCTGGTCACCCAAGCAGGAGTGTTTGCCCACATCTGGGATGGCTCAGCAGGATGTGGTGGTGGGGGGGGGGTCTCTGAGGGAAGGGACCCACCCAAGGTCATTCAAGGTTGTTGGTAGGGGCAGATGACTCCATGCCTGGGAGCTGCCTGGGCCGCCCATCCTGACAATTGCTGAGGCAGGGCCAGGTCTGATGCCCGAGGCTCCTCCCACCCAACAAACGCTACCCAGCTCCCTGGGTCTATCTTGTTCATTACTTATCCCAACAAAATAGGTACAAGTGTTTGTTGCATGAATGATGAATGAACTGAATAGACACAAAATATCAAACAGACAGCACAATTTAGAAAGTCACTGCTCTGCTGACCTAACATAAAGAGGAAAGATCATGACTTGAAAAAAAATTTTTTTCTCCTAAATAAACCAGTATGAAACAAAACAAAAACAGTTTTTTGAAAAAAAACATAGTCCCAACCATTTCCACTTACTATGTGCCTACTATGTGCTTGCCCACATACTATGTAACTTGCCCCCTTCTAACAAAAAAGAAATCAGCTTGAAAATTAGACAGACACAGATGGGAAGGACAGCGAATGAGAAAGGTCAGCGCTGGAAGCAATCATCAAAAGGTCACTGTGTTTATTCCCCAGCTTCACTGTGCCCAAGCTCCATTTCCTCTCCTTTCCAAGAGAATAGTTAATAGTGAACATTTACTGAGTGCTGACTCTACACCAGGAACCGTTCTAAATGCCTATATATACTAATATTCTCTATATCCGCTGTAATATATAATGTTATATATACCACGTAATAGACGCTATATCCTCACAACCACCTTTGGAGAAAGGTAATCCCCATTTTACAGATGAAGGCACTGAGGCTCAGGAAGGTGAAATATCTTACCCCAGGTCACACGGCTAGTGTGGCAGACCCAGGATCTGACCTGCAGCCAGCTTAGGTCAGAGTGACACCATGTGCTCCCTGCAGTGCTGGGGACAGACCACACTGTCCTGTGCCTGGGACTGTACAGCGCCACGGGGTCTGACAATGGGGGAAAGAACGAGAGAGGCATTCTCCTTGTACTTCTGCCTCGGTTCCGGGGGCCACACAGACACTCCCCAGCGCTCAGCGCCGCCCCCCCCCAAAGATGTTGCCTCTACTCAGCCTGGGGCTGGGGGAGGGAGAGCTGCCTTGGGGAGGGGGTGCAGCTGGGCCCCAGCCTCCGTTCCCTGCCTCAGCCAGGCCTGGGCAGGACCACCCAGAGGGTCATTTCTGGTCAGTTCTGTGGTTACCTCCCCTGCAGGCTCCAGGTGTCCCAGACACCCAAAGTACCACTTTGGGAACCAATCTAGACACAGGAAAGCAAATAAAGTTAAACCAGCACTGGCAGCTTCCAGAGACTGAGGAGGGCTGAGACACACACATGCAGGCCAGGAAGGGGCCCTGGCAAGAGACCAAGCGACACCCTGGGGGGGGGTGGGGCACCGGAGGCAGGGGCTCCCACTTCCCTTCTCGCCAGCCACAGGCTG
Source organism: Neomonachus schauinslandi (assembly GCF_002201575.2). NCBI lineage: Eukaryota > Metazoa > Chordata > Mammalia > Carnivora > Phocidae > Neomonachus > Neomonachus schauinslandi. The sequence goes on along the minus strand of NC_058417.1, from coordinate 37,656,134 downwards.
CTCTAGCCGGCCCTGCCCCCACAGCAGCCACAGGAACCAGAACCTGTCCCCACCCCCGGCCAGGCCCACTCAGCCCTTCCAAACCTCAGCACATCAGCCCAGCCCCCAACCTCCAGGCAATGGGGCTGTGCTGTCCCCATTTTACCGGGGAGGAAAAAAGCTATGAGAGGAAAGCGGCCAGGCTCAGACCACAGAGCTGGGGGCGAGGGAGAAGGAAGACAGACCCAGGCTTGCAAAGAAGGCAGGGCCCTGGCCTCCACCCTCTGCCTACCCCAGCTGCCAGGCCCCAGGAGCCAGACTCAGGTTAGAGCGGTATCCTTAGTGCAGCAGAGCCCTGACCCCCTGACGTCCCCCCCCCCCCCCCGCCCCAGAGCAGAAGCAAGGTGAGCTCAGGTCAGTTCCACCCAGCTTCTTGCCTGCCCCCCAAGCCTGGCTCTAAGTCTTGCAAAGTAAGTCCAAAAGGCTCACGAGAATCACCAGGGGAGTCAAAATGCAGATTCCTGGGGCGCCTGGGTGGCTCAGTCGCTTAAGTGACTGCCTTCAGCTCAGGTCATGATCCCAGGGTGCTGGGATCGAGCCCCGCATCGGGCTCCCTGCTCAGCGGGAAGCCTGCTTCTCCCTCTCCCACTTGTGTTCCCTCTCTCGCTGTCTCTTTCTCTATTAAATAAAGAAAATTCTTTTTAAAAAAATGCAGATTCCTGGGCACTGCCCAGAATTGACAACCAGAAACCCCCTGGGTGGGGCCTAGGAATCTGCATTCCAACACACACACACACACACACACACACACTCACACTCTCCCCCCCACCCCTCATTGGTAACCGTGCATCCCGTGGGTGAGAGCTTACGGCTGGCTGCCGGCCGCAACTGGCAAGAGCAAAGGGCTTGAAATCTGCCTCTGTCACTGGGCTCTGGGCAAGTGGCATGGCCTCTCTAAACCTGTGTCCCCCTCTGTACAATGGGGATTAAAAAATCTCTCCTTCACTCTGAGAAACAAACAGGGTTTTAGAGGGGAGGGGGGAGTGGTTAGCCCAGTGATGGGTATTAAGGAGGGCACGTACTGCATGGAGCACTGGGTGTTATACGAAAACAATGGATCGTGGATCATCACATCAAAAACCAATGATGTATTGTATGGTGACTAACATAATAAAAATTAAAAAAAAAAAAAATCTCTCCTTCATCAGGTGGTGCAAGGATTCTGTGAGGTCAGGGCCTGGCCCTCGGTGAGGACCTCATGGAGGATGACTGCCATCCTCATCACTTCCTCAGCCTGCCTGAGAGACAGGGGCCCGGGGGCTGGGAGGCGAGCAGCAGGCCAGGCTCCGGGGAGGGGAGTAGCGAGCAGAGCCGAGCCGAGGTGGGGCAGAGGGACCTCGGGAGCCTGAGCCCGGCGGCTTCCTCCTCCAGACCCCGCCCCTCAGGGATCTGGTTCCAGGGGCAAAAAGGGCTACAACCCCGCTTTTATGGGACTGACAAAAGCTAAGGGAATTAACAGGGTTTGAATTTCTCCTCCTGAGAGTAGGGCTCTGTGTGTGTGTGTGTGTGTGTGTGTGTGTCTGCCCCTGGCTCTGCCTGAGTGTGTGCACACACTCTCGCACCTCGGGGAGCTGCACCTGACGTCTCCTCCCTACACCTCTTCTTCTGGGTCCCCCTGATTGGGCCCCCACCACTTGGGGTTCTGACTGCCCCTCTCAAGCTGTGGGGTGAGTACAGGTCACCCTGGATGCTGTGGCCTGCATGCCCCTCGAAGCCCCCTCCACCTCTGGCCCCAGGGGGCCCTCTCCAGGATGGGGGGGTCCCGGGAAAGTCATCAGCTGGCTAGGGTCTGGCCAATATCTTCCCCGTGCAGACCAGGCCCAGGCCCCAGGGCTGCCTCAGCCCCTCTCCCTGCCAGCTGGACCACTGCCTCCCTCAGGGGGCAGAGGTCTGGTATCCATACCGGCTCCCCGCAAACTGTGGGTTTCACGCCCAGCAGGGTCAGCATCCAGCCTAGCAGCTGTAAGCTGCCGCCGAGGGAAAAACCAGCTTCCCCTACTTGCTCCCGGCTGCTGTGGGGCACGCAGGAGGCCTGCACCTCACACCTCACCGGGACTGTACACGGTCAAGGTCACTGTACTTGGGAGTGGAAAAACCAGAGTCCAGACCCTGAAACTTCATTCACTGTGCGTGTCAACAGGCAAAGCCTCAGTTCCCTCATCTGATGGCCCCCAGGGCGGGGTCAAGGATGAATGAGGTAAAAGTAACTAAGAGCGCTTGCTAAGCTATAAAAGTTCTCACCAGCACCAGGAACTACCGTGTTTATTATAAAGGCAGAGGTAAGTTCTCCTGAGGGAGCTGGGTGGAACTCTGAAAAGAACACAAGTCTCAGAATTAGACAAACCGGCCTTCCAAGTTGGGGGCATTCCTTCCCTCTTCCCTAGAGTGGGGGTGATCCTGCCAACTACACAGGCTTGTGAAGTGAGGGCACTTAGATGCCCAGGGCATTAGGCGCTCAAGGTGAGAGCAGTTAATAGTGTTCCTGCCCCTACTACTGCCCCATATGATCTTAGCAAGTCCCCTGTGTCTCTGGGCCTGTTTCCTCATCTGTACCATGGGAGAAACAACACCCTCACGGCTGCCAGAAGTCAATGAGAGGACACTAGAGAGCACAGGGCTGGTTCTCCTTCACAGGACCTCCTGGGAGACAGGGACCCAGAGAGGTCATGTTAACGTCAGACAGCAGGAACCCCACTCCAGAGGGATCAGGAGAGATCCCCGTCTGTGGCCCGAGGGGGGTCCTCTGCAACATTTTCCCCAGCCCTGGGCACCCTGCCCACTCGGCTAAGTCCCTCAAGGGGTCTTTGCAGAAGCCCCGCCCCACCCTATCCCAGCGCCCCCAGTCTAGGCCAGGCTGGTCCCAGAAGCCCTCCCAGATCTCCAGGCACAGTGATCTGTTTGGGGCTCAGGGCTCTGGATTCTTTGCTTATTCCTCGCTGTCCCCTAAAGACTGAGTCGTGCCTGGGGCAGGAACCCATCTCCTCCCCACTACAGTGGCATGCACCACTCCCCACAAAGCAAGTGCTCCAGAAAAATCAGGCCCAAGGAGACAAGTCGGACAGGCCCCCAGGGCGAGGCCCCCTTCGCAGCCTGCCCTCTGCGGAGCGGAGGAGCTTCGGAGACATGGCCATAAAGGGTGGATTGACCTCAGACTGGCCTGAGCCTGGGGGAGGTGAGTCCCCTCCTTTGAGGGTGGGGTGGGAGTGGAGAGGAGGGAGAAAGGAACGGCTTCCTGGAGGAGGCAGGCTTTAGAGGCCCCACAAGAGATTCCTGGAGCAGAGATACCTCTCGAACCCACTTCCTCCACTCCTTTGACAAAGTCAGGAAATATGAAGTAACCAGGCGCAGGGGTGGGGGCAGGGAGACAGGGAAGTGCCAGGATTTCAGGACCGTGGCCTCGCTGAGTAACCACAGGGGGAAGGGGGAAGGAGCCCTTGCCAAATCCAGGGGTTACAACAGCCCTCCCTCCCTGCCAGGCCACAGGGCCCACCCCGCCCCCTCACCTGACTCTGGAGCTCGCTCTGTTGCTTGAGGCGGAGGTTTTCCGGGGTGTCAGCCACCATGGTGAAGGACTGCTTGGGGTAGTGTCTGCAGGACAGAAAGAAGGGCGGAGGTCATTCTGGGGAAGGGGCGGGAATCTTTGGGCTTCTCACAGGCCGGACTCTCCTGGAAACTCCCTCTTACCCGTGGGCAGCCCCTGCCCTGCCCAGCAGCAGGGCCACGATGTGCACCAGCCTTGGCTGAGAGGAGGCAACCGTGTCTCAGGCTTGGCCAGGGCCAAGCTAGGAAGACACATGAGGCCTGAGGGGCTGGCCTGCCACGGAGAGCCGGAGAGCCGTCCTGAGCCGACGGGAGGCCCTGGGGACAGTGTCTTGAGGGTTTCAGATGACCCTTGTTTGGAAATAATCCATGCCTTAGAATCTAGCGTGCGGGGTGGGGGATGGGGGGTGTGGAGAGGCCTGGGCCACCCGGGATAGCCCTGCCAGCCTGGGGAGAAAGAAAACGGGCAAGGGCCGGGCGCCTGGGTGGCTCAGTGGGTCAAGCGACTGCCTTCGGCTCAGGTCATGATCCCGGGGTCCTGGGATCGAGTCCCGTATCAGGTTCCTTGCTCAGCGGGGAACCTGCTTCTCCCTCTCCCACTCCCCCTGCTTGTGTTCCCTTTCACTGTGTCTCTCTGTCAAATAAATAAAATCTTTAAAAAAAATACAAAATAAGGGCGCCTGGGTGGCTCAGTCGGTTAAGTGACTGCCTTTGGCTCAGGTCATGATCCCGGAGTCCTGGGATCGAGTCCCACATCGGGCTCCCGGCTCAGCGGGGAGCCTGCTTCTCCCTCTGACCCTCTCCCCTCTCATGCTGTTTCTCTCTCTCTCTCTCTCTCAAATAAATAAAATCTTTAAAAACAAAAAAAACAAAAAAATTTAAAAAAAAAGAAAATGGGCAAGGGCCAGAACAAAGTGTTCAGCTAAAGGCAGAAACAGAGACCAACCAAGCAGAGGAAGGGCAGGAGGGATGTGGAGATAAAAGTAAAGGGGAATGGAAACAAAACAGACGAGCAAAGGGAAAAAAAGAGAGAGAGAGAGAAACCAAGAAACAGACTCTTAACTCTAGAGAACAAACTGAGGGTTATGGGGCTGAGGGGGAAAGCTGATGGGGACTAAGAAGTGCATTTGTCGTGATGAGCATCGGGTGACTAAAATAACAACTTAAAAAAAAAGTAGTGAAGGGGAATGGGACATGCATATCTGGGGGGGCTTCCTGGAGGAGGTGGTGAGAGAGAAAATGCACACATCCAGAGTAGTGTTTCCAAGGGCTAACAAGGTCTAACTTAACTGGAAGTAGGTGAGAGATCAGCTTGACGTCAGAAAATCAGCTTGAGGCCCTCAAGTGACAGATAACACTTTAACAAAAGGTTGATGTTTGCCCAGCGTCTTAGTTCATCAAATCCCCACAAACACCCTATTTTCCTGCTTTGACAGAAGGGAGAACTGAGGCTCAGACAGGTTAAACACTGTGGCCAAGTCACAGGGCCAGTAAATGGTGGCATATAAATTTGTACCCAATCTCCCCAGGGCCCAGCATCCTGAACCAAACCCTCCCATCTCCAGACACAGGGCAGACCAGGAGGCTGCTCCCCAGAAAGGGGGCCGGACTGGAGGTAGCAGGAGCCAGGGCAGCCCTCAGAGCGAGGCCCACAGGGACCGCCACGATCATGTGGTTGTGTCCCCTCATTTCTCAGAGGAGGAAACGGTGTTGTGGTGCCAGACACTTAGCACTTAGCTGATTTCATAATTAACTCATTTATCACATTGGTTTCTTATCCTCTCTACTTCTCCATGAGGTGAGGTATTTTCTGGTCTCTTTTGTCCATTGATTTATCCCAAACTCCTCAGAACAGAACCTGGTGTTCAACAAATGTGTGATGGATAAACGAATGTCCCACCAGGCACTGAAGCTGGGCCAAGACAAGAACTCCAGTCTCCTATGTCCCACTGGGTCATCCCAAAGGCCCCCAGCAAACCAGCTAAAGGAGAGGAAGCCCTGAGTCACTGGTTTGTGGGAATGTGCGGGAATGTGAAATGGTTGCGGGTCCACATGGGCTCCAAATATTTCAGGGGCTGGCGAGTGGCCTCTCTGAGCAGGAGCTGAGGTCTGGCCATTTGCAGCCCCGGGTGACCACACCTCACCACAACCGTGACCACCTGCAGATCCCCGAGTCACAGGCCGTCCTCAGGTAAGAGATGGAGCGCCGCCTTCCAGGCATGTTCCATCCCAGCTGGCCTGGCCGACATGCCCTAGAGCCTGAAATGAGCTGCCCTCCTACTGTGCGCTCACCAAAGCTGGGAGGTTCTTGCGGGCACCACCCTGAGCCAGAGCTACCTGTGAACACGTGACTTCCCCCGCAGCCACCACTTGTGAAGAGTAGGACTGGGGTTTGCAGAACTAAACCAGGGTGAGGGGAGGGGTGACTACAGTGGACACAGTGCTGGGCTCTGGCCCTGCCGCTGACTCACTGGGTGACTTTAGCAAATCCTTTTTCCTCCTGGGCTGGTTCCACTGTCCTGGACCTAGGCGATTCCAGCTGTGCCCCTCCCCCAGCCTCCACTGCCCCACCTGGGTCCTGCCTCCCAGGTGGGCTCGGCTGGGGCCCTCAGCTCCCCCAGCAGAGGGAGAGGAAAAGTAAACACAGGTGCCTACAGCTGGCAACAGAAATGGCCTGGGAATGAATGTAGGGCTAAGGCTACGGGTCCAGGCCCCAGGCTTGGGCCAGCTGCAGGAGGCCAGGGCCACCCACAGCTGAGGTGCTCCGTTCAAAATTCCTCAGCAGCTCCAGAAAAAGGGAGGGTCCACTGGAAGTCTGCTTCTGGAGATTAGAAAGAGAACGGCAGGAGGGATCCAAGTTAGGATCTCTAGCAGAACTGGCTGGCCCCGAGGTCCTGGGAGGGAAGGCTTCAGAGATGGCCCTCCCACCAAATCAGAGCCCTTCCCAAGGTGTCACGGGGTGGGGGGGGCGGTGGTGAGGAGAGCATCGGTGGCAGAGGAGGGAGGTGAGGTCCTGAAGCAGGTGGACCGAGGGGAAGACCTTCTGGGCAGCTCTGGCCCGTTCCGAGATGGTGCTGCTTAGCATTTGGTGGGGAAGGGTGGCGGGCAGGCTCGGCAAACACACGCGCTCCGCAGCCAGTCTGCAAACCTGGGCTTTTCCCATTTGCCTGAATGTACGAGGTTAAAATGGAGTGCCAGTTCCGGTGGCCCAAGGACAGCCCGACGCGGGCAGCTGACGTGCAGTTCCGAGGCTCCTACAGTGTCCACACCCGCGGGATGCAGACACGGGCCCTCCACAGCGATGCACGGCTCCGAGACACGGGGGCCAGCCGGTCCCCGTCTCCACCACTGCACCAGAACGGTATCGGGAGACCCCTCCCCAATATGCAGCGAGTGCTTCTGGATGGAACTGTGAGGTGTTTCACCTTCTCCTTGGAGCCACCATGACCCCCAGATCTCAGCCCCCCCCCATGGCCAAAACACCAATCCGTCAGAACGGAAGGGGAGACCAGCCTAGATATTCATGCAGCTTAATCTAGCGGGAAGGGGGGGAGGGGAGATTTTAATCCTGCATCAGATTAACTAGACTCAAGAGGCCCTCCAGAACCTCCAATCTCTTAGCCCGCCTCCTGGACCCCAACCCTGGACCAGAGGAAGGCAGGCAGTTATCTCTTCCTCTTGCTGGGTCCAACCTGTCCCCTCCCCACAGCCCCAGGCCCTGGCGAGCCAGCCGTGCCTTTTCCCTTCCCCTGCTCACTGCGCTGCAGGTTCCCATAGCAACCCCATCCTCAGCTCCAGGCTGGAGAGCAGCAGAGCAGGGCAGACACAGAGTCTGTGGGGGTGGGGGGAGAGGCGCAGACAGCCAGGCTGTCCTCAGCTGCCGAGGAGCCCACGAGGGCAAAACCAGGAGGCTGTGAATGCAGGATCCTTGCAGACAGTGTCAGTGAGGAAGACAGGTGCCTCGGGTGTGTTTCAGGGGGGAGGACGCACAAACGTGGGTGCTGTGCCCTTCCCTCACCCACACGACTGCCTTCCAAGAAGGGCTGCAACTGATCTGACCTTCCAGAGACCACTGCTGGGAATTCTACCTTTTCCCTCCCTCTCTGTCCTCAGGCTGAAGCTCTCCCCACCCATTACCCTCAGATCCCAGTCGGGATGAATGGATGTGTGTGAAAGCCAGTGCAGGGCGCAGAGGCCGCCCAGGGGTTACCACCCCAGCTGGGACCCCAACCCACCAACAGCCTGGGCCACGGTGAGGTAACGGGCGCGGGAGGCACGGTGGGAAGAACTGGGTGTCCCAACCCTACCTGAAGCTGGGTGCAGAGCAGAGCTGTTCTTTGTGCCTTCCGTGGGCCCGGCTGCACCCAGCCCCTTGTTCATTACCCCAGGCAGTGGGCCCTCCACTGACGCCCCTCCCCACCTCTGACTGCAGCATTAGCTGCTCTGGGGAAGAGAGAGGCATGGAGACGGTCCAAGTCCACTAGGACGGGAAGCCTGGCGGGGGGGGGGGCGGGGGGGGGCAGGGGGGGGGGCAGGGGAAGGGATCTAGCAGCCATGAGGGAAAGAACAGGGACCCGCAGGGCAATCAGGCAGCGCGGCTGCAGCAGCTGAGGCCTCTGGGAGAATTTACGGGCACATCAAGTGCCTTGATTTGGTGTGTGCCCTGTGGTATCCTGTGCCCACTCTCCCTTGAAATCTGCCACAAGGCTTTGGGTTAGGAAAGGCAGGCATTCTCATTGTGCCCATTTTACAGATAAAGAAACTGAAGCTCAGTGTCAAGTACAAAGACCTCGCCCAGTGCACTCCCCCTCCCCCGAAGTGCCCGGCCATCTAAAGGCAGGCTGATATCTCTCTCAGATGGACCCCAGTCCACACGGCTAGCTCTCAGAGCTCTGGGGAAAGAGGCACTTGGCAGGGTGCATGGCGAACAAAGAACTTTATCTTTCAACCCCAACCAGTTTCCCACGCTTGGTCATTATGAGAGACCCTCTGGGGGTCAGAAGGCAGGCAATCAGAAGCCACCTACTCCCTAAAACTTTTCTAAAGCCAAGTGTCTCAAGAGTGTAGATAATGACCCACATGGATGCAGAAGGGTCCTCTGCCTCTCTGAGGTTTGCCCTAAGGACCTCTGAGTCACCTTCTTGTTCAGAAGGACTAGAAGGACAGGGAGGATGCTGAGAAGCTGCGAGGCCCCTGCTACAGACACACTGGTGACAGGGACAGCTTGCAGGGCACAGCCCCACTCCGCTCCTGCCCTCCGCCGCATTCCAGAGGCAGAGCCAGGACCAGAATAGACCAGAGATCCTGAAAGCCCAGCTCCCCCTTTCTACAAGCAACCTTGCCCCTTCCAGCCTTGGACCCCTTCAAAAACCACAGCTTTTTGTTCAGGGAGGAACAAAAATACATCAACAAAAGCAACAAGGAGCCTTTGGTTTTACCAAAAGAAAAAAAAATAGCCCCTACATCCTGCCTCTGGAAGGAGCTGCTGATTCCCCTGCTGGGAACACTGCCCATGTGGGTTGGGGGGGGGGCTCCTTTCTAACCCAGTTTCTCACCCGTCCCCCAGGCCTGAGGAGCTGAAATGGTGGGGATAGGAAGCAACAAGGAAGCATTGTTTGACCAGAGGAAAAAAATGAGCAGCCAGAAAGATCAAGGCCAGACATGAAGAAGAACTTACCAGCCCTCAGGCGTTGCAGACAAGATGAAAAATCAAAGCTGGTACCCGTCCCTGATGGCAGTATATAAAAAAGAAGTGATTCTGCCAAGTTGGGTAAGGCATGCAAACACTGGGCCTTGGTTTCCTCATCTCTAAAATGGGGCATTAGGAAACAAAGTGATCTCTGAGGTTCCTTGAGGCCCCGACATCTCTGCGTGTAAGGCTTTAGGGATGAGAGTGATGGTATTGGGGGCCGTGCATCTGGCCACTGTGGATGCCCTGTTGAGCCTGCCTCCTCCATCCCAAACACACATCACAGACGCCCCTCTCACTCCCACTCCTGGCACGATATCCGCTCCCTGGGACATCTGATCCCACTGTTCCCAATCAGAGGCAGGAAAGAGGGAAGTGGGAAAGCTCCAGGCCCCAGTCCTGGATTTACCCACCAACGCCCCATCCCTAAGAGTAGCTGGGATTCGAGACAGTGTGCTAGAATCCAGAGACACTTTGAGCCCCCAATCCCACCAGCACAGACCCCACCCCACACTCTGAGACCTGAGGGAAAGAGCAGGATGATAGTCCCTCGTTCTCCGGAGCCTGGGCCATCTCCACCGTCCTCAGCCCCCCACCACACAGCTCAAGGAAACTGAAGGATGGATCTGGAAATCTGTATTCAGTGAAGAGGGGGAAGGTGCATCTGAATGTCCCCCCTTCTTTCCCCGGTCTACGTCCACCCCCACACTTGATACCCCCAAAAGCTGGTTCCCCTGGCCTGAATCTCTGCCTGGGGTGTGCAGCCTCCATTAACTCCTGGCCCCCAAGGAGGAGGGAACGGGCCCATTTCTCCCCACCCCCACCCCACCCCTGACCTCCACACTCCTAGACTATTTGCATGGAGACAAAGGGGCAGGTTTGTGCATATGGACACATCAGCTCCACTTTCACAAAACCTAGTTTACAAAACAAATAATCGAGGGCATAAAATATTCCTCTAACCAAGGGAGCAAGCAGGCTCACCCCACCTACCTGGAAGTTTCACGCTGACGGTGGTTCTTACACCACCAGCCACTGTACACAAGCAGAAAGACACACCTCTAACCATGTCACAGCAACGCCTGGGTGGCTGTGCCTGGGAACTGGGAACACACACACGCCGCCCATTCAGTCTGACTCCTTGGCATTTCTCCCCAGCCCCACATCCAAGCGTGCGTGTCTGGATACGCACCAGGCGTGTGTTTAAGGGCATGTTTGTGGGGGTCCATGACCGCCCAGCAGGCTGGCTGGGAGCTCTAGCCTGTTCTCTCTGCTGTCTAACCCCAAAACAAGTCTGGTGCAAGAAGAGAAATAGAAGAGGCCTTTTTGCTACTTAACGGTCACTTTCTAGAACATTTTAAAATCTCAGTCTTGAGAAGCCACTGGGGAATGACAGACAGCCTTCTTCTCTCTTGACCACCCCTCTGCCAGATGCTGGCTCAGGGACTGGCCAGAAATAGGCACACCACAGAAGCCTCCCTGCACACCAAACTCACACCCTCCCCCACCAAGGGGGTCCAACTCCCTGGCAACGTGCCGGGAGAGATCACCAGTCCCTCTGGGTCTTGAGCAGGAGGTACTGCTGAGAAGGAAGGAAGCCAGGCCTGAGGTCTACAAAGCAAGGCCAGGAGGGGAGTGGGGGCACAGCTACACCCTGGGAAACCCCAAGATTCAGGAACCTGAATGCCACTGGAAGATGGGGCCAGAGGCAGAAAGGGAACAGGAGGGAATGAGAGGGGACGTCAGCACAGGGCCTGGCATGTGGCAGGGGCTCATCCTCTTTGGTCTAGGGGCCCGCATCCCTGGGGAGGAATTCGTAACCGGGGAGAACCTGAAGCTCGGACAGGTCTAGAGGGTACTCCCTGCAGGCCAGGCCTACTACATCCGGCTCCTTCTGGACTCACCAGGTCAGGTTTGCGGGCCCAGACCGACTGCTCAGCAGAAGCCGGGTTAAGGGAGTGTGAGTGCCTCGGGCAAGGTGCGACTCTCCTCACCCCCGGCTGAAGTGAGACACAGCGGGGCCACACATCCACCAAGGCTTCCGCTCTCATTCAGAGTCCTCTCTAGATAACATCCCAGCTGGGCCAAGGGTCAATGGGGCCGGGCAGAGGCTAGGGCTGTAAAGGCTGGGGGAACGAGGGGCCAACCTGCTTCTCCGGCCAGCGGCCAGGAGAGAGATAGGAACCTCTCTGCCTGGGCAGTCGGGAAGCAGCATCCGGGAAGAGCTGCTTCATCTTCTGCCTTCCCTGGAGACCCCAACACCTGCAGGAGTCCCCACCCCGACTTGCTGCACCCTCCCCAGAAGAGGGTAGAACAGCTAAGCTTCGACTCTGGCACTAGGCTGAGAAAATGCAGAGAAAACAAGGACAAGCCTCTGACTTCTTTCGCCAACTCCCAATGCTCACTGAATTCTAGGCTACTAGAGTCTTAGGAAGAGACGTGAGTAAGCATCAGTCCCTGCCACCCACACCAGGCTCCGGGCTCAGCCACACTTCTGCTCAGCAGCTGCCCCCAAAGGAGCCTCGGTGCCCGGAATCCAGCTTCACATGGTCCAGCCACGAAGGGGTTACACTGCCCCTGGCCTCTGGCTTTACTGAACCCCACCCCACTCCCCAACAGAGGGAGGAAGTGGCAGAGAATCAGGGCTTGTGTGAGCCCTTAAGAATTCTAAGAATGTCCCATTTCCCTTGGGGGGGGTGGGAGGGGTTGGTAGGGGGAAGAGGATCAGTGGAAGCTAATAGAAGAGCAGAGGAGCTGAAGGAGGAGCCAGGACAGAGCTGTGACCCTCCTTCTTCCCCAGGGGCAACCTTCCCAGTGCCCCAGTCCCTCCCAGAAGGGACAATGTCCAAGCTGCTTCCAGAAATCTCTTTTTGCCAGCACCTGGCTCAGGATGGCAGAGAGCAGCTAGCAGGCAGTAAATGCCTGATGGATGTCCAAACCCCAGGGAGATGACACAGTGGGGTTCAGAGGGCACTGGGGGTGCTGTAAGGGAGAGACAGCCTTCCAAAGGGGTTTAAGCCCCCCAGCCCTTTGAGCCGAGTTCCCGAGCCCAGTGTTCCCCTCCTTGGGGAACCTCAGCAGCAAAGAGCCTCCTGACGGAGAAAAAGCCTGGACTCAAGTCAGATCCTGGATGTTTCTGAATTTTGATTTTGCCACTACTTAGCGAGTGACTTGACCTTCTGAAGCCCTCACCTGGCAGGTGGGGCGTGAGGTCCCGCACACACAGTGGCCCCCACGCTGAGTTTACAGTTGCTGCACAGGAGGTCAGCTTGCAGGTGGTATACTCTCTGGAAGTGCACAGGATGGGAAGGGGGTGTCCTTCTGGATGGTGTCCTACCCCACCTCTCCCTACCTCCCCGCAGCAGGACGGGCTGCAAGTCCCCGTGTGGAAGGGACAGACCCCCAGCCAACTCCACTGGGAAAGACACGAAGGATTCCACAGCCTTCCACAGCCTCCCTTACCGGAAAGGGAGGAAAGAGATCTGCCCCCAGGCCAGGCGCCCCCTGCATGTTGCCCCTGGTTCTCAAGGGATGAATACCAGGAAGGGCTGGAGCCAGAAGCCCCCAAAGCCTAGGGCCCAGACCCTCTGGCAGGGGGCAAGGAAGAGAGAGAAATGAGAAAAGGCAAACACGACAGGGCAGAGCACCGTCTCCGGAAGGGCCACACTGGGCCCCTCTCTTGTAGTGGGGGGCAGTGGAGGGAACAGGCGTGCTTGGCAGAGAGCAACATGCTTACTGGGTTTGAACCAGCCTCTCACTAGCCATGTCATCTGGGGTGAGTCCGGTCCCTTCCCCAGCCTCAGTTTCCCTGCCTGTAAAACGGGCCTATTAGTAGCCCTTAGTTCATCTGGCTGAGGTGAGGACTAAAGGTGATGAGTGCTTATCAGGTATTGTGCCGCAGTGCTGGGCAACATCCTGGAACAGGAGGAAGGAGGAGGGAGGGAGGCAGGACTCACGCGTTGCAGTAGGGGGTCTTCTCGTAGCCCTTGTAGTTCTTCATGTTGAGTGTCATCTTGCAGGTCTCGCAGTGGAAGCATGCTTTGTGCCAGAACTAGGGACGGAGGCAGAGGGAGGACAGCCATGAGACACGGGGACTTCGGGAAGGGGGACTCGAGCCCCAGGAAGGAGCACGCCATCCCAGGGATGGATCACAGCATCACCCTGGGTGAACCGGGGCCATCTCGAGTCACAGGCTCCGAAAGCTGACGACACCCGCCTCCCCTTCCCCACTCCCCACCGGTCAGCTGTTGGAGCGGAAGGCGGGCAGACAGACTGGGTGAAGGCAGAAAAGGCCCCCAGAAGGCTGGTTCCATCGCCCCCAGACCACTCCTGCTGCCCCCCCAACACACACCCCCAGCCGGAGAAGCCTCATCGCCTGATGCAAAGCTGCACCAGGATTGCTAAGAAGCCACTGCTGCTGAACTCGGAGGGGCAGCTCCTCAGCCTTGACAAGGTCTAGAGAAGTGGAGGGGGGCCCGGCCGCCATGCCCTGGGCTGGAAGCCCGGCACGTCTTACTCCCACTCCAGGGCCTCCCCACCCACCCCAGGGCTGTTCATCTCTCACCTCCCGCCTCCTGGGGGCCCCCCCGCCGTGACCAGAGTGTGGGGGGGTGCCCCAGGCTCTGGTCACCACACCCATACCCTTTCTACTTTCCCTCACCCTTCTTCCAGCCCCAGCCAGGTAACTGGTAGGAGAGGCCACCCCACCCCTATCCCCCCCCCCCCCCCCCACCCCCCGCAGCTCTCCCTCCGAGGCACTACAGAGCTCTCCCTGGAGGGTATGCCCCACGGGGGACATCAAAGCTCCACCCTGATGAGCCGTGTGACCTCGGTCAGGGCCCATGCCTCCGAGCCATTTCCACGTGTGCAGAATGGACGTAAAAATAATACCGAATACCGAGCACTAAATGAACAATCACCTGTAAAGCACTCAGCACAGTGCTTGGCCCCTCTAAGTACCCGAATGTTAGGTGCTGGGCACTGCGACAGGTACAAACCCAGCCGAGGGGGCTCAGCAGCTTCCAGTGGAGGTTGGTGTGTGCTGGGGAACAGGGGGGGCTCCACCGTGCCCAACCATAGCTACAGTGCATGTGCGAATGAGTGGCAGGTAAGACTCCAGCAAAATCCAGGGAGCAAACCATGGGGCGGGGCAATCGAGGGGAAGAGAGTCGAGGACCAGGAGGGAAGGAGGACCGATGCAACAGAAGTGCCCACATCCTGAGAAATGGTGATGCCCAGGCAAACCCACGGCAGTGAGACAGAGATCGAGAGATCGCACCCCTGGCAGCCCAGGATGAGGCCCCAGGATCAACAGTGACCCGGAGTCCAGCTTCCAGGACCCCAGATTCTGGGCTGTCTGGTGACCTGGCGGGCCTGCCTCTGCCCCATTTCCTAGCGGTCAGAGGAAGACACTCCTGACCCCTCAAAGGAGGAGGCCAAGAGCCAGGGAAGGGCCCGGGGGAGACTTCCGAAGGTGCCCAGCACAGAGCTGGCTCTCAGCCACCTGTTAAGGAATTCGCCCAAGTCAGTGCTCTTCTAAACGTGCTGCCCAGCCAACGGGCGCCTCTGGGACACTTGGGAGGAGGGGGCAGAAAAAAGGAAGCTGAGAAGCTGAGATATCACCTCCTCGACCCTGGCCCACCTCAACCAGAGACCAGGGGATAATTTGGGGGTAAGCGCCTTCTAGTAGAGTACTTTCCCTATCAAGGAGACTCGCCCAAGGTGGAATAGTAAATGAAGATAGGAGAACCACTCTTTTGGGAAGAAGGCCAGCTGGAAGTCTGGAAGCAAAGGAACGGCTGGTGTTAAGCTTGGCCCTCACCCCCACCTGGGCTTATCCCAGAGCCCAGCCCAGACTGCTCCCAGTACAAAACCCCTGCACACACACAACCTGGCTGGAAAACTAGAACAGGGTAGTCCCTGCCCCCCATCAGCCCCCCCCGAAGTGACAGCCCCTCTCCCCCCCGCCAATGCCTAGAAGGTGCTGGCAGAGTGCCCCAGCCCTGTCACCACCCAGTCTGCTGGCCTCTGCCTGCCTAGCCGCACAGGCCCCTGCCTGGGCCTCCACCTCCCCCCACCCCCTCAGGGGACTGCCAGGAAAAACATTCTCTGGAATCCGGACCATGACCCACTTTCACACACACACATATATGCAGGAATATGCACTGTCCTAGGACTGGGGACCTCCAAAGCTGCCTCCTGATAGACTTGGGGGAGACACAGGGAAAGAGGGAGATGGCCAGGTCCCCGCCCAGGAGCCGAACCCCTCAGGAAGGGGGGCAGAGTATACTGGCCAGGCTGGGGGTACAGGAGTGCCACAAGAGACCTCCCAGCTGCCTTTTGGAGGAAAGGGAGCCCCCAGGAGGGGATGGGGCCCATTTCCATCAGCAGTTCTTCCCCGCCTCAGCTCCAGAGACACCATGCTCTCGGCTGGGCGCATGAGAGGCCGGGAAGTAGTGCCCTGCTCCCTTACAGGGGGCTCAGGAGCTGGGTAACGAAAACGAGAGTGGACTGACGACCTCCAGCGACGCTACTGAACTCACGCTCCCTGTCTGCAGAGTGGTCTCACAGAGGTGCGGGGTGGGGGCGTGGGAGGGACGAGATGACCCAGATGCAGGCTCCAAGCCCAGCGCCGAGAGCTGCTTCCCCTCTAGGCGAGGGCTCCAAGGTTAAAGAAAATACAGTAGCTCTGGCTACTGTGTCCCCTTTGGGCAAGGGCGGGGGAGGAGTGCAAGGGGGAGCAGAAGATGGCAAGTCACCCAACAGCCCCTGTGGGCCAAGCCGGGGCTGGGGACCCCAAGGGGATCCCAAGATGAAGGACACCCCATCCCCATTTCCATCAGTCTGGTGAAGGACACAGGGAACTAAGTCAGTACAGCCCCACAATGACCTGTCTGCCTCCCTCCCCTGCCCCATAGGCCCTGTGGCAAGCAAGAGTCCCCTCCCTTTCTTAGAGGCCCCAGGTAAGATTTCAGAGATGCATTCCTGAGACTCTAGCCTCAGGAGAGCAAAGTGCACCTCTGGGTGTGCAGCTCTAATCCTTCCTGCTGCCTGCAGGAAGTCCACTGTTTCCCTCCCCTCATCACAAAAACCCGGGGGGGGGGGGGGGGGGGCAGTCAGAAGGCTCTCAGCCTGTCTCTGGGCTCCAGTGGTGCCCACAAGGCCCCTCCACCTGCACCTCCAGAGCTCCATCCGCTCCACGGAAGCCCCACTCCACAGAAAGGCAAATGGAGGCTGGTGGGGGCAAAAGCAAGATCCCCCACACGTGGTCAAGGCTTGGGCCAGCCTCTCTCTTTCTCTGGAATCACTGTGCAGCTGGGGGAACCGGCTCTCACAGCTCTGGGGGAGGGGGATGCGGCGAACCTCAGGTCACTGTGCCTGCAGCCTGGCACCTCGCCCTCTGCACCCAGGCTGCCCGAGGTGGCCATGACTCAGGGTTGGAGGATGAAGCCCTCCCCTCCCTTCCTGTTGCCAAGGGTTACAGTGCCTCCCTCCTCCGGGAGCAACACCAGCTGTCCCCTGGCCAGGCCGGGGTCACCATCCTAGCTCAGTCGGCCACCTGGGCTGCCGGCTTAAAGGCAAAGACCTTGGCTGCAACTCCCCAATTTTCCAGGGGGAGATTATTATTCCTAGTGCCCCAGCTCCATACAGGAGCCCAGGCCCAGAACATTCCTCAGGCCAGGGTCAGAAAGGGGTGGACCAGTACGGACACTAGGAGACGGTGTAAATAAAAGTACCTTTTGCAAACAGAACAGGCAGAAAAGCTGAGCACAAAGCCCTTTTAGATTTGAATTCCAGCTCTGGCTGAGCAGGGAATGAGCCACATGATCTGTCTGAGCCTCCATGTATGGGGTTCATAATTCACGGAAGCAATCACATCTGTTTTGTGAAGACTGAACCTGGTACGTTGCAGTGAGTAGTAGCTACTGTGAACAGATGATCACGAAGTGATCGTGGGGTACGCTCAGCTTCAGCTGGAAAAGTAGGGCACCACAGCTACGTGGACTTGCCTTCTCTCTCTCTCTCTCTCTCTCTCTAGTCTAGCCCAGCCGCCTTCTACCTTGCTGCCCCCTGTGGGGGGTGGCTCAGACCACCAGAGGCAGAGCGCCCTCCCCTCCCAGTGAGGCGTTCCAAGGGGAGCTAGCAGCCTACCAATCCTCTACCCTTCCCAAAGGTCTCCACCTGTTTTCAGGGGCCTGGGAAAGGAAGCCAGCGGAGAGTACTCGACAGTACAGATCCCCAGATACAAATGCATCCCCAATAGGGTCCGGGACAAAACTCCGCCCTTCTCCAAATGTAGAGGACGTTCTGGGACACAGACTCCCCTCCTCCCCAAAGGCCCTGCAGCAGCCATTCAGAGAGCCTGGCACAAAGCAAGTGCTCAATAAATATTTGTTGAATGAATGAGCAAATGAGGTCACCCCATTTCTCCCCCAACTCTAAGCCCAGAAGTCCTCTGAGGAAGCACGTTTCGACCTCCCTCCTCAAACGCCATCATCAGCGATATATATTTATTCAGCATGCACAGCACGCTGGGTGCTGCTGGTTGGGGGCAGGGTGGCCATCAGCGGTGACGCGGCCTTTACCCACCTAAGCCTTTGGGAGATAAGGCTCAGGGAGGAGAAAAAGCTAACAGCAAGGACGTAGCTTGTGCTCTGGGTCACATCGTGAGCTATGTACCATAGGGAAATCGTAGTGAAATGAGTCTAATTTGACTCTCCTCTAGTAAATGGGAGGCCTTGAGAAGTTGGTTAGCAACCGCATCTATGAGACTGAATGCTCCCCGCTCCCAGGTCTCGGTCCTCTGGGCACCAGGTCCCCAGTCCAAGTGCCTGTGCTTACCGTCTGGAGAGGGTTGGGAGGAACAGGTCTGACACCTGAATATTCTAGGCCTCCTGCTCAGTGGAGGGGGGGGAGGTCTCCCCAGGGCCACCGCCTCTAAGGAGAGCTCTAAAAAGAGGGAGGAATCACCATCTCCCAATTCCCAGGGCAACCCCACCTGAATGTCCTCTTCCAGCTAGGGCAAGTAGAACCCCAGGAGAAGGCATCCTGCGGGATCCCTACCTGCCCCACCCCCACCTCTGGCACACAGCACCAAAAGATTTTATAAGGGAGCTGGGTGTGGGGCTGGACCGAGTATCCCAGAAAGACAGGGAGGACACAGCCTACACCACATCCCCTTCCAGGCACTTTGGCAGGAGCTGTAGTACACTGCCCCACTTCTAAGGAAATGACATCATTCATACCCATGTGACAGATGGTGAATACTGAGGCCTAAAGCCATTCATAAAGTTGGTGGGAGCAGACCTGGAACTAGGACCAAGTCTCCCCTTGGCTCCTGGCCAAGCAAACCCTCCACCAAATATTGCTTCTGCCCTATATAGGTGAAAGAGCCCACAGCCTCTTCCCAGTTCATGACTATGGAGAATGGGGGGGGGGCACATGGAATGCAGAGGCCAAATGCAAGATGCAGAGGCCAAAATCCCTCCCATCGAGGAAAGGCAAGAACCCCGAACAGTTAGTTCTTCAGCTAGTGCCTCCAAGCTCAAGTCCTGCCTTCCAGAAGCTGGTGTGGTGGTGTGGTCTTTGGGAAGATCAGCACCCCCACTGCTTGTGCCCACATTATGGCTCTCCTTTCCTCCCGCCCAGCCCAGGAGAGATAACGAAACAGCAGCAGCCCCATATATCTCCTTCCTCCAAGAGCAAGTTCAAATGTATTTCAGGACCTGGGAACCCTACCCCATTGCCCTGACTCAGAGGCTAAAGATCACAGGAAGCTCCAATCCCAAGGGAGAGGGAAGAGACAAAAAGTATCCAATGAACTATCCTTTCCCAAACAAAACCTGGCTCCAGGTGTGCGATGAAGTAGGCCCCAGGGCTCTGCACCCCTCTTCCATCCCATGCCCCCCAACCCCTACCAGTTCAGACAGGTAGGAGGGGATATTTGGATTTGGAGTCAGCTTTGGGAGGTGGGTGAAAGGCATGACAAGGAAGGAGAAAAACCACAGAGGCTTCTCCTCCAGAGTGGGGAGAAGATGAGGAGGGAGAGGAATCGCATTAGGATCTTAGGGAGCTTAAAAAACCGGATCCTACCCGAAACTGCTGGAAACACCCAGTTCTACTCTTCACCTCCCTCCAAAAGTATAATAGCAACCAGATGAATAAGTCCAGCACGGATGGGGGGGCGGGGAGGAACGATGCGTAAGGGCCCCCAAGGGACCATGAATTTCCAGAAGGCCACCTTCCCCTCTTCCTAACACCTCCCCCTCTTCTGGGCTTCCCCTGAACTCAGCCAACCCCACCCTTCATTGGGGAAACCTGCTTTGAAAAGTTAGCTCTTTGTTCTACAAGCCGGTCTCAGGCTCTGAGCACAATTTCAGGAGATCTCTGCAAAGCACCCCCCACCCACCCTACTCCAGCACCCGACCCCGCCCCGCTCTGGCTGGGCGGCCCAGCCCCGGGGGTTGGCTTCTAATTTGAGGTGGGGGCTGGGAAGCTATGAAGGAGATCTGCTAGTCTATTAAGCGCGGAACCACCGAGGTGGGTACAGGTCGTCCAAAAAAAGGGGTCTCGCAGTGGGGCTTGGGTCCTTATCCGAAGCCCAGTTCACCAGATGTAACACTGGCCGGCTGATAGCCCCCGCCCCGGGTCTCCAGGCCATGAAGTCCGGCCATTTGCGGCCAGAGCTGCGGGTTTCGCTGGGCCCCCCAGCCTCTGCCCCGCCCCCCCCCGCCGCCCCCTCCCCCCAGCGCCCCGCGCTTCCGCCTACTTGGCGCTCAGCGCGGCGGGGAGAGGGAGCGGCCGTCTCCTCTCACTCTCCCGGCCCTAGGGGGCGGGACTGCACCCCTAACCTTCCCCCACCCCCCACCCCCTGGCCCGGCCCCCCCCCTCCTCTTCCGTCCTCCCAGCCCCAGGGCACAGAGCCCACTATTCTCCAGCAGTGGCTGCCGCCACGCGTGGACTCCCTGCCGCGCCGCAGATCTCCCGGTTTCCAGACTGGGGTCTGTCCCCACACCCCATGACACCGCCCTCCGTTCCTCCTCCCGGATCGCGGGGATGAGGCGGCACCGACCCGGCCCTTCTCTCCTCCCCTAATCCGGAGCATAGCTCGGGGATTGCAACGACGCGCCTCCGGATCCCGGGGCTCACCTTATCCAGACAGTTCACCTTCTCCGTGGGGTACACGATCTTGCCGCACCGGGCGCAGTTGGGATTCATGGCTCCGGGAAGGGCTGGGGCGGGGACGCCCGAGCTCGCGCGCGTTCTCTTTCCCCGGAGCGAGCTGGCGGGAGGCGGCCGCGGCTGCAACTACACAGGCAGCGGCGACGGCGGCTGGAGCTAGGGAACTGGCCTCCGCCTCCGCCCTCCTTCCCCTAATAAACACAGCGGGGAGGAGGGGCTGCACCGGGGCGGGGACGCGCCGCGGGCGCGGGCAGGGGCGCGCGCGAGCGGCGCGCTTCCCGGGCGACGTGGGGCTGCGCGGGGGCGGATTCCGGGGAGGGCGGCGGGGCCGGGGGCGCGCGCCTAGGTGCGTCCCGAGGGTCCCCCGTACCCCGGCGCTCTCCGGCGGAAGGTGCCCTCAGCGCGCCCGGAGGCCAGGGACCCCCTTGGCGCTGGAGGCGGCGCGGAGCCCGTCTGGCTGCACATCTGGGGCGCCCGGGCTGCGGGAGGCGGGCCAACCCCTCGCACCCATCGAGGGTGGGGCTGGAACCCTCCCGAACGCCGGATTGGATTCACCAGATTCGGGGACTTTCCTTTGTGCCGGTCGATACCTGGCGTGAACCTGCGGACGGAACGGGAAGCCCCTGCTCCGCCCCTCAGTTAGCCTCCCTTCCCCCACATCCTTTCCCACGTTTGTAGGGCGGAACCCGTCCCTACAGCCTGGACGCTGCGCCTCGCAGCCCCGGCTAGTTCTTCCTTCCCCGCGCTCTGCCTCGCGGCTTTCCCGGGTTTCTCCGGGTCCGGACACCTTCTGCCCTCCGCTTGGCCCCCTTTCTTCATTCCTTTCCCCTTACTCTTACTCCCTACCCTCAGTGTAGCAGTGTTTTAGCATCCAAAGAGCCATGTCCGGGCGCAGCAGCGGCGTGGGGGTATAGCTCAGTGGTAGAGCATTTGACTGCAGATCAAGAGGTCCCTGGTTCAAATCCGGGTGCCCCCTTCGTGGTTTTTCCTTCACTCTGACACGAGCATTTAATAAATTGGATTTACTATTGACCGTTGGATCCTAGGTCAAAAGAAAACCGAAAGTCGAATTTTTACAGATGCCATCCTCATTTTCCAACCTTAGCAGAAAGTTTTCGATTTTGCTTTGTACCCAGCAGAAGGAGGAGGAGTGGGTGCGCCCACAAACCATGTTCAAAAGCTGCAGCTCCCTATCATCCGCGCCAGAATTGGGATTTCTGCGGCCACCGCCAGCAACCTCAAGAGTGTCAGGCAGTTCGAGGCGCCCGGGTCAGAGGACAAGATTACTCCCCCAACTTGGCTTTCCGTTTCCGATGGGGGAGGTGGATGGTCAAGAGAGGGAAACCCACAAACACAACCTTTCCCCAACTTCAACTTTCTTTCTTAAGTAAGGTGTCATGGACCTACCGTGTTCACCCTTCCCTCTTGCTCATGACACAGGCAGAGTGAAAGCACTTCAAGAATGTTAAAATGGCGAATTCACACCCATAGGCTCATTTTAATTTACAAAAATAAAGTTACATCCGGACGCAAACTGATACATACTAAGGCAATGACTCTCAAATTTGAGCGTGCAGCAGAATGACCAGAGGAGCTTGTTGAGACACCCCCAGTTTCTGACTCTGCAGGCCTGGAGTGGAACTTCAAGAATTTGCATTTGTAACCAGTTCCTGGGCGCTGCTGCAGCTGGTCAGGGGGCCACGCTTCGAGAACCACTGAATTAGTAATAGGAGGCGATTGATTGTGCTTCACAACCTAAAGGTGGGACAGATATCTGTTGGCTTCCTGACTGACAGTTAACATTGTTGGGCCGCAGGGAAACAATGTCTGAAAGCAGCAAGGGCGTCCCCCTCGACTAGATTTTGCCCAAAAAAAGGAAAAATAAAGGAGAAAGGCAGAGACATGCTGCCCGGGTCAGGGGGCAGCTGTGATATTTTAAACCCGGAATCTGGTTGTGTCATCCTTCGGAGCCCTTGGGGAATACTTGAGTGCATTTTTCCCCATGGCTCTCATAACTGGGAGAGGCGTCAAAAGCCTGGGCATGGAGACTGAGCAGAACCACTGTCGGGGCGCAAAGCCCAATCCCAGGGAATAGCCAGCTTTTCACCCCTTTTCTGGACAGTAGGCCTCAGATTTACCACCTGCACTTTTATCAGGCCAAAGCCCTCCCTTTGAGCTAACATAAAGAAGGAGAAAGCCATCTACTTTTGACCTATCTTCTATCTGTGCTGGGTCTTAAACTTCTCAACCACGTAGATAAACCTTCTGAACTTGGATTCTGTTCTAGTCTTCTCAGAGTAGGAACTAGGCTAAATAATGTTCCCTCCCCCCCCTCCCCGCCAGGCACTCCATTGTTAACCTAAAAAGAAAACTATAATTTAACATTAAACCAATAGATCTCAAACTGTCTCAGAGATGAAAATAGTTTGGTGCTCCCTTTTTACCCACAAGTGGGCTTCTTGCCACTGAGTTGGGGTATACCGTAAGACTGGACAGAGTAATATTCCACTGTTCAACCTCTGGGGTGTTGCTCTTTGCTTCTCAGGTACAAAGAACAAGTGCCCGCTGGGGGAAATCAGCCAAGTGAAAGAGACCAGGATTCCAAAGAGTTTCGGATTCATGACCTACAAATGTCCAGGTTATACTTGAACAACTGTGAAAAACAGTAAAGGTAGCTAAGGGGGCACCCGGATTTGAACCGGGGACCTCTTGATCTGCAGTCAAATGCTCTACCACTGAGCTATACCCCCTCTGCTGGCAAAGATGTGGTAAATTCTCTTTACCACAATCCTAAATTTTTCATCCTGAAAATTATTTGTTGGAAGTTAGTTTGTTCTTGCTAGGTGATACTGAATTTTCTAGTAAGGAGGAACAGAACTAAAATACCAATAGAAGACATGGCATTTTGAAAACATGTGAAGTCAGGTACCAATCTGCCTTTTCAAAATAGACTCAATTCCCTATCCATAACCCCACCCATCTCTTTACCCAAAGAAGTCAGAAAACAATCTTTTGCAAAACTGGATAGGAAATCCTTTTCCCTGGTCTCTCTAAAAAGAATACAAACACCAGCTAACAGGACACCACTGGGAAACACTCCCTGCCTATACTCTCTTGAGGTCACTCTCTCTTTTTATGGAGCAACTACTCCACGTTAGGTGCAGAACATACTTTCTGTTCTCACTCACACCAAGTCTAAAGTCTAGTGAAGACAAACCAGAAACCAGAAAGTTAGGATCTGAAAGACATGAAAGGGACAGTTGGCTATCGGGGAGGGCAGGCATTCTAGGTAGTGGGAATGACTACCACCAAGTCCCTATAGCCAGAGTGGCTGGAGAGGTGGACAAAGGGAGGGCAATTCAAAAGAGCTGGACAGGTAGCCAGGGCCATCAAGGGCCTTGTAATCCAAGGCAAGGAGTATGGATTTTATTGCATATGGATGAAAAGCCAGCCATTGGACGGTTTGGAGCGGGGATTTGAGATCATCACCCACACTGCTGTGGGGAAAAGGTATGGGGACTCAAGAATGGATGTAGAGGGGCGCCTAGGTGGCTCAGTTGGTTAAGTAACTGCCTTCGGCTCAGGTCATGATCCTGGAGTCCCAGGATCAAGTCCCGCATTGGGCTCCCTGCTCAGCGGGGGGTCTGCTTCTCCCTCTGCCCTCTTCCCTCTCGTGCTCTCTGTCTCTCATTCTCTTTCTCTCAAATAAATAAATAAAATCTTTAAAAAAAAAAAAAAGAATGGATGTAGAGAATACACACAATGGAATATTACTCGGCCTTTAAAAAGCAGGAAATTTTGCAATATTTGACAACATGGGACATTATGCTAAGTGAAATAAGCCAATCACGGAAGGACAAACACTGAATAATTCCACTTATATGAGACATCTAAAACAATTGAACTCACAGAAGCAGGGAGTAGAATGGTGGTGGCCAGGGATGAGGAAAGAGATATGGGGAGTTGTTAACCAATGGGCATAAAATTTCAGGTATACAAGATGAATAAATTCTAGAGATCTGCTATACAACATTGTGCCTATAGTTAACAATACTGTATTGTACACTTAAAAATCTGTGAAGGGACGTCTGGGTGGCTCAGTCGGTCGAGCGTCCAACTCGTGGTTTTGTTTCTGCTCAGGTCATGATCTCAGGGTCGTGAGATTGAGCCCCACATCAGGCTCTATGCTCAGCACAGAGTTTGCTTGAGATTCTCTGCCTCTCCCCCTCCGCCTCCCCCTGCTCATGCACACACTCTCTTTCCC
Source organism: Neomonachus schauinslandi (assembly GCF_002201575.2). NCBI lineage: Eukaryota > Metazoa > Chordata > Mammalia > Carnivora > Phocidae > Neomonachus > Neomonachus schauinslandi. The sequence continues at coordinate 37,631,421 of NC_058417.1, read as the reverse complement.
TCTCTCAAATAAATAAATAAATAAATAAATAAATAAAATCTTTAAAAATCTGTGAAGGGGGTAGATCTCATGTTAAGTGTTCTTGCCACAATAAAGGAGAAGAAAAAGACGGACACAGAGAGACAGGCTAGGATTCTATTGCAGTAGTGCAGGCAAGAGATGATGGTGGTGTCTTAGACTACAATAGTGTACTTCTTTCCTGTTGCTGCTATAACAAACCACCACCAACTTATTTCCTTAAAACAACACAAAAATATTATCTTACACTTCTGGAGGTCAGAATTCCAAAATCAAATTCACTGGGCTAAACTCAAGATGTTGACATGCCTGTGTTCCTTCGGAGGCTTTAGGAGAGCATCAGTTTCCCTGGCTTTTGCAGCTTCTAGAGGCCACAGGCATTTCTTGGCTCATGGCCCCTTCCTCCATTTTCAAAGCCAACATAGTATCTTCTCACCCTCTGATCTCTGCATCCATCCTTACATCTTCTCTCTGTCTCTGACCCTGATCCTCCTGCTTCTCTCTCATAAGGACCCTTGTGATTCATTTGAGTTTATCCACATAATCCAGGATAATCTCCCCAACTCAAGATTCTTAAGTGCAACCACATCTGCCTTTTATCTTATAAGCTAACAGATTCACAAGGGGATTGGGACATGGACATATCTGGAGGGCCCTTATTTAGCCTACTACCATGGGAACAGCAGAGCCGGAGAGGAGTGTAGGCCTCCAGATGGGCCATGGAAGAGAAGCTACGTGCTTCCTGTAATTTGGATGGCTTGAGGAAGAGGAGCGAAAGAGAAGAATCACAAGTGACTCTTGTTTTTTGTCTTCACCATCTGGGTGGATGGTGGTGTGGTTTCCTGAGATGAAGAATACCGGGAAAGGAGTAAGTTTAGAAGGGAAAAAATTAAGTTTCTTTTTAAAACTCTTACACAGAAAGTAAAACAGTTCACATCTTCATTTCTTTCATTATCAACGACCTGTCTCCAACTGGATTGTAAGTTCCTTGAGGGCAGGGATCACTTTGCATTCCTCCTTGTTTTCCCCACAGTAGTTGGCACAGCGCCTGCCTGGTTCACATGCTAATATGGGTCAACATGTTAAGAGTGAGATGCTCCGTAGATATTGAAGAGGGGATGTTAAGTATGCAGTTGAAGATCCAGTGAATTCTGGGGGCCAGGGAGAGGTCTGGGCTGGAAATGTAATTCTGGGAGTTGTCAGTGTATAGTGGGGAGTTGACGAAGGAGGTAGTAAATCCCAGAAGTGTGCTAGACTTGGCTCATACGGCTTGTGAGAACTGATGATTGAATTTTCAGGAATTTTAAAAGCCAGTTGACTTCCTTGTGGTAGCTTGAAATTGGCAGGTGGGAGTATTTGCACCATGGGAATTAGCAAATGCTATAAACCAGGTCCTTTGAAGCCCACTGTTAGCCATTTACCAGCACACCACTGCTTCTGATTCTGATTTTCTCCAAAATGGAAGAAATAGGCCAGCTCTTCAGCTAAGAGAGTGAGGAAAGATAAGATATGGAAGGTTTGAGACAGGAGAAAGTGTGTGAAATAGACATTTTGGAGAGTGAGAACGTGAACCTAGCCAGCCAGTGGTGTAAGAATTCTAGCCAGGGAACACTAGCCTGTTTGAGATTGATGAGGTGACATAGGACTTGTGAGCTCTTCTCCAGCAAAAATCAGTGGACTGGGTGCTAGCTTGGTGTAATGTGGTAGTTGAGTTTTATCAGGATTGTGGTTTGGCTGGCAAGTACAAACTAGGGTGTATAGTGAACCAGGCAGGTGCCGTGCCAACTACTGTGGGGAAAACAAGGAGGAATGCAAAGTGATCCCTGCCCTCAAGGAACTTACAATCCAGTTGGAGAACCAAGATACATACTCCAGGGGAAAAAATTACTGACAATCAGGAAGGTAAATGCAGAGTAGCAGAACTGCAGAGACAGGTCGTTGATAATAAAGAAATGAAGTCACTGGCTTTCTTAAAAATGGGTCTCAAGAAAGAAGAAATGTGCAAGTGATTGCAGTTGCACAAAGCAAAGGAAGGGCTTCCCGATCTAGGGGAAACCTGTTGATGTTTGAAGAGGCCAGGGGAGAGGAAGTGACTGAAGATGCTGAGAATGGAGACAATGGAAGCTTGTCTGGTACAGGAGGAGAGAGGGTCTGAAGAAGGACAGGGGAAGCATTTCCTCTCTTGCACAAAGCACTGGGCTGGGGATTCAGTGCAGCTCGGGTTGCAGGCAGGGAGGCTGGCAATGCACGGAAGAATTCCCAGACACCAGAGGTAGAAAAGCCTGTCGTTGATGGAGAGAAGGAATCCCATTCACACACCCCCACAGGACCTTCAAGCCTGGGTCAGAGCAGACCTCACATTCCTCTCCCACCACTTGGGTCGAGATTGTCTCTGCAATCTTCTCTTGATTCTTTCTATCACCCCCGGAAACCTGAAACAGTCAATCACAGGTACTAAACTATTACTAACCACCAGAGAGGTCTGGTCAGCGAACACCACAATTAAGGTATAATCCCTCTTTCTCCAGCAGAGGGGGTATAGCTCAGGGGTAGAGCATTTGACTGCAGATCAAGAGGTCCCCGGTTCAAATCCGGGTGCCCCCTACTGCGTTCACTTTTAAGCCCTACCATCCTCAAGATGATAGGAAAGAGATACAATACTAACCAAGCAGGCGTCCCTGCAGAGTGTCCTGGGAATAGGGAAAGAAACTACAGCACCAAGGTGCTAATGGCTGAGTCAACATGAAAACAAAGTAATTATTGTGTAAGGCGAGAATGTCTGCAACCATTCTGGGGTCCTCCATCCAGGTCAGTGGTTTTGAAACAATGGTCTGGGGGATTCCTGAGACCCTTCCTAGAAAGAGAAAAGCTAGTTTTATAAGACTACATTATTTATCTGTTTCTTGTTCTTTCATGAGTATACAGTAGAGCTTTCCAGAGGCTATACCATGATGTGTGCTATCACAACAGATAAAGTGTGGGAACATGAAAATCCAGCTGTCTTCCTTTAAGCCAGACATTAAAGGATCTCCAAAAGAAAGTAAAGCAAAGACACTCCTCATTAAATTATTCTTCTTTAGAAACATGTATTTTTCATTTTAAGATGTTATGTATTTTTTATTTTTTATTTATTTTATTTTTATTTTTTTTAAAGATTTTATTTATTTGACAGAGAGAGACACAGCGAGAGAGGGAACACAAGCAGGGGGAGTGGGAGAGGGAGAAGCAAGCTTCCTGCGGAGCAGAGAGCCTGATGTGGGGCTCGATCCCAGGACCCTGGGATCATGACCTGAGCCGAAGGCAGACGCCCAACGACTGAGCCACCCAGGCGTCCCTAAGATGTTATGTATTTTTTAATAGGCAGTGGACTTATTATCTTAAGTGAATTAACAAATACTTAAACATTTCAGAGTTTTAATGTCTAGTCTAGTAAATGTCAATAATAAATATAACCTACATAAACAAAAACTCTTTGAGGTCCTCAATAATTTAAGAATGTTAAGTGGTCTTCAGATGAAAATTTGAGAACCACTACTCCAAAGTAAAGAGGTGGCTCAGGGGAGAGCATCCTGGGGTTGCGAAATGGCACAGGGAAGAGATGACATTTGAGCACAATTCTGAAGAAGATGAGGATAAATATGAGTCCTGAAATCCTAAGCAGTTTGGTGTTGCTGGAGAATGAAGTGTAAGAGGAAAGGTGATTGGAGATGAGGCCAGAGAGAAGGTAAGCCATTTCAGGAGGAGACTCCAGTGTTATGCTAAGGAGCTTGGACTTTATTCTATAAGCACTAGAAGGCCAGCACGGGGTTTTAGCGATGGAATGTTATGGTGAGACACTGGTGGTTAGCACCAACTAAGAAGACTAATAAAGGGGAACCTGGCAGCTCAGTCGGTAGGGAACACAATCATTGTCCTTGGGGTTGTGAGTTTGAGCCCCATGTTGGACATAGAGTTGTTTTTTTTTTTTTTTAAGATTTTATTTATTTATTTGACAGAGAGAGAGTGAGAGAGGGAACACAAGCAGGGGGAGTGGGAGAGGGAGAAGCAGGCTTCCCACTGAGCATGGAGTCCAATGTGGGGCTCGATTCCAGGACCCTGGGATCATGACCTGAGCCGAAGGCAGATGCTTAACGGCTGAGCCATCCAAGCGCCCCTAGAGTTTACTTTAAAAAGTGAAAAAGAAGAGAAAAATACAGGCAGAAGAGCAGATCTCCGAGGAAAATGATGATTTCTGTTTTGGACATGCCAGTTTTGAAGTGCCTGTGGGGTGGAGGTATCCCAATCACCATTTCCATATATTGGCGAGAGCTAAGCAGAAATGTCTGCACTGGAGATATAGATGGGGGGGAGATTAGCATATAGACAACAATTGAAGCTATCTGGGTGGACGTGATCACCTAGGGAAATAAAGGAGGAAAGAGCTTAGTGGCTTAGAGCCTGTGCTTTGGAATTAGCCGGGTTTGGGGTGGCATTCCAGCTCTGCCTTTCACAAGCTGTGTGATCTTGGACACATGACTTCCCCTTTTCATTTCTCTGTTTTCTCATTGGTAAAATGAGAATAATAATAATACCTACATCCCAGGGTTGTTGGGAGGATCCAAGAAGTCACATTCCAGTAAAATGCTTACCTCAATGACTAGGACTCAGTAACATTCCATAAATAGTAAATTCTGTTATTAGCAGCATCATGGAAAACATGGGTGAAGAGTGTTAAGAAGGTGGGAATGATCCCAGTGTGAAATGCTGTGGAGGTCAAGTAAGACACTGAAGAGTGTCCTTGGAATTTGAAAGTGCGTAGGTCACGGTGACTTTTCTAGTATAATTTTTCAACATACATCATTTCTAGTATAACTTCAGTCATGTAGTGAGGACATAAGCTACAGCGTTCAAGGAATGTGTACATGCAGGAAATAAGGAAGTAGAGACCAATAATTTCCCATGAAAATGACCAAAAAAACAATGGCATTGGGAGAATGGGAAGCTGATGGAGAGTTGTAAGGAACATTTTTAACACCAAAAAAGATGAAAGAAGATAATTCCAGAATAATAGGCAGTATTTTAAATTGAGCAAACGTAGGGACACCTGGGTGCCTCAGTCGTTAGGTATCTGCCTTTGGCTCAGGTCATGGTCCCAGGGTCCTGGGATCGAGCCCTGCATGGGGCTCCCTGCTCCACAGGAAGCCTGTTTCTCCCTCTCCCACTCGCCCTGCTTGTGTTCCTTCTCTCGCTTTGTCTCTCTCTGTCAAATAAGTAAATAAAATCTTTTAAAAAAATAAATTGAGCATATGTAGCTTTATAAGAAACATTATATTTTCCAAATATTTCTAATTTTGCCATAAGTGAATGAAAGCTTCTTCATGCAAGGATGCTGACAGATGGAGATGATGGAGATTGACTTCATTTGTTCAGCAGCCATTCACCATGTATTTATTGAGTGAGGCCCCATGCTAAGAGCTAGGGATATACTGTTGAACAAAAAGGACATAGACCCAGCCTTTATGGAGCTTATAGACTAGCTATAGACTTTGGTGGGGGTGATCCAAGAAACAATCTTCAAATATATAGTTATGAATTGTAATAAGTAGTATGAAAGATATGAAAGAAAAATGCAGCATGTTAAGACTTATGACCTAGAAAGAGGGTCAGGGCAGATTTCCCTAAGAGACAGTTAAGGTGAAATCTAAAAGATCAGTAGACATGGTGTACATGAAGAGGGTAGGCAGGGTAGAGTACTCCAAGCATGTGTGAGGCCTATGGGTATTCAGGAGCATGGGCAGTATCTGGGACTAAAAAGTCAACTCGTCAGAACAAGAGCAAGCGTGGTGCAAGGTAAAGTTGACAAGGTAGAGTAATGCCAGATCAGGGCCTAGTAGGCCATGATAATGGATTTTAACTTTGATTCTTTTTTTTTTAAGATTTTATTTATTTATTTGACAGAGAAAGACACAGCGACAGAAGGAACACAGGCAGGGGTAGTGAGGGAGGGAGAAGCAGGCTTCCCGTGGAACAGGGAGCCCGATGCGGGGCTCGATCTGGCTCGATCCCAGGACCCTGGGATCATGACCTGAGCCAAAGGCAGATGCTTAACGACTGAGCCACCCAGATGCCCCTTAACTTTGATTCTAAGAGCACTAGAAACCACTGGAGGATTTTCAGGAGGGCAACATTGTAATATTCGTATTTCTGAAAAATTATTCCTGGTCATTGTATGAAAAGTGAGTGGGTGGAGGGAGAAACAGAGGTCAGGAAGTATGCTAGGAGGTTTCAGAAGTAGTTTAGGTAAGACATGGATCAGAGCAGTACTAACTAGAGGAGATGGAGAGAAGTAGATAGATGTGACAGACTTTGAGATTTTTTATTTTTTAAGCAATCTCCATGCCCAACGTGGGACTCAAACTCACAACCCTGAGATTAAGAGTCCCACCCTCCACATACTGAGCCAGCCAGGCACCCCT
>NC_058417.1:37623119-37624938 GCF_002201575.2 Neomonachus schauinslandi | reverse complement strand
AGATTAAGAGTCCCACCCTCCACATACTGAGCCAGCCAGGCACCCCTACCCTTACTTCTTTATGAGCTCATCTACTGTCATGGTTTTAAACATGGTTGACCCTAGAACAACATGGGTTTGAACTGCAATCTCATTTTTTTTTAAACGCAGTGCAGTACTGTAAATGTATTTTGGAGGTAGAGCCAACCAATGTTTCCGTATCCCCAACTACTTTAGGGCTCGTAAAAAGGAGACTCGGGGCGTCGCTCCCTCCCGCAGCCTTCAACACCCACACCTCCCACTCCACAACGTGAACTCAAACCGACGTCCAGTACTTATTACGTAATAAGACAGCGCCCTGGCGGAGGGCGGGGGGAGAGGGGAAGAGGCCGATTGAGCAAGCTCCGGGCCACGTGACGAGACTGGGCGGGGCAACAAAGTTCATATCCCAGAGTCCTTTATACCTACTTCCTTTCTGTCTTTTTCCGGCGTTCAAGATGTCGAAGCGTGGTGAGGTTTGGGCTCTTGCGTATCCTTCGCCATCTGTCGCGGGGTGACTGCTGGCCTCGCCCGGAGCGGCGGCCATGGGCAGCTGGGACGCTTCGCTCTCCTCCGGGGCGGAGAGGGAGAGGAGGGCGCCGTGAGAGCACTGGAAGGGCCCCCGAAAGCGGCGGCGGGGGGTGCCTAGAGAGTTGAGTTGGCAGGATCCGGACAGGAGTTTAGACCAAACCCCGCGGGGTCCCTCTGCACCTGGCGCTCCAGTAATGGTATTGAAGTGGGAGTGGCTTAGGCCCCAGAATGGACGCCTTATGCCTTGCAGGGAGGACTACGTGGTGCAGAAGTTGGAGCGAGGATTGAGTGGTTCAGGCCCCTTAATCGTAACGTGAGCGCACTAATAGTGAGGAATTGGCTGTTGGCTTTGGGAACCGGGTGGCTCGTGAGGAGGGGTAGCCGGAGTCCCAGAGAGAGGGAATTGAGTATACCGTTGCCCAAAGCATGTGCGAGTGAATTTATGCCTTGAGAGTGAGGGAAACTCGGAACCAGGACTAGTCAGTGACCCCTGTCCTGTTCTCCTTCCTACCCACAGGACGTGGTGGGTCCTCCGGTGCGAAATTCCGGATTTCCCTGGGTCTTCCGGTTGGTGCCGTGATCAACTGTGCTGACAACACAGGTGAGATCTTCAGCTGCGCTCTGCCAAACTCCCCCTTTTGAAAGCACTTGGTGGGCCTTGACTGCTGACCCACTGAGCCGTCAAGAAAGGGCAGAGTAAAAACACTGCTTTTGGGTGAAGCAGCAGCATGTTGTGTTGTTTTGCTTCAATCGGTGGTGTGACAAGCTGTTCCGCCTTGGTTGGGGGGAACTCACCGCTTGGGAGTATGAGCTGAGGGAGAGGCTTTGGAAGTGCCGGGAAAATGTTACACCGGCCAAAAAAAAAAAAAATCACTTTTGTTTACATTCTCCATAGGAGCCAAAAATCTGTATATCATCTCTGTGAAGGGGATCAAGGGACGATTGAACAGACTTCCTGCTGCTGGTGTGGGTGACATGGTGATGGCCACAGTGAAGAAAGGCAAACCAGAGCTCAGAAAGAAGGGTGAGTAGGGACACTCTGAATCCTCCTCCTTGCTGGGTGAACAGTTGAAGGGTTTTTCCCTTTATTGGAAAATGGAATAAAAATTTTACTATTCTGAAGGCTTAAAGCTTGATTTCCTTGGAGAGGCAGTGTGAGAGAAATATCTGCAATTGAAGTTCTGCTTTTGCTGTCCTAGAGACTATTCTCTCTCCTACCTGGTCTTGCTGTATTTGTTTCCTTTTTTTTTTTTTTTTTAAGATTTTATTT
>NC_058417.1:37621190-37623019 GCF_002201575.2 Neomonachus schauinslandi | reverse complement strand
TTTATTTATTTGACAGAGAGAGAGACAGCGAGAGCAGGAACACAAGCAGGGGGAGTGGGAGAGGGAGAAGCAGGCTCCCCGCCAAGCAGGGAGCCCGATGTGGGGCTCGATCCCAGGACCCTGGGATCATGACCTGAGCCGAAGGCAGACGCTTAACAACTGAGCCACCCAGGCGCCCCTCCTTTTTTTTTTTTTTTTTTTTTTTAAGTGATCCCTGTGCCTAGTGAGGGACTTGAACTCATTACCCTGAGATCAAGAGTCGCATGCTCTACTGACTGGGCCCCCAAGCACCCCATTGTTCTATTTATTCTTGCCCCTTTACTCCTTAAATGTATTTGCCACACTGAAGTCAGAGCTCATCTTTTAAAGATGTAAATCTTGGGCACCTGGCTGGCTCAGTTGGTGGAGCATCGTTCATTGCTGATTCCTTGGCTACAAAAGGATATGGCAGTGTTTAGTAAATGTTTAAGAAATCTCTGCACCCAACGTGGGGCTTGAACTCATAATCCCAAGATCAAGAGTCGCACACTCTACTGACTGAGCCAGTCAGGCGCCCCAGTAAATGTATTTTGGGGGGGGGGAGGCATTTAGAGTTTGACCAGGTGTCAGGCAAGTTTCTTTTTCTGGAACCACTGATTTGAAGGGGAAGAATGATAACTTGCATACTTTCTCAAATGATTGTGAGATTCAGGTAATAAGTTAAGCACATAGAGCATTTGGCCTGTGACCTAACACTTCGTAAGTATAGAATGACATGCCTCCTGGGGTGCCTGGGTGGCTCAGTTGGTTGGGCGACTGCCTTCGGCTCAGGTCGTGATCCTGGAGTCCCGGGATCGGGTCCCGCATCGGGCTCCCTGCTCGGCGAGGAGCCTGCTTCTCCCTCTAACCCTCCCCCCTCTCATGTACTCTCTCTCTCAAATAAATAAATAAATCTTTAAAAAAATAATAATAATAAAAAAAAAATAGAATGACATGCCTCCTGATTTAAGAATGTTTTTTTGTTTTTTTTTATAGAGATTAACTCAAAATTGTGACTTGTCAAAAGTTACGCATGGTTGCTTCTAAATCTCTTCTGGTAGAAACTAAAATAAGGAGCTGCTCATTGCTTAATCCCCCTAGGTGTGTGAGTTGAGGGGGGAGGGTTTCAGAGCACTTCTGACTTGTAATGCCTTGTATGGCTTTGGAGCTCCTGATACTCCATGCACTTAACTTCAGCACCTGAATTTTCGTCGTGTTCCTGCTTAGTCTGTCTCTGCCCTGGGATATCTTGCTCTTCCTGAAAAGTCCTAGCCATCTCTTGATGTACAGTACAAATATGGCCTTGGTCAGTACAAGTTACTCTGTGTAGGCCTGTACAGGCACCCCTCCCACCCCCTGGTGTTTTTTGGGAGGGGGGTCCAAAGTCTTTGTTTACCTTTAATACCCACTTGAGGGCTTGGGAGTACCAAGCATTGTGGTTAAGCATTGATTAATCAACATGTAGATTGGGATCTGCATACAACTGGACAGGCTTTCCTCTTAGAACACTTGCTGGGTCTGATCTATGGCCTGGGAAGCCATCAGAGAAGGACAGAGCAATCCACTAGCACCATTGGTGAGATGGCAGCCGGGTGTGTTGTTGGTCTCTATCAGATTGTCGTGGTACAGACGAGAGGACTTTTTTTTTTTTTTAAAGATTTTATTTATTTATTCAACAGAGAGAGACACAGTGAGAGAGGGAACACAAGCAGGGGGAGTGGGAGAGGGAGAAGCAGGCTCCCCGCCGAGCAGGGAGCCCGATGCGGGGCTCGATCCCAGGACCCTGGGATCATGACCTGAGCCGAAGGCAG
>NC_058417.1:37605835-37621180 GCF_002201575.2 Neomonachus schauinslandi | reverse complement strand
GGGCTCGATCCCAGGACCCTGGGATCATGACCTGAGCCGAAGGCAGATGCTTAACCATCTGAGCCACCCAGGTGCCCCTACTTGTCCTTGTTTCTGCTGAATGAATACATCCCCTCACCTTAGACTTACATATAACAGACAGAAATGTGGAAAGGGGCATTTCTGGAAGTCCAGAGTCCTGAATTGGTGTGTGATCTCACTCACCTACTAGAGTGGTCATTTGTGAGAATTTAAATGGTTATGAGTAGGGGTGCCTGGCTGGCTCAGTCAGTAGAGCATGTGACTCTTGATCTCCGGGTCTTTGTTTTTGTTTTAAGATTTTATTTGACGGAGAGAGACAGCGATAGGGAACACAAGCAGGGGGAGTGGGAGAGGGAGAAGCAGGCTTCCCGCTGAGCAGGGAGCCCGATGCGGGGCTCGATCCCAGGACCCTGGGACCATGACCTGAGCCGAAGGCAGACGCTTAACAACTGAGCCACCCAGGTGCCTCAGAAATTAAATTTCAATTACCCTACTTTCAGATTTCCAAGGGATGATCGCGGTTAATATTTTGTTGCCTTTTTTTTTTTTTAAGATTTTATCTTATTTATTTGAGAGAGGGCGAGCACACAAGTGGGAGGGAAGGGGTAGAGGGAGATGCAGACTCCCCGCTGAGCAGGGAGCCCGATGCAGGGCTTGATCCTGGGACCCGGAGATCATGACCTGAGTCAAAGGCAAATACTTAAGCAACTGAGTCACCCAGGTGCCCTGTCTTTTCTTTTTGCCTTAATGTGCAAAAAATTAGCTTGTAAACTTTACTTTTTAAATGGGACCATGGCCTTCCCATAACTCGTTCTTTTTGCTTCATAAATGATTGTTGTCCTACATGTGAAAAGTTACAGATGGACATAATCATTTTTTTTTTTTTTTTTTTAAAGATTTTATTTATTTATTTGAGAGAGAGAATGAGAGAGAGCACATGAGAGGGGGGAGGGCCAGAGGGAGAAGCAGACTCCCCGCCGAGCAGGGAGCCCGATGCGGGACTCGATCCCGGGACTCCAGGATCATGACCTGAGCCGAAGGCAGTCGCCTAACCAACTGAGCCACCCAGGCGCCCGGACATAATCATTTTTAAATAATTCTGTTTTTGTGTATTTGCCATGAGATAGGTTAATTCCAAGTTTTTGCTCTAATAACACATGTGCCTGCAGTTGGGCATTTGAGATAAGGTGTAGAGTGTGTGGTCAAGATCCTGGGATGTACTCCTGGGGCTCAAGGAGTGTGTATACGTATATGTGCATCTTTAGTTGTAGGTTTCTTTGGTTAAATTTGTGTGTAAATGGGCGCCTGGGTGGCTCAGATGGTTAAGCGTCTGCCTTCGGCTCAGGTCATGATCTCAGGTTCCTGGGATCGAGTCCCACTAGGGTTCCCTGCTCAGTGCAGAGCTTGCTTCTCCCTCTCCCTCTGCCATTCCCTCTGCTTGTGCTCTTCTGTCTATCTCTCTGTCAAATAAATAAATAAAATCTTAAAAAAAAAAATTTGTGTGTAAATGAGCTTCTCTTCCTAAAATCTAAAATAGTACATATTTAATCCCAACAAACTTTCAAAAGCAGTAATTTTTAGATCAAGGTATGTACTTTCTTGGAGGTTTTGATATATACTGGGATGGAATATTGCCTAATGAGTTAAGAGCTTGGCCTCTACTTACGCAGGCCCAAAGGGGTTCCCGTTTTGTGGTACTAGGATCTTTTTTTTTTTTTTAAGATTTTATTTATTTATTTGACATAGAGACAGCGAGAGGGAACACGAGAGGGGGGAGTGGGAGAGGGAGCAGCAGGCTTCCTGCAGAGCGGGGAGCCCGATGCGGGGCTCGATCCCTGGACCCTGGGATCATGACCTGAGCCGAAGGCAGACGCTCAACGACTGAGCCCCCCAGGCGCCCCCTGTGGTACTAGGATCTTAACAGTATCCACCTGTTGGGTGAAATGGGAACAAGTATAGAAGGTGCTTGGCAAGTTTCCTGCTACTAGTGTGTTGTTAATTGTTCTAAAAAGACTATAGATTTACACTTGGAGGAAGTGCTGGCTGTTTGACTTGGAGTAAGGTCTTTCCTTAAAGGGTGATTGGTATTTGCTTTTTCACACTTGCTTTTAGGAAATAAAAAGCAAACGGTGAGTCTACATTCTGTTCAAGTGGGAAATGTTGGGGAACTGGATGAGATGTAAACTGCTTTCTTGTGGTGTCACTTACTTGACAGGTAAGTGACTGCTGTCCTGTTTTCCCTCTTAGTGCATCCAGCAGTGGTAATTCGACAACGAAAGTCATACCGGAGAAAAGATGGTGTGTTTCTCTATTTTGAAGATAATGCGGGGGTCATAGTAAACAACAAAGGTGAAATGAAAGGTAAGAAAGAAAGCACAGTGATGCCTGGGTCTTTGAGATGGGATGATTTAATCTCTGGACCTATCCGATCTTATCTGTCGTCTCATTCTTTTTTTTATGTAGGTTCTGCTATCACAGGACCAGTCGCAAAGGAGTGTGCAGACTTGTGGCCTAGGATTGCATCCAATGCTGGCAGCATTGCATGATTCTTTGGTGTATTTGTTAATTAAAAATTATTTGTTCTCGGTGTTTGCCTTCTTGTTCTGTCACTCTTCTTGACGCCCCCTAACCTTCTGTAAAATGAAATTGCTCAATGCAGTACTTGTGCTTTGTGACTCTATGAAACTTTCGGACTTCCCAATTTCTGCTGTAAAAACTTACTTGTGTTTGGAGTCCTTACAAAAGTAAATTGCGGACAGTAGATAGTGTTTGTTTGATGAGAGGTTACCCCAAGTATCTGCAGTGTGCTTAATTTGAGATAAGGTGGAGTGAGTGGTCAGATGGTGGACACACACGGAGTTCACAGAGTGATGTGAGGAAGGACCAGGTGTGTGTATATGTGCACACTTGCAGTTACAGGTTTCTTTGGGTAAACCAGCACCTAAAGGACTGTGTTTGTAAAACCTAACACACAATTGCCATGTAAATTTGCTCTTGTGGAAGATAAGTTACTAAAAGTACCTGCATTGTTTTTGCTATCAAAACGTTTTGACAGGATAGCTGTATAATGTACCTGCCAAACCCTAATTCATGAATAAAAGTTGATGTAATTAACCAACAGTGGGCGTAAACCTTGGCAAATTCTGCTTGAAAGCATCGGACATTGTGCTTTTCTTCCTAAACCCTTTATGTGACATTTGGGGCCTGAGGGGGAAAAATGAGCATTCAGCAGGTTTGGGTCAATAGTCTGGCCTAAAGATGTTAGATGTTGGAATAGGCTTTTTAGACCAAAATTTGTGTTCACACATCTAGTATCTGAAAATACTCAGCCTTAGATGTTCTTTGTAAGGCCGAAGATTAGAGTATGCCTAGACCCTAGCACATACTCACTTGGTAAGATGACTACCCTTTTGTCCTTCCAAGATCCAGGATGGAATGTACTAGACCTAATCAGTGGATCTCAACCAGAGGAGTTAAGAAACGTGTCCAGGCAATGTCCCAGACCTAATTAAGTCATTGTGGAGGTAGGACCCAGGCATCAGTACTTTTTGAAGATCCCCAGGAGATTCCAAGGTGCAGCCAAGATTGAGAACCAGGGCTGTCTAGACTGAGCCTATCTTGGTTTTAGGAATATTGAATCCAGAAGTCTCTTAAAACAGACCTGTCTTCCTACCCTATCCTCCACCCTGGTGAATTTGAAGTCTTTGATGTGACGTGAAGTCCCCAGGTCCTCCGTTTAAAATTCTTTTGGGGTACGTGGGTGGTTCAGTGGGTTAAGTGTCTGCCTTAAGCTCAGATCATGATCCCAGGGCCCTGGGTTGAGCCCAGCATCAGGCTCCCCCCGCCCCCCAACGCTTGTGCTTGCTTGCTCTCAATATCTAAAAAATTAATAAAATTAATGCTTTTTATCCCCTTGTGTGAGCTCTGTATGAAATGTCTCACCTTCCTGCTTCAAATAAGAGGTGTGAGGGCTGGGCCTCTTTCCCTGCCTTTTCTGTCTGCCAGGTTCTTTCCAAATTCTAATAGAATGGACTCAAACTATAGACTTCCTGTAATTTCAGATTTCTGGGAATTTACCTGTCAGTACAGAAACATGAAGTATGCTGAGCATTAAATTGCTAGGATTAGTGGGGTTTGTGTATAGATGGGAGTACATGTGTCTTTGGGGCATCCGGGTGGCTCAGTTGTCCAGGTTAAGATCTCAGGGTCCTGGGATTGAGCCCCGCTCTGTTCGCCCAGAGTCTGCTCCCTCTCCCCTCTGATGCCGCACTTCTCTCACAGTCTCTCAAATCTTAAAAAAATAATGTGCCTTCATATAATAGTGAATATCAAAGATTTCCCTGATCCTTTTGTCTCGTGTTCTGTCTCGTGTTAGGATAATAGCACCTCGTAGAGGTGGTGTGAGGGGCACTGAGTAAGGCACCTTGATGTGTAAAGCATCTATGTAAGGGTTTATTATTCAAGGGGGAAATTTTGGAAATAAAAAGTTGCCTGTAATCACGGCAACGAGAGGAACTCGTTCATGATTTGCTGTATCCTGTCACATCCACAAAATTAGAGGAAAAAATAGGGTAATGTGTTAACCTGCTGGGTTTTTTTTTTATTATTTATTATTTTTTTAAATTTTTATTTATTTATTTGACAGAGACACAGCGAAAGAGGGAACACAAGCAGGGGGAGAGGGAGAGGGAGAAGCAGACTCCCAGCCGAGCAGGGAGCCTGATGCGGGGCTAGATCCCAGGACCCTGGGATCATGACCTGAGCCGAAGGCAGACGCTTAACAACTGAGCCACCCAGGCGCCCGATCTGCTGGGTTTTTAAAAAGATTTTAAAGATTTAAAAGGTTTTATTTATTAGAGCACAGGCTGTAGGAGGGGCAGAGGGAGAAGCAGACTTTCCCTGGGCAGGGAGCCCCATTCGGGCTCTCCTGGTTTTTAAAAAAGTTTTAAACAGGAGGAAGAGGAGTACCGGCTGATGAAAATAATTAGGTGGGGAGAAGTGCTTTAAGTGGACTTAGTGGAAGTCGGGAGACCTGAATCCTGGTTCTGGATCTGCCACTAAATGGATTTAGGGAATATCGCAATGTTTCTGAGCTTCAATTTAGAATTACGAAAAATGAGAGTTGCAAGTAGATGGTATCTGAACTCTTTCTGACCCATTCTGGGTAGGAGCTCTTCCCCGGAACTGAGTTTGGTAAATGTATATAGTAAGGTGGGGAGGGGGGAGGAGGAGGAGTGGGCCTGCGTTCGCACCACCAGAGTTCAGTAATACCCTCTCCAAAATCCAATGCCTCCTGCATGGTCTGCTCTTAGTCACCCTTCGCCTCAGGGCCTTGCGAGTAACTCGGCCTCGGCCGCACAGCCCTGAGAGCCCACCCTGTTGGGTGGGACGGTACGGTCTGTGTCACAGGAGTCTTTGACACCGCACCACGTAACAATGCGACCAATGCGCAGGGGAGCCCCTGCCTAGCTAGGGCCCTCCACTCCCACCAGAAGGGCCCTGGGAGGCTGCAGTGGTTGGGATGTCGCACTTGTGCGAGTGTCCTCTGCGGCTGGAGAAGAGCTTCGTCTTGGACGGCGTGGCGGTGAGCACCAAGGCCCGCGCCTATGAGCTCCTGAGGCCCAAGCTCTGGTCGGCGATTCCGCCCTACAACGCCCAGCAGGACCACCACGCCCGCCGGTACTTCCAGAGCCGCGTGGTTCCGCCCATTCTGCGGAAAACCCAACAGGTTATTAGAAGAGCGCCCCGGACGATCCCACCGGCTGTCCCCGCAGAGATTGACCCTGGTGGAGGGGCGCGACTTCCCAAATCCGGGCATCTTACCGCTCGGGAGGGCCCCCCCCCATTCCCGACCCCGCCCCCTCGGCTTTCGCCATGAAAGGGAACTAGCGCAGGCCGCGGACCCGGATTGAGCTCACTGAGCTCACGGAATCCCTTTCCACCCCCGAATTTGAGAGCGATCTCATTTGGGGTTTCTGCAAACCTTAGGGAACGGGGCTTGAAGCCCGCCTCGGCCAAACCAATCGGTTTCATTGTCCTTTTTGACGTTACGGACCCGCAGATTTTCTAAAAGCGCGAAAATCCTTGTGACTTCAGCGAACGAGACAAAGCAACGCCTAGACCCTCCAGGCGGGGCGCCCTCCTTTGGTGATGTCACAATTACCGGGGCCGCGGGGGGGGGGGGGCTCGCTCGATGGGACTTTCTGTGAGCAGGTGGGAAGGAAACTTCCCAAACCTCTGCGGACCTCGCTTCTCCCCCGGCCTTTTCCCTCGTGGGTGTTGCCTCTCCTCAGCAGAGTCCTACCCGGATCAAAGATCCTGTCCCTATTTGCTGATGGCTGCTACTTTCCCCAACACTTTGGCCTTCAGTATTTGTGTACATATGTCACAGTGGTATGGGGAGGGGACAGGCGGGGTTAATGGGGGTTATTCTGTGAACAAATCTTGGGGGTGGTGGTGTGCGTGTGTGTGTGTGTGGTCTTGGTGTTTGGGTGTGTGCATTGTATGTGTATGGACCTGTCTGTATGTCCCATGCTGGAGTGTGTACGGGCTCTCTACTTGCCTAATTTTTATGACCAAAGGAACCAGAGTCTGAGAGGAAAAAAGAGAAAAACTTGAGTATTTAAAAGCTTGAAAATAATATGGTGTGCACAATTTGGAAACTTTCTATGTTCCATTTTATTTTATTTATTTTTTAAGATTTTATTTATTTATTTGACAGAGACAGAGATAGCGAGAGCAGGAACACAAGCAGGGGGAGTGGGAGAGGGAGAGCAGGCCTCCCGCCCAGGAGGAAGCCCAATGCGGGACTCGATCCCAGAACCCTGGGATCATGACCTCAGCCGAAGGCAGACGCTTAACGACTGAGCCACCCAGGTGCCCCTATGTACCATTTTATAAGGGTTTAATCATCACAACTGTCATTTTTACACTTATTATTTACATAAAGATAATGGGGTTTTTGTTTTGTGATATTGCTTATTTTTAAAGTAAATTAGGGGCACCTGGATTGCTCAGTTGGTTAAGCGTCTGCCTTCAGGTCGTGATCCTGGGGTCCTGGGATCCAGCCCCACCTGGGGCGCCCTGCTCAGCAGGGAGTCTGCTTCTCCCCCTGCTCCCCCTCCCCCTGCTCATTTTCTCCCTCTCTCAAATAAATAAAATCTTAAAAAAAAAAAAAAAGGAACCTTTACTATGTCAGGCCCTTTATTTGAATTATCTCACTTAAATCTGACAGCAACCCTCCTTTTACTGAGGAGGAAATTGAGGTCCCGAGAAGCTGTGTCATTGGCCTAGGGTCACACAGCTTGTTAGTGACAGAGCTGGGATAGTAACCAGTCTGTCTGGCAGCAGACCCTGAGCCTTTTGTTTGTTTTTTTAAGATTTTATTTATTTGCGAGAGAGAGAATGAGAGACAGAGAGCATGAGAGGGAGGAGGGGAGGGTCAGAGGGAGAAGCAGACTCCCTGCTGAGCAGGGAGCCTGACGTGGGACTTGATCCCGGGACTCCAGGATCATGACCTGAGCCGAAGGCAGTCGCTTAACCAACTGAGCCACCCAGGCACCCAGACCCTGAGCCTTTAACTGCGCACCTAGGCTGCCTCTCCCTGAGAGGCAATAGGTCACTACGTGTATTCATATCTAATCTGTCTGACCTGGCGACCCCTGGCTGGGACCTCGGCTCTCTCCCCCTGCAACAAGCCCAAAGGGAGTTTTGCGTGTGCACCTCTCAGCATGGTGGCTGACAGTCTTGTGTTTTCTCCCTCACTCTCAGGATCACGGTGGCACAGGAAGAGACGGCTGGATAGTGGATTATTTCCACATTTTTGGGGAAGGACAGAGATACCTGAACAGGAGAAACTGGGCAGGGGCAGGCAAGTGCCACCTGGCTTTTCAGCCTCGACGTGGATCCCCCTGGAAGAGTGGTGTGAGGTCCCCAGTTCAGAGAGAGAAATCAGGCCACAGAGAGCCCTGGTTTGGGGGGGTGGGGGAGAGGCCTTGGGACTGTGTCCCCACCTTTTCTTCTCAGACGTGAGCTGATGGTGTCACCATGCTCCTTCTATTTAGGGACTAAGCACCTGCTGAAGTTCAGGTGGGTTTTACGCTCACGCTCTCCCCGCGCTCCAGCGGGGCAAACAAGTGTAGGGAGGTGAGGTGACTGGCTGAGGAGGGTAGTTGGGATCGGAATTCCACTCCTTCCAACTCGAAAGCCCATGTTCCCCTCCCTGCTCCCTGAACAGGCTGTGTCCTGCTCCTTTTCCAGGCCCAATTGAGCAACAGGAAAGGAAGGGTTGAGAGAGGTTTTTCGGACAGTGTGAACCCTCCTCCCACCCCAACCCCAACGCCCTTTGGTCACACCCTAGTCACATGACCCTTTGCACCATTTGGCCAAATTGAGCTCATCCATTTTCTCCACATGGGTCAGAAGCAAGGGTGAAATATTTGCAGTCTTCCTGGCAGCAAAGCAAGTTCAGCCAAGCCCAGAAGTTTCTGTCCCCTCCTATCTTAGCACATAGCATTCACGCTCCTCCTGTGTGCTACTCCTGGTGTGCGGGTTGGTTTCTAGAAAGCTGTCTGTCTCCTGGACTTCATCAACCCTTGGCTTTTAATCAAGAGGCTTGAGACGTTTGAGGATGGAGGGTTCAGCTGGGACATGGGGAGCACATTCTATACCAGCCCCGTGGGAGCAGGGGCAAAGCAAGAGGGGGCTGAATGGGGGCTCAGGCCTCTCTCTCTGCCCCCAAGGGCATTCCCTCCAGCAGGTGACCGGGCATGATCACTACAATGCTGAACTGAAAACGATCAAGGGGTTCAATGGTCGGTTTGGCTATCGCCGGAACACCCCAGCCCTCCGCCAGCGCCCGTCTGTCTTTGGAGAGGTCACCCAATTCCCTCTCTTCTAACAGCATCTCTTCCCTTCCCACCCCTTGACCTGAATAGAAGACAGATGTTTAGATGAATTCTTAATGCTATTTTTATATAAACAATGATGTTATTTGTGTTTCCAAGTGTGCTGTTTCTTTCCTGAGGTGGGGGGGGGGGGGGCTAGTGTCTCCACCCTCAGCTTCTCTGGCCTTTGGAGAGGAGGTGGGAGGAGAGAGGGCATCCTCAGACCTGCTCCCTTACACTCCATGCCCACGAGTGCCAGGCTTGAAAGGAGGCCTCCGTTCTCCCGGACCCATGTCAGAAGAAGGAACGACGCTGCGCACCTCAGCCTCCACAAAGCTCAGGGAGCAGCAGTGCCCCAGGCTAGAAGCTGGCTGCTGTTTGCCCATCAAGAAAGGACAGGCGGTTTGTCCAAAGAGATTGTCCTTGGTTGCCCTGAGAAGGATTTCCTGATTTTCCTGAGCGTCATCCCAGCCAAACTAACTGACATCTTCCTTCTCCTTTCCACCCTCAATCCATCAAGAGTCAGGGCAGTGAACAAGGGGATATCTAGGGTTGCTTTTTAGCCTCTGGATTCTACCATGGTAATTCTGACACAGTGCTTGTGGACATTTTCTCCGCTGGTGCTGTCAGTTTCCTTTTCAGCTAGTTTCCAGGATGTCATTTTTCAAGTGTCCCCACCCAGTTTATTGGTGGCCAAGAGAAAAGGCAAAGCAGATGATGGATACAAAAGAAGGTGGAGCTTTAGAACACAAAGCTCGCCAGAGCTCCAGTGTGGGTGGAACCTGATGGTACTGAGTCACCTTCAGTGGACAAGGAAGAGAAGGATATTAGGGCATGGGGGTATAGCTCAGGGGTAGAGCATTTGACTGCAGATCAAGAGGTCCCTGGTTCAAATCCGGGTGCCCCCTTCCTCCTCCCTTTTTTACTTCCATTACATGGAAGCAAGGAAATGCACTGTACCTCTCAACTCCCAGCCAGAGTTAATAGAGAAGACAAGGAACTCTCAACTCATTCTTGTACTGAAACACTATAGTTTCCCCTACATTCCAATGACACTTAGCTGAGACCCCTGGAGGACCCTGTTGGGCTTCAATTAAATCAAAGTCCCTAAGGAAATTCTAAATCTAAAATTAGGTATGAGAGGGGTGCCCAGGTGGCTCAGTCCATTAAGCCTCTGCCTTCAGCTCAGGTCATGGTCCTGGAGTCCTGGGATAGAGTTCCACCTCGGGCTCCCTACTCAGCCAGGAGTCTGCTTCTCCCTCTCCCTCTGCCCCTCATCCCTGCTTGTGCTCTCTCAAATAAATCTCTTTAATAAAGAAATAAAATAAAATAATTAGGTGTGAGAGCTATGAACACAAGTTTAGCAATCTGATGTATGAGAGTACAGACAAAGAGGTTCATACAATATGTTTTTTTGAGAGAGCTTAGTATAGTACATGCAAGACAGCTTTGAATGAAAACATGAAATAGGGCCCCTGTCCTCAGGGAGTTTTGTGTCTGCTGGAAGTCAACATGTTCACACACAGCGATCACGGGTAGACATTTGTTTGTAGCTCAAGGAAGAGACATCTTTTAAAAATACCTACCCACCTTTTCTAGACTAACTTCTAACGGAGGCTTTCCTACAATTTGAAGGGACATGTCTGCCTGATCTGAAGAGTTTATTATTTCTGACACTGTGCAATTCCCTCTCTGAAAGGTTAGGGGCACTTTCCTCTTAGTAGTTTTTTTTTATTATTATTTTTAAAGATTTTATTTATTTGGGTGGGGGGAGAAGCAGACTCCCCGCTGAGCAGGGAGCCCGATGCAGGGCTCGATCTCAGGACCCTGGGACCATGAGCCAAGCCAAAGGCAGACACCCAACCAACTGAGCCACCCAGGTGCCCCGTCTTTCCACTTTTTTGTTGGCTTTTGGATTTCAGTTTTCTCATGTGCCCCAATTGCTTTTTTTGTCATTACAGCCTGTTCTAGTTTTATGGATACCATTTTTTTCTCTTGTTTCTTTAAAATAATTGTTGTTTCTGAAGTGTTCTTCTCCAAGCATTGCCTTTTTTCCCTCTAATAGGTTAAAGGCCATTGGAAGCTCTGTTTTTGGGTAGGCTTGTTGACTAGTGAACTCCCTTGTGGGCTTTCCAACAGTGACCCAGCCTTTTCATTTGGGAACTTCCAAATGTCTATATCTGTGGGTCACCATCTTCCCTGACTCCTTGGGCCATTCAGTTTCTCCATAGAAAAATCCTGAGATCTCCTGCCTGGGATATCTCCTTGATGCTGGCATCTTGGGAGCAGGAGAAGAAGGAGGAAGGGTATTGGTGACCCCACTTTTCAACATGCAGACTTTTGTTTAATCCCCACTGCTATTCTGAAAGCCCTTGGCCACCCAGTTGGAATTGGAGGAGCCTCACAGATCCAGTTTCTCCAACAAATCTTTCACCTGTGGGGCTGGAGATACAGATTAAGGATCTTAGCCATTCTATATACAGACTTTCACCCAAATTCCCTATTTGCTCCACTCCTCAGCCCTTCCTGGTGATTCCAAATTTTCTTCTCAGGAAGTCCACTTTCCCAGGGTTCCTCACACATTAATCGGTTCTCTTCTGTGTCCCTCTCCACAGCTCTCATTGTTGAAAACCACCATTCCACTTTCTATGAATTTGACTACTCTAGGTACCTCATGTAAGTGGAATCCTACGATATCTGGTTTTTATGTCTGGCTTATTTTACTTAGCATAAAGTTTTCCAAGTTCCCCAGTGGGGAAGCATGTCAGAATTTCCTTCCTTGTTAAGGCTGAATAATGTTCCGTTGTATGGATATATCCCATTTTGTTTATCCATTCACTGATGGACTCTTGGGTTGCTTCCACCTTTTGGCTATTCTGAATAATGCTGCTAGGAAGACAGATACACACATAACTGTTTGTGTCTACTTTAAATTCTTTGGGGTATATACCCAGAAGTAGAATTGTTGAATCATATGGTAACTCCATGTTTAAGTTTTTGACAACTGCCATATACCCAGAGAGATTTTTTTTTAAAAGATTTATTTATTTATTTAAGTGGGGGAGGGGGAGAGGGAGAGAAATCCTCAAGCATGTGCTGAGCAGTGAGCCCGACACGGGGCTTGATTCCAGGACCGTGGAGATCATGACCTGAGCTGAAACACCTAGAGAGATTTTTAAACTACTGATGCCTAGTGGAACCTAGGCCTTCCGATTTGTTTCTCTCCCAGGTGACATTAATGTGCACCCAAGATTGGGAACCACTGGCTCAGCTAGCACTTGGGTTTCAGCTTCCTCTGCTGTGCTAAAGTCACCCCCACCCCTCCTTTCCATCTTTGAAAACTGTTTGGCATGGTTCTTCTGTTCCCTGTCCAGTCTTCTCTTTGTCCTTTAAGAGTTATACACTTTAAGAGTTTGGAGAGGGAATGGGGATAAGTACATAATGATCCATAGAAACTTGTTGCTCTATGAGAAGTATTTATATATGAATTTTCAAATGTATATACATGTGGCCTACCTCTTGGGTTGAAATTTCTGAGGAGCGAGCACTTTGGCATGTTTGCTCTCTCTTTACAGTGGCTGGGAAAGAGTTTTCTTGCATTCTTGTATTCATTCACTCATTTGTCCATAGTAGCCAAGATACAGGATGACTACTATGTGCTAGACACACACCGGGTGCTCCATATAGGATGGCAGTTGTCTGGGATGCCCGGGTGGCTCAGTGGGTTAAGTTAAGCATCTCACTCTTGATTTCGGCTCAGGTCATGATCTCAGGGTCTTGAGATAAAGCCCGGCGTCGAGCTCCATGCTCAGTGGGGAATCTGCTGGAGATTCTCTCCCTCTGTCCCTCCCTAGCACTTTCTCTCTCTCAAATAATAAATTAATTAATTAAAAAAAAAAGGATGGCAGTTGTCAGCAACCCAGTAAACATAATTCTACCAATACACATATTTGGTCAAATGTCTTCAGTTTCTTGCCCTTTTTATGGTGTCTCTGTTTTGACAGACACATGCCGGACAATATTTGAAGTTGCTTTCATCACGCCTAGCCACCTCCACCTTCTCACCCTAGTAATTAAAAGGCCACCATTTAAAGTACGTATTGTGACAGTGAACACAAGGTGGTCTCATTACAGAAGCTTTCGTTACACAGCAGAAAACTACGGTTAAGCCTTCAGGAGACTATGATTTCAGTGACATCCTGAAGTGTGCACTATTTAAGGCTCTTTAGAATACCGGAAGACTCACTTCTTAGTAACCAGGGAACCAGCCAGATGTTCTGGGCTAATGGCCCAACTGCAGAACATGCAGATCAGTGAATCAGAGACTATCATTGCTCTGTAACTCCCTCATTGTTTCTTAAGCATTTTTTTTTTTTTTAAAGATTTTATTTATTTATTTGAGACAGAGAGAATGAGAGGGAGGAGGGTCAGAGGGAGAAGCAGACTCCCTGCCGAGCAGGGAGCCCGATGCGGGACTCGATCCCGGGACTCCAGGATCATGACCTGAGCCGAAGGCAGTCGCTTAACCAACTGAGCCACCCAGGCGCCCCTGTTTCTTAAGCATTTTGATTGGCATGACCACCTCTTCCCGGTTGTACGTGACCTGGACTAGAGTTGTGAGTATTGATGCCTGTGACACCAAGCTACACACATTTCTACAGATAGGTTTCCCCTTTTTTTTTTTTTAAAAGATTTTATTTATTTATTTGACAGAGAGAGACACAGAGAGAGAGGGAATACAAGCAGGGGGAGTGGGAGAAGGAGAAGCAGGCTTCCCGCTGAGCAGGGAGCCCGATGCGGGGCTCGATCCCAGGACCTGGAATCATGACCTGAGCCAAAGACAGACGCTTAACGACTGAGCCCACCAGGCGCCCCAGGTTTCCCCTTTTTAAATGACCTTGCCCTGTCCAATACTTAAATGATTGTCTCAAAAAAATTCAAGAAGGATCATGGACAAACTGTTAAAGGAAAACATGGGAAAATGGCTTTCTGTCTTGAGGGTTGGCAAAGGTTTCTTAGTGAGTGACCAGGAGATTCTCGCCACAATCAAAACTTTGGACGGACTCTTCTGAGCTCTTTTTCAACTAGGCCCTGACTTTGGGATTTCTGAGTTCTTGTCTGCCTTGTCCAATTTTTTTTCCTTCAGCGAAGACAGCAGAAGAGATGATTTATTGTACATGTGTTACATTCAGCCACAAATGGAAACAGTTAGTCCCGAAAGTCATAGTTCCAGGGCAAAGGACCAAAAGGGACTGTTCTGGTTCCAATTTTAGTATATGTGCTGTGGAAGCCAGCACAAAAGGGACTGTTTTGGTATGAGCAATGAGGGTCTCTCAAAGGTGGGCGTTGAGATCAGATGGTGATGGATGTCCTATACCCATTGAATCAAGCTCTAGAAGGTAGGCATGCAGTCCAACCATTGATACCATTGTCCCTGGCCTCTGGCTTTCCTTATTTCTGCTCCTATGACTCCATGAGTGCGTAAGCTAGCAGTTTACTGGGCCTCTGCCTCATCTTCTCTTACACTTCAGGGCATTCACTTCTTCCTCCACTTGGCTGTCTTTGCGCAGAGGTTTCCAAAAAGATGGTGCTAAGGCCGAGAGCTGCCTTGTTCAACTTTCGCCAAGAATCCTGTTAAGCCAGTTTAGCCAGGATCAGAATCTGATCTGATCACCCTCAATATCTGATCAGCTTCCTCATCCCCCGCCGCCCTGTAGGCGAAGTCTGATCATCCTGGCCTGCCGTCGGTCACTATCCTGTAAAGTCAGTTTAGCCAGAAATCCCCCCTTGCCCCTGATGTTTCCTCTGAGTAATTTTCCATCCACCCCCGCAGCCCCCCCCCCCCCCGCCCCGGGCCCCCGCCCTGCTGCTTGGCTATAAATTGCCATGCTGTTCTCAGAGTTGAGGTCCCTCTCTCTCCCCCACTGCAAGGTCCCCCTTAAATAAAGTCTTCCTTACCCTTGTTCTTTAACCAGTGTTATATGTAGTTTTTTCTTTAACAAGAGGATACAAAGAGCATAAAAGAAAATATTAACGGATGAGACTTCACCATGTCTGCTTGTCAAAAGACCCTGTTGAGAACAGGCAAGCCACAGACTAGGAGAAATGATTTGCAAAATACAGATCTGATAGAGAACTGGTGTTCAGAATATATAAAGAACTCTTGCAACTCAAAAGTAAAAATACTTGTAAACAACCCAATTAAGAAATGGGGTGAAGGCCAGGTGCACCGAGGTGGTGGAGCGGCCTTTCCTGGTCTCCCCTGCAGAACCCCCCCTTTACTATCCAAGCTCCACATGCGAGCCTTCCTGACACCCTGTAACTGGGAGACTTGCACCAAGTGGAAAATAAACTCCAAGCAACCAACAAGAAAGAAAGAAAGAGAGAGGGAAAAAGAAAGAAAGAAAGAAAGAAAGAAAGAAAGAAAGAAAGAAAGAAA
>NC_058417.1:37522712-37605825 GCF_002201575.2 Neomonachus schauinslandi | reverse complement strand
AAAGAAAGAAAGAAAGAAAGAAAGAAAGAAAGAAAGAAAGAAAGAAAGAAAGAAAGAAAGAAAAGAAAGACAAGGGTAATGGAGTAAAGATTTGAGGAGGCATTTTATAAAGGAAGAGATACAAATGGTGGGTAAACCCATGAAAAAGTATTTGACATCGTTAGTCATCAGAGGAATGCAAACTGAAATCACATTGTTACACCATACACACATCAGAATGCCTAAAATTATAAAGACTGACAACACCAGACACCAACTCTTAATTGGTGTGAATGTAAAATAGTATACCATTTTGGGAAAAGATCTGGCAGTTTGTACAAAACTGGAGTAGACTGACCTTCCGGCCCAGCAATTCCATTCTTAGGATTTTACTCAGAATAAATGAAAACACATGCTTATAAAAAGACGTATATAGAAATGTTCATAGAGACTTTATTCATAATAGGCAAAACCAGAAACAGACTAGGGCCCACCAATAGGAAAATGATTTTTTAAATCTGTGGTTTATTCATACAATGAAATACTACTCACCCATAACAAGGAATGAATTACTGATACAAGATAGATGAATCTCACAAACATTAAGCTGATAAAAACCTTATAGAAAAGAGTGTAGGGGTGCCTGGGTGGTTCAGTCAGTTGAATGTCTGCCTTCAGCTCAGGTCATGATCTCAGGGTCCTAGGATGGAGCCCCGCAGGGAGCTTGCTTCTCCCTCTCCCTTTGCCTGCTGCTTCCCCTGCTTGTGGTTTCTCTCTCTTTATCAAATAAATAAATAAAATCTTAAAAAAAAAAAAAGAAAGAAAAGAGTGTATATCATATCATTCCAGTTACATGAAATTCTAGAACAAGGCAAAACTAATCTATGGTAAAAAAAAAAAAATCACAAGAGTGGTTACCCCTGGGGTGGGGGTGGGACAAAGATTAGCCAGGAAGGGGAATGAGGGAATTTTATGGGGATGATGCTAATGTTCCATTTCTTGATGGGGGCTTGGATTACATTGGTGTATGCATGTGTCAGAATTAGTGAATAGACACTTAAGATTTACACATTTCATTTTATGTAACTTTAACATAAAATGAAAAACACTATAAACAAATATAAACTCCAGTTAATGATATGCATGGTGAGGGATGGTTGGGTGGCTCAGTTGGTTAAACATCCACCTTTTGATTTTGGCTCAGGTCGTGATCCCAGGGTCATGAGACCAAGCCCTGCCTTGGCCTCTGTGCTGAGCATGGAACCTGCTTAAGATTCTCTCTCTTGGGATGCCTGGGTGGCTCAGTCAGTTAAGCATCTGCCTTGTGCCCAGGTCATGATCCCAGGGTCCTGGGATGGAGCCCCACATCAGCGGGGAGCCTGTTTCTCCCTCTGCCTGCAGCTGCCACTCCCCCTGCTTGTGCTCTCTGTCTCTGATAAATAAATAAATAAAATAAAATCTTAAAAAAAAAAAGATTCTCTCTCTCCCTCGCCCTCTTCCCCTTTCCCACCGTGCATGTGCACATACACGTGTAAGCTTTTCTCTCTAAAAATGATAGCATGCTGAAGTACTTAGGAGGAAGTGCATTGTTGTCTGCAACTTATTTTGAAATGCACTGAAAATCAGATGGCTAATGGATGGAGAAAGGAATATATATATATATATAGAGAGAGAGAGAGAGAGAGAGAGAAATATGATAAAGCAAGTATAGTAAATATAGTAAAACTGTTCACTGTAGAATCTACGTGGTGGGTTTATAGGTATTCCACATAAAATTCTTTCACCTATGTTGAATGTTTGAAATTTTTCATAATGTTGGAGACTTTTTAAAAAAGTTGAATCAATATAAGTAAGAGCATTAAATATCATTGCTATATGAACATGACAAACTCGTGACAGTGGTATTTGAATGACTGAAGTGGGTTAGCAGGGCGTTACTTCATTTAATCCACACAGCAATCTTATGAGGTAGGTTAGGTACTAATAAAATCTTTGTTTTAATAATGGGGAAACTGAGGCTCAGAAGGGTTTCCCATCTTGCAATGTGGCATGCCAGGATCCCAGCCCAAGGATGTTTTGACTCCAGAGCTCATTATGCTTTGCTGCTTGTGCAAAAAGTATTTCTCTGTGTTAATACATTACTTTGTACATTTCTCAATTATAGCCTTTGTTATACTATAGTGACGTCAGGTGCTTAGGTGTTTGTCACCTCCTTCATACCATGAGCGCCTTGAGGGCAGAAACAGTTTCCATCTTTGTCGCTTCCATGCTTAATATAGTGCTAACTAGCCTATAATCATCTTTCCCTTAAGGTGCTGATGGATGAAGAAAAGGAAGGAAGGAAAAAAGGAAGGAAGGAAAGGAGGGAGGAAGACTTCCTAACTTTCATAATGTTGTGGCTTAACCCACCTCCAAAGCTCCCTCTCCCACCACTTTCTGCAAACATCCATGCCTCAGCAGACCATTTGATCAGAGCCTGTCTTTGTTCACCTGGCTCAACGACTGTGGGGCTGTTTATTTATGGTTACTTGACAGGGCTGGTTGCTACAAGCCCCAAAGAAACAGAAGTTGGAGCATCTGTCTTTGGAATAGCTGAGGACTAGCAAAGACCTGACTTTACCTGGGGAAGAGCATTGATCTGTTTGCAGACTATGGCTACAGTACAATTTGTCCAGTGTCTGACATCTATTGAATGGATGAATGAATGAAGTAGAGCTGGATGAAAAGGCAACACAAGTCAGCCATGGTGATTAATTCTTTGATCAACAGTGATGTCTCACCTCTCCTCATTGGGGAGACCGCTCTGGATTACAGTGTTTGTAGACAACCTTCATGCTTCTAGGCTTCAGACAAGGCTACTTTATTTATTTTTCCTGAAAACTAACTTTATTCTATTTTTTTTTTTTTTTACTTTGGAACTTGGTGCTTTTTATTTATTTATTTATTTTTTACTTTGGAACTTGGTGCTTTTTATTTTTTATTATTGTTATTTTTTTACTTTGGAACTTGGTGCTTTTTATTTATTTAATTTATTTATTTATTTTTACTTGGTGCTTTTTATTTAGTTATTTTTACTTGGTGCTTTTTATTTATTTATTTATTTACTTTTTACTTTGGAACTTGGTGCTTTTTATTTTGAATTTTTTTTATTATTTTTTTTTACTTTGGAACTTGGTGCTTTTTATTTTTATTTTTATTTTTTTACTTTGGAACTTGGTGCTTTTTATTTATTTATTTATTTTCTAGTTTTTCTACTTTGGAAAAACTAACTTTATTCTAAAGTTAGTTAGGATCTTGATAGAATCTGGGGATTTCACCCTCTGGGAAGTCTGATTGAGTGGTCAGGGGTAGGGTCCAGGATTCTGTAGGGTTTAATAAGACCCTCAGGGCAATCCATTATGGGTAGTCCCCAGATCACAATGTGAAAAACACTGGTGAAAAGAAATTGATGATTTCCAGTTCTCTTTCCCTCAAATATAGCCCTGTCCTGTTTTCAAACATTTTCCACCACAAAACTATGGCACCATTGACTTTTAGGACCATCCCCTTGTCCTCCTAACCTTTGGTGTCAATCAGATGGAGTCCTAGAAAAGCGGTTACTATGGGTACTAGTCACATGGTAGGTAGAATTATCATTTATTGAACAGCTGCTATCTGCCAGGCACTACGTGAAATGCTTTACAAATGCTATTTCATGTCATATGACAACTTTTCACAGTAGGTGGTAGGATACTTATTTTACAGATGGGGAAAGACCCTCAGAGAGGTTATAAAACTTGTCCAAAGTCACAGTAACATATATAGCCGACTTGAGAGTCAAACTCAAATCAAAGCCATTGGTTTTTCAAATATATAACCCCCTTTATTATGGTGTAATTATTAATAACCAAGATATTAATATATTAATATAACTATTATTTCTATGAGGCCATACCCTAAAGAAATATCTTGGTCAACTTTGACTCCGGGACATAGGGCCTTTAAGGAATCAGTAATCCAGTCACTCATTCATTTAACCACATTTAATTGAGCAACTATTGTGCACCAGAATCTGTGCCAAGCATAAAGGACGCAAAGGTGAACTACAGTCTCTAGCATTATGGAACTCATATGGATACAGACAAGTACACAAGCAATTTATAAAACAGTGATAGGTGCTATAATATAATTCTCCAAATTAATCTAAAAATTTGATATGTCCTTCAATAAAACCACAAACAGGACTATTTCTGGAATGGACACACTGACTTTAAAGTTCACTTGGAAAAATAAAAGTGTAAGAAGAGCCAGGAAATTCTAGAAAAAGAGTAGTAGTGAGGGAGAGGTAGGCTAACCAGTCATTAAAAGAAAGTTACAATAATGAGGACAGTTTGGTAAGAGCATATGAATAGATGGACTAATGAAATGGAAGAGAGGATCCAGAAACAAACTCAGATACAAATGGGAATACACTACAAAATAGAGGGATATTTCACACCAGAATAAGATTATTCTGTAAAGCATTGAGGCAAATGTGTAGCCAACTGGAAAGATAATACGCAAAAATAAATTCCACATGGATCAAAATTTCAAATATAAATATTTAATATAAAATTATAAAGGACACATGAGATAAACGAACTCTGACGAGGGTATAAGGATGGTGGGTGACTTTTTTACTGCATTGCCTTTTGCATCTTTTAATATTTACAATGTTTAACCTATTTAAAAAATGTTAAGAGGGTTTGGCCAGGGAAATAAAAGTTTGCCTGGACAGGTAGGGACAGGTAGGGAGTCTTATGAGGCTGGAGAGGTAAGAAGGATCAGGTCATGAAGGGCCTAGATATGTTAAAAATGTGGTCTTTATAGTATGAATAATGGAGAATTATTAAGGGTTTTAGAACATGGGGATTGATACATCAGATATGCATTTTAGAGAGATCACTCTTAGCGCTAAAGGAGTGCATAGATGGGTAGGGGATACAACTGAAAGTGAGGAAATGAGACTTCCCAGAGGACAGATGATGGGGTCTGAACCAGGCTGGTGGTGAATGGTGACAGAGAGGTGGATAGGTGTGAGAGATGTTTAGCAGCAAGGATCTTGTTGACTGATTGGATGTTGGAGGTGAGGGAGAGGTCTTGGATGATGTCAAGATGGAGAAGCACTGGTAACGGAGAAAAGAGCGGATAGTGGGAATAAGGATAGGTTAGATAATGAGTTCAGTTTCCGTGCCTCCCAGATGTCCAACTGGAAACGTCTAATAGCCAGGCTTAAAACCCTGGAGCTTGAGAGAGAAATACGACTGGAGATAATGAATTTGGGATCCATCAGTATATAGATGGAACTGAAGCCCTTGAGTAAATGAGATCACCCAGGGAGAGCATTTAGTGTGAAAAGATCCAAGACAGAACCTAGAGCAAGATGAAGAGGCAAAATGAAGTAGAAACAAAATGTTCCCTGAGAAGAGACTAGAGAATAAAACAATAATCTGGAGAGTGGTGCAGAGAAGTCATATGTAGTGTTTCGAGAGGGGAAATACCTTTAAAGGCTAGGGGAGGTCAAATGAGGATGGGATGTGACTTTTGATTTAAGTATGGGGGATTGCTGAAGATTATGGGGGAAGAATAGCTGAGTGGAGGATTGAGGTTAAGCAGAAGATGAAGTGGAGGCATCTTGTCTCCTGAGTGGAGACAGCCCATTTACAGTCTGGTTAAGAAGTAAAGTGGAGCAGCTAGGGGAAAGACATGGTTATTTTCCCGTTTTTTTTTTTGTTTTTTTTTTTTAAAGGGTCAGTTGAGCGCATAAAATACTGAAAACAGGGACTCCTGGGTGGCTCAGCGGGTTGAGCATCTTACTCTTGGTTTCAGCTCAGGTCTCAGAGTCCTGAGATCGAGCCCCACGGTGGGCAGTGCAGGGTCTGCGTGTCCCTCTCTCCCACTGCTCGAGTTCACTCTGTAGCTCTAAAAAATAAATAAAATCTTATCTTTTTAAAAGATTTTATTCATTTGAGAGAGAGCACAAGCGGGGGAAGAGGAAGAGGCAGAGGAAGAGGAAGAGGCAGAGGCAGAGGCAGAAGCAGAGCCCTCCCCCCCGCTGAACGGAGACCCTGACGTGGGGCTCGATCCCAGGACCTGGAGATCAATGACCTGAGCCGAAGGCAGACGCTCAACCATCTGAGCCACCCAGGCGCCCCCAAATAAATAAAATCTTAAAAAAAAATGCTGATGACAAAGGGCCAATACTGAGGGCGCTACAGGATGGAGGAAGGTATCTGTAATACCAGATGTGAGGGGTCGGATGCAGAGCTGATGAACCGTGAGGACTTAGACGGGAAGGACGCCTCTTCCGACATAAATGAAGGGAAAGGAAATGGAGAAGCAGGCAGATTCTAAAGGTTTGGTGCAGGAGGGAGCGCCTGGCGGTCTCAGTGGGTAGAGCAGGCTCTTGGGATCTCAGGGTCATGAGTTCGAGCCCCACCTTTTGGGTAGAGAGCCTTATGTGGATGGGCCTCATCCAATTAAAAAACAATAAAGGTTTGGTGCAGGGAAGCCGATGGAATTTCGGCGGGATGCTTTCTGCTTCCCTCGATAAACTAGGCCTGGAGTAAGAGTTGACCCTGCGTGGAGGCTGGAGAGGAGTGCGTCTTTGAAAAGCCTTTCTAAAAGGCCGTGAGGGGGGTGTGCGGGGTGGAGGCGAACTGGGCGAACTGGCACTGGAGCCGGGCGCGGAGAAGCCGGGTGGAGCCTGTGCGCGGCGGGGGGAACGTCGTGGCGCGCTGCCATGGTAACAGGCCGGCGGGGCGGGGGCGGGGCTCCCGGCCGACCGTAAGAGGACCGAGCAGCGCCGTCTCAACACAGCGTTCCCGAAACCGGGTGAGGTGCCAACAGAGGTGTCCGAAACCGGACCGCAGGCGCCGCGAGATCTGGGCCGCAAGCCGTGAGACCGCCCGTGACGCTAACACCGCACTGCGCGACAGAGTACTAAACGTCATCGTGCCGCGACGCCGACGCAGTAATAGGGCGCCCTCCCGGAAGTGGGCTCTAGATCGGGCAGTAAAAGTGGCAGGCAGGTCGCAGCTGAACTATTTTTCTGCGTTTCCTCTCGATCCCTCCCGAGTCCTCCAGGTCCGCGCAGAAAGGAAACTTCTCAGCTGTCATGGGGGGCGGAGATCTGGTAAGTGAGGGAGGCCTGGGCGGGGGAGGACGGAGCGGGAGACCGACCCCGGCTGGGGACGGAAATTGGAGGGTGTGGGAGTGGGTGAGCACGGCTACACAGCCGTGCTTTCGCAAGAAGGGAGCGTAGTCTTGGAGAGGGGACGGATCTCTGGGGCTACGGAGGGACCAGGCAGAGATCTGGGAAGGTGTGCGAAGCTGTGGCGGCTGGTGTTTGTGTGTTTGTTACTGGGGGCCCTCCCGGCTGGAAATTCTGGGAAGGTCCGGGAGGGGGTGGTGGTGGTGAAACCATGCCTACGAAAGGAGGCAGATACCAAGTCACGCAGGCTTGATTTTGTATATCTTGTCGTGGGACACTTCTCTCTTCCTCAGCTGGGAGTTCAGTCATGTTTGGGGCTGTAGTAGGGGTGGTCGTGCCCCATTCTCTTCACCCCTGAGCCATATCTATTTTAAACCTGAAATTATCTTCTTCACGTCCACCTTTCTGACTTCCACTCCTCCTTCAATGCTGCATTCTGATCTGTAGTGACAGCTTTCTTCTGAGTTTATAGCACTTAATATAAGTTATGTGGCAATTTCTCTTAAACTGTATAGTTCATTTGTAGTGTGCTGAGCTCCTGATAGGGCAGAGGACCCACAAGAACATGGTACAAGATCAGAAAGATGCTAACCTCTTTAAAATGTAGCTGATTGAATCAGCAAATAGATCGGTTTTGCCACCTGTCCAGTATCTGTATTAGAGTTTGTCAGGTGTTGTTGATTAGAATGCTTTCCAAGACTCTAAGATTCATACAATTTAGTGTATTCTTTTTAAAGACTATTTATTTATGAGAGAGTGAGTGAGCGAGCCCGGTGGGGGGGGGGCAAAGGGAGAGGGAGAAGCAGACTCCCCGCTGAGCAGGGAGCCTGACGACTCCATCCCAGGACCCTGAGATCATGACGTGAGCCAAAGGCAGACGATTAACCGCCTGAGCCACCCAGGCGCCCCAATTTAGCATGTTCTTCAGGTAACTGCATTTAGGGACAGGAAAGCTCTAATTCAGGGTTTCTTAGTGCTATTGACATTTTGGGTTGGATAATTCTTTGTTTTGCTTTGTGTGTGTGTGGGGGGGGGGCTGGGTGGTGGTCCTATGCATTGTAGGATGTTTAGCAGCATCCTTGGCCTCTAGCCACTGGATGCCAGTAGCACTTTTCTCCTCCAGTTGGGACAACCAGAAATGTCTCTGGGCATTGCCAAATGTTCCCTAGGGGGCAGAATCACCCATGTTGAAGGAAGGGGAGAAAGACCAGTAGGACAAGGCTGGGGACGGGTGGGGTAGGGGACTGAGCAGCCTGATGAAGGGAAAAGGACAAGGCAGAAAAGAGAAAAGAAAGACAAGAGAGCCCTCATTGACTGAATACCTTCTACATGCCAGGTACCTCTTGTAGGTTTTCTCATTTAGGCTTCTTAACTGGTCTCCTGGTCCTCAATCTCTGCCATCTCCAGTGCATTCTAAACATGATAGCTAGTCATGCCTGTCACCTGCATATGACTGTTTAGTGTTTCCTACTGTCCACAGGATAAAGCCCACCCCCTTAACATGGTTTATAAGGCCCTTACTCTATTCCTTTCTTAGTTGGCTTGTTTGGCTTCATCTTAGACGCCCCTCCTCATCAGCTTGCATGCCTTCTTTAGCCCCACAGAATCTCTTGTGCTATGTTCTTTCTCACCACTGGGCCTGCAGTTGTGTGTGCTGTTCCCTCTGGAAATCTACCCCTGTTCCTCCCTGCTTCCTACATCACTGGGCTAAATTGTCATTGTCATTAGATGTCACTTCTTCCAGGAAACCTTCCCTGGTTGGCAGCTGAACCAAAGCAGTGGCTGATGGGGAGGAGGGAGACGAGAAGCATTCTTGAGGTGCTTCAGGGTGCAGCGTGAAGGGGAGATCAGAACCGAGGGGAGATTCCCAAGAAGGAAGGTCGAAAGAGGTACTTGGTGGGGTTATAAACCACATAAGGTTAAGGCAGGTTAACTGGACTCAAGGAGAAGAAGATTGTGTTCATAAAAATGAATGTCCCCTGCCAAACGCACTAGAGTTCTGTTGCCTTTCAGAGTTTACCTTCCCACCTCTCTGCCCGTCCCCCCTGTCCTGTCACCACCATACCTTAGTTCAGGCGTGGTCAGTGGAAGTCTGATCCATAAACATTTCAAGCTAACAGTGTCCAAAGGGAATCCAGAAAAGGCCTGTTCTGTGCTGAAGCTTTACGTACTTGAACAAAACCCCCAGATGTGTGAGAGATTATTGGGTGCCAGCCTCACCATTGTGAAGAACGTCTTGCCCTTCGATGTTTGCTTGGGCATGAACAGGGAATGGAGGGGCCAGTACCCACCCCCTGCATTGTTTTCTCCCTTCTTTAATTCACCACAGAATCTGAAGAAGAGCTGGCACCCCCAGACCCTCCGCAATGTGGAGAAGGTGTGGAAGGCTGAGCAGAAGCATGAGGCTGAGCGGAAGAAGATCGAGGAGCTGCAGCGGGAGCTGCGGGAGGAGAGGGCCCGGGAGGAGATGCAGCGCTACGCTGAGGATGTTGGGGCTGTCAGGTGAGTGAGAGGCTGAGGCCGCAGTGGGGCAGTGGGGCTGGGCTGTCCCGGTGGCCTGGGGCACTGCGGGGCTGACCTGCAGCTGCATCACCCACTTGTCATAGAACTGCTGGCTGCGAGCATGGGTTCGGGAGTCAATCCGGCCTGGGCTCTCAGGCTGGCTTTGCGTGTAACAGCCTAACTGTGTCACTGGGAGCAAGTGTGGGGGCCTCAGTTACCTCAGTAGAACCAGGGGAATGAGAGTACCCAATTCCCAAGGTTTGTGGAGGATCAGATGAGGTAGCGTGTAAAGGGCTTAGTGTGGGCCTCGCTCATGGTTGGTGATTAATAAGCATGCCTGAGGGTGATTGCCTCCTCCCCACCTCTCAGAGCGTGTCCGGGCCTCAGTCCTGCTTTTGTTTGTTTATGCACTGCAGACTCATGTTAGGGGGGCAGTGAGGTCTCCTGGAAGCAGGTGGGTGGTGTCTGTCAGTAAAAATTGTGTGACTGTGGACAGTCCCACTCCATTTCACCCTACTTCAGTTTCCTCATGTGTGATACAGGATAGGAGCAGCAGATGATCATTAACCTGTCCATCTCATAAAATGAGGTGGGAGCAAATGTATTCTGAGAAAAATAAGAAGCATAAAACGTACGGCGCATTCTTAAGTTTAGTGAAAACAACATATAGACTAAAATCGGAGTAATCTGTGCTGTCATTCTCCTCGTTCATGTCTCTGGGGTGGTGGGTGGCATACTCTCCCCATTGGGTATCTAGGGCTTTTCTTTCATACTTCATGACAAGAGGATCTGTGACATTCAGGGTGGTGTGTGTATGTGAAACATACACATGGAAATGGCATTATGGAACTTAGGCATGGTGACAGTCACATTCTTTCAGGATACTGGATTGGGGGGAAGGCCATTCTGACTCAAGTGTGAAACTTGGAATGTTTTAAAATAGACTTTTTTAGAATTTTTATTTTTATTTTTTTTTAAAGATAATTTTTTTTTTAAGATTTTATTTATTTATTTGAGACAGAGAGAATGAGAGAGAGCACATGGGAGGGGGGAGGGTCAGAGGGAGAAGCAGGCTCCCTGCCGAGCAGGGAGCCCGATGCGGGACTCGATCCAGGGACTCCAGGATCATGACCTGAGCCGAAAGCAGTCGCTTAACCAACTGAGCCACCCAGGCGCCCTAGAATTTTTAAATAGAACAAAATATAGTTATGACATTAATACATCAAATGAGATAAGGGAATGAAATTTTATGTTTTTTAGTACCATAGACATACGTTAAATTATTTTACTTTATATGCTTTATGTAAATTATATACTTTACATTTTTAAAAATGTGTTGTTATTTTTTTTTAAGTAAACTCTGTCCCCAATGTAGGGCTCAAACTCACAACTCCGAGATCAGGAATTGCATGCTCTAGACAGGTGCCTACATTATAATTTAATGTCAGTAAATTTCACACATTCAGATTAATTCCTGGGCAGTTTATAAGGTGAACACACATTGTTCTGTGTGAAACTAGATTTTGTGAACCCTTGATTTTAAAACAGATACCAATTTTAGATTCAGTACTTATTAGTCATAAGATTTTGCTTTTCCACTAACCAAAAGTAAAAAAATTATTTTTGAAAAAAAAATTTTTTTTTAAGATTTTTAAAAAATTTTATTTATTTGACAGATAGAACACAAGTAGGGGGAGTGGGAGAGGGAAGAGCAGGCTTCTTGCTAAGCAGGGAGCCTGATGCAGGGCTCGATCCCAGGACCCCAGGATCATGACCTGAGCCGGAGGCAGACACTTAATGACTGAGCCACCCAGGCGCCCAAAAAAAAATTTTTTTTAAGATTTTATTTTAAAGTAATCTCTACACCCAACGTGGGGCTCAGACTCACAATCCTGAGATCAAGAGTCACATGCTCTTCTGACTGAACCAGCCAGGCACCCCTTGAAATTCTTATTCAGCAAAGCATTACACATCATACGCCTGTTGTATCAGAAATCTGGGCTTTGCAGAGTCTAGTTAATGAGATGGGAGTGTAGATGAACAGCTTCAGAGCTAGGAGTTAAACGTTTATCCTTTGCTGACTCTCATGCCTGCTTACCTGTTGTGAGTAGGAGGAAGTTGATTTTATATTCTTTTGATTTTTTTTTTTTTTTTGCCCCCTCACGTATCCTCGAACATTATAAAACACAAAGGTCAGCATGTATGTCCTTTTTTTGGTCTTTACTTGCAGCTGTATTTAATCATCTGCTTGTCCATCTCACTGCTTTGTATAGCTCTTTGCACAGTGACATGCTTTTAATTTATCCTATAAAATGCCCGTAGAATCCTTTTACCATGTAATGATTCACTTCCATGGGTCAGATAATCTTTTCTAAATTTATAATGCATCTCTCAGAACAAATAGAAAACTTAATACACGTATTATCCTGGATGTCCACATCCCTCTTTGCAATAGTGTTGCTTTAGTATTTACTGATAATGCTAGAAAATTACGTGTTCTAGATGGTGGTCCATACCAGTGTTTCTCAGCCTTTGCACTTTAGAGTATTCTTAGAAGATTAAAGATGGGAGTGGTTCCCTAAGAAGAGCAGGGGGTGTGTAGGGCAAGGGCATCTGTATCTTTTAAGAGCTCTTGGTGATCCTAACGGGCAGCTTGATTGAGAACGTGGTCTATATATTTAATGATAGCAACAACAAAAAATCTGTAGATCATCTTACCTTTTTTATTTTTTTAAAGATTTGATTTATTTATTTTAGAGAGAGAGACAGCATGAGTGGGAGGGGCAGAGGGAGAGAGAGAGACTCTCAAGCAATTTCCACGCTGAGCATGGAGCCAATGTGGGGCTCGGTCCCAGGATCCAGAGATCATGACCTGAGCCAAAACCCAAGAGTCAGTCACTCAACTATCTGTGCCACCCAGACACCCCAAGATCATTTTGATTTTACGTGGCTTTTCTCCCAAGTATCTTCTCCTCTAAAAACTCAGAGTTAACAGTGAGAGATGGTGGTTACTAGCTCTGTTTTAGACACAGGGATATGGAAGTAACTTGCATGCACAGAAGTAACTATGCAACTGGGTAGTGGTGGAACCAGGCCAAGCCCTGGATCTTGGCAATTCAGTGTGTTCTCTTACTAGAGGGCCTGACTGAATAGGACTGATACTTGTTGAGTCCCTTCAAGACTCAACAGAGCCGTGAAAATACTACTTTATAGGAGTATCTGCTGTTGTTTTTTGGTTTTGGTTGTTTGTTTGTAAGATTTTATTTATTTATTTATTTATTTGAGGGAGAGAGAGCACGTGCACAAGTGAAGGGAGGGGCAGAAGGAGAGAATCTCAAGCCGACTCCAGTGCGAAGCCTGACATGGGGCTCGATCCCCTGGCCCGGAGATCAGGACCTGAGCCAAAATCAAGAGTCAGATGTTCAACCTACTGAGCCACCCAGGCGCCCCTGCCTTCATTTTTTATATCCATTCTTCTATATTTGACCCAGTTGCCCTTGCCCAGAGATGTTTTTGCTTCTTGGCCTACAGGTTGCTTGTTCTCCTACCTCTTCCTATATCCTGTCTTCTCTTTCCTTCACTTACTTAGCTTCTCCCTCATCTCCTAGCTGCTCTTCTCCCTTTATTCTCTCTCTGTCAGATTTACTTCATTCCTGCAGTGCCGCTTGTCACCCTCATGCTGATGACTCCCTTAGTCCCCTCAGCACATGCTTAGTGCTCCTCAGCACCGCTTGGTAATGTGTGGACCTCTGTGCCTCATCCAGTAGCTTATGAGCGACCTGGCTGCCTGAATCTTTTTCATCCTCTGGCCTTCCTCATCTGTCTGGCTCTAGGAAGTAGCAGAGTAAATGTTTACAAATGGATAAATGAATCTTTTCTCAGCTTCCCCATCCCTGTTAGTGGCAGGCATGCATAGGCATGATCCCTCCAGTCGTCTTTGATATGTCCTTTGAAAGTTCCCCTGACCCAATCACCAAGACATGCTTTTCTTTCAAAAAGTACTGCCTTGCTCAAGATCCATTGACCATAAAATGGCAAACACTGAACACGTGATCATTAGGCAGTTGTCTGGGATTCACAGGTGAGTAAACCTGGTGGGAGAGAGAAGCGTATACATAGCTAATAAAAGGGCCAGCTAGTGTTTATTTAGTACTTACTTTGTGCCATGCACTCTTCTGAATGCCTTGGTCTTCCCAAATCCTTCTTGAACTACAACTTATTCTGTTAAAGAAATCCTGGGAGATGGGGAGCCTGGGTGGCTCAGTCGTTAGTCATCTGCCTTCGGCTCAGGTTATGATCCTGGGGTTCTGGGATCGAGCCCCACATCGGGCTCCCTGCTCTGCGGGAAGCCTGCTTCTCCCTCTCCCACTCCCCCTGCTTTTGTTCCCTCTCTCGCTGTCTCTCTCTCTCTCTCAAAAAGATAAATAAAATCTTAAAAAAAAAAAATAGATTAAAAAAAAAAAGAAATCCAGGGAGAGAAGTCCTATTGGCATTGTCCATAGTCTCCAATGGTGAGGGTGGTAACTGGGTTGAAGGCAACTGGGAGGGGTCTTCAGCAAACTAAGGACAATTGGGAAACTGCACAAAGGCAAGTTTTGTCCACCGGGTACCAGCTCCTCCAGTTAAACCTTGGATCACCCATCCTAGCTGACCCAACAACCATGGCCACTGGTCCATTTCTTGCTGCCATTGTGGCTCCTAGTAAGGCAGCACTTGTGGTGGAGTTCCAGAGATCTTCTTTCCCTCTAGCTTGAACCATTCAACAGTCAATCTGGAAAACAGGCCTCCCTAAACTATAAAGCTACCTCCCAACTGTGGAGGCCTGATTTTAATAGCTGTCAAACTCCCTTGAAGTTTTTGGTTTATTCCAGCTGGAGAATGGTGAGACCCTTTAATTGCTTGAAAGATATCAGTACCTATGGTACTCATCATAAAGACCCCCCACAGGGCATGGTCCTCACTATACTCCTCCATCTTGACTCCAGTGGTGTGAATGAGGCCAGGCAAGCTGGGTGGAGCCCGACCCCAGTGGTCCACAATCAGTTCTTAATTCTAGACTATAGTGTTTCTCAAACCCATCCTTTTAATAGGAAAAAAACCAAAACTAAACTAAAACTAAGGGTTATGCCCCTCCATCATTGGTTTAAAATATTATTTTTTAAAGATTTTATTTATTTATTTATTTATTTAGAGAGCGTGAGCATGGAGGGAGAGAGAGAATCTCCAGCAGGCTCTGCGCTGAGTGCAGAGGCTGATGTAGGGCTCGATCACACAACCCTGAGATCATGACCTGAGCCAAAATCGAGTCAGACACTTAACTGACTGAGCCACTGAGGCACCCCTGGACGGTTTTTTTTTTTTTAAGATTTTATTTATTTATTCATGAGAGACAGAGAGAGAGAGGCAGAGGCAGAGGGAGAAGCAGGCTCCCCACGGAGCAGGGAGCCCGATGCGGGACTCGATCCCAGGACTCTGGGATCATGACCTGAGCTGAAGGCAGACGCTCAATCGACTGAGCCACCCAGGCGTCCCCCCTGGACGGTTTTAATAAGAATATTTTAAACCAGGGCACCTGGGTGGCTTAGTCGGTTAAGTGTCTGCCTTTGGCTCAGGTCATGATCTCAGAGTCCCGGGATCAAACCCTGTGTTGTGTTCCCTGCTCAGTGGGGAGTCTGCTTCTCTTCCCTCTGTTCCTCCCCCATCTCCCCGCTCTTGCACACACTCTTTCTCTTTCAAATAAATAAATAAAATCTTAAAAAAAATTGTCCAAAGACATATAACTTAGGAAGACATCCTTTATGCTCATAGTTGTTACATAATCTTAAGCCAAAATAAATAAACAAATGTTAAGAAGCCATATTCGGGGCACCTGGGTGGCTCAGTTGGTTAAGCCTCTGCCTTCGGCTCAGGTCACGATCCTGGAGTCCCTGGATCGAGCCCCGCATCGGGCTCCCTGCTCGGCGGGGAGCCTGCTTCTGCCTCTGACCCTCCCCCCTCTCATGTGCTTTCTCTCATTCTCTCTCTCTCAAATAAATAAATAAAATCTTAAAAAAAAAAAAAGAATCAATTGCAAACTCTAGGGGTGCCTGGGTGGTATAGTCAGTTAAGCATCCAACTCTTGGTTTTGGCTCAGGTCATGATCTCAGTGAGATGGAGCCCAGCACAGAGCCTGCTTGAGACTCTCTCCCCCTTTCCCTTTGCCCCTCCCCCCATGCTCACATGCTCTCTAAAATAAATAAATAAATCTTCTTAAAAAATCCATTGCAGGGTGCCTGGGTGGCTCAGTTGGTTAAGCGACTGCCTTCGGCTCAGGTCATGATCCTGGAGTCCCTGGATCGAGTCCGGCATCGGGCTCCCTGCTCGGCGGGGAGTCTGCTTCTCCCTCTGACCCTCCCCCCCTCTCATGTGCTCTCTCTCTCCTCTCATCCTCTCTCTCAAATAAACAAATAAAAAAAAAAAAAAGAAGAAGAAGCCATATTCAATAAACGTTGAATTTAACGTTACGGATCATACTGTTCTGATGAAACTGCTTTGCCACTTGCAGCGTGAGCGTGGTGTTGGCTCTTCCACACAGGCATTTGTGAGTTCAGCATGCCGTTTCTGTCTGTTGTGTGAGGTGCGATTTTCCCACCACTT
Organism: Neomonachus schauinslandi; assembly: GCF_002201575.2. Taxonomy (NCBI): domain Eukaryota; kingdom Metazoa; phylum Chordata; class Mammalia; order Carnivora; family Phocidae; genus Neomonachus; species Neomonachus schauinslandi. The sequence goes on along the minus strand of NC_058417.1, from coordinate 37,589,477 downwards.
TTTTCTCTCCGAACCACACGGCAGTATTGGTTTGGCAAATATTGGACATAACTTGGCCCCTCTCTTTTGGCTTGAAAGCATAATTTGCTTATTCAGTTATCCCTGGTCTTTTCTCATTATCTTCCCAAGTGGAGAATTGCTGCTGGTGCCCATGTGACAAGCCGCACCCAAACACACTTCATGGAACTGCATATGCGTTCCCTGAGATTGTTCTTGGTAGTGAGATGATCCAGAATCTGCTGCTTGTTTCCGATTCTCCTCAAAATGAAAGCAGAATGTAAAGGCTTGGTAAAGGAGGCTTGAGAAGCCCTGAGCAAATGTCCGCGCCTCAGGTTGAGGGATACTTTCTCCACATAAATGGCGTTAAGAGTGGGGAAACGATCTCTCCCCTGAATCGTGAGCTCCATGCAGACAAGCACCATGTGTTCTCGTGCGCCACATGGAGCACAGGGTTTAGCTCTGCCAGGTGCCTGGAGAATGAGTCCTGCTCCGACCAGCTGGAGTCCTCTAGCCCTCGTGTTCGGGTTGCATGTGTAGGTCTGCAAGAGTCTACATTTCCTTTGATTGTGTTTTTTTTTGTCTTGAACTAGGAAAAAAGAAGAAAAATTGGACTGGATGTATCAGGGTCCTGGTGGGATGGTGAACCGCGATGAGTACTTGCTGGGGCGCCCCATTGACAAGTACGTTTTCGAGAAGATGGAGGAGAAGGAGGCAGGCTGTTCTTCAGAGACAGGACTGCTCCCAGGCTCTATTTTTGCCCCTTCCGGTGCCAATTCCCTTCTTGATATGGCCAGCAAAATCCGGGAGGACCCACTCTTCATCATCAGGTATACTGGTGGCCAGCTGGGAAGAGTTTTGTTTTGTTTTGTTTTGTTTTTTCAGAGTTGCTTAGCTTCACAGTTGGTTTCCTCTTGGCTTCTGTCTGCCCTATAAAAGGATCTGTCTCTATTTGGTTTCCCTGATGTTGGGAAGGAGGATCTATCGTGGGTGTCTTATCTAGGCCATGTGATAAGTGATGGCCAGTGGACCGGACCGGACCAGATTATTCATTTACCTTTGGCTCTTGAACAAAAATAGGAGTTAGAAGCAAGGTGAGAAAGGCTGGCAGCCTCTTGGAAATTTGGGACTATGTATAGAGCGGGATAGGTGGGAGAGCAGGCCTTCTACCCCGCCCAACCCCTCTTTTTGTTTGTTTGTTTGTTTTTTAAGATTTTATTTATTTATTTGAGAGAGAGAATGAGATAGAGAGAGAGAGCATGAGAGGGGGGAGGGTCGAGGGAGAAGCAGACTCCCCGCTAAGCAGGGAGCCTGATGCGGGACTCGATCCCGGGACTCCAGGATCATGACTTGAGCTGAAGGCAGTCGCTTGACCAACTGAGCCGCCCAGGCGCCCTCCTCTTTTTTTTTTGTACAGCAGAAGCCTTTAAAAAGAAACGTTAGAATCTTCTGTGAAATCCTAATATGTAACATATCAAAGTCGAGTTGCATTTTGGGTGCCAACTCATGCTGTGCATATTAATTTTTTTGGTTTAATTTGCAGCATTTTATTTCAAGTGTATAAGGTTGAACATCGAAAAACATTTGTCATTTATATTTCTAATTTTGAAAAAAAAAATTTTTTTTAAAGATTTTATTTATTCATTTGAGACACACAGATACAGAGAGAGAGAGAGAGAAAGCATGAGCAGGGAGAGAGGCAGAGGGAGAGGAAGAAGCAGGCTCCTTGCTGAGCCAGGAGCCCGATGTGGGGCTCGATCCCAGGATTTGGGATCATGACCTGAGCCGAAGGCAGACACTTAACCAACTGAGCCACCCAGGCGCCCTGACTTTTTTTTTTCTTTTTTAAAGATTTATTTTATTTATTTTAGAGAGATGGGGAAGGGGCAGAGGAAGAGGGAGAGAGAGAATCTAAGCAGATTCCCCACTGAGCGCAGAGCCTGATACAAGGCTGTATCTCATGACCCTGAGATCACAACCTGAGCCGAAATCAAGAGTCAGACGCTCAACCGACGGAGCCACCCAGTCGCCCCGAGAGTAAGACTTCTTGAAAGAGGAATCCATTCTCTTTATTTCCCAGCTGGTTTTCGTGCTAAGCAGCAACCGGTTGATACACAGCATGACACCCATTTACTTGACCAGCCGGGAAGCCCTGCATAAAGCCTAATGAGGAACAGCCCACACGCACTCTTCTTTTTTTTTTTAATTGTATTTATTTATTTGACAGAGAGAGACACAGTGAGAGAGGGAACACAAGCAGGGAGAGTGGGAGAGGGAGAAGCAGGCTTCCCGCGGAGCAGGGAGCCCGATGTGGGGCTCGATCCCAGGACCCTGGGATCATGACCTGAGCCGAAGGCAGACGCTTAACGGCTGAGCCACCCAGGCGCCCCCACACGCACTCTTCTGTACCACAGGAAAGCAGTGTAACCTTGCCCTCCAATTCAGTCCCTTCTGTAGGTTTGAGGAAGAAGCCCGAAGGCTTCCACACCACCATACAGCTTTTAACACAAACGCTGTCTGCGTGCATTTGGAAAAAAAATTGCTGTGTAGACTTGTGGAGAGTAGAATGAATGACTTAATCCCCTTGCCAAAAGAGATAGTCATGATTTTTATTATTTCCTCTTTTTTTTAGGAAGAAGGAGGAGGAGAAAAAAAGAGAGGTGTTGAATAATCCTGTGAAAATGAAGAAAATCAAAGAATTGGTAAGTAGTTTATTGTAGTTTATCAAATAAACACTAAGAGGATCTTGTAGCTACTTAACATGAGAACTCTCATTTCACTCTTACCTTATGAGCGGGAAAGCAGAATGATTTCCTCTTTCATGTTGTTTGGTTGGAAAAGCACTATGTGATGTCAGTTTTTTTAGAAATTAGGAGTATGGGACATGCCTGTGGAAGTCCTGATCATACAGTGTGTTCAGGAGATCACGTGGTGTCGAGCCTCTAGGGCCCATTTATCATTCACTTGACATACCATGTGATTGTGTTTTGGATTAGTTGGTAAGGAAAATGTAAAAATTGATCTTGCAGTCCCCGATTGCTTTCAGTGGAGTTGGAGTTCTTTGGACAGATTGGGAATTCCAAGGCATTGGTTCTGGGGATGGTTTACAAATACCGAGTCCTAGCTCCACCCACCAGAGTGTCCGTTCAGTAGTCCAGGGGTGTGTGTGCGCACTGCCAGGGTTAACACTTGCCTCCTCCTGTTGACAGGGAAGCTCTGTGAGCATCCTGGACCCCTGTCGACCCAGAGGCACAGAATCAGGTAGTTTGTGCATGAACCAGGCCCCTCAGGGCTCTCCCTGATCTTACATGGCTATGTTCTGGCTGTTTTCTAGTTGCAAATGAGTCTGGAAAAAAAGGAGAAGAAGAAGAAGAAGGAGAAGAAAAAGAAGCACAAGAAACATAAGCACAGAAGCTCAAGTAGTGATGGTTGCAGTAGCGAGGAGGAGCGCGGCCGGGGGAGGTGAGCATGTGGAGGTGGGCCTCCCTCGTTGACTCATTGACTCATTCATTCTCCAGATAGTCACGGACGCCTGCTTTGTGTTGGGAACTGCCAGGCACCGGGGTTTCAGGGGTGAGCACTCGCACGTGGGCCCCATGCCCACAGAACTCACCATCCAGCACCCGCGTTCGTTGGCGGTCTCGGCGCGGCCCCTCAAGGAGCTGACCGTAGCCTTGTAGGTCTCAGCGCAGACATCCTAGATGTGACTTTCGTCTCTGCTCGTGACTCCTCCAAGACGGAAGTGGATTTTATGTAGCCTTCTTTTTTTTTCTTTCTTTTTTTTTTTAATGCATTAATGGGCCCATCTGGGCCCATTCTGTGTGTCTTGTCTGTGGGAGCATTGAGCATTGGCACTGCTGACTCACTCTTAGTCCCTAGAATAGCAGCACGAGGTGAGAGGAGAATGTGTTCAGGCGTTGGAGCTGAAAAGCTAGGCCTGCGGGTTTTCACAGGAAAAACATGACTGTGCTGATGCATTCTCCAGCAGAGACAGTCCAAATAGACAGCCACCCTGCTGAGTGTAGCACAAGTGGGAAAGGTCACGTTTGAAGCAGGAAGCTTGCTTCAGCACAAAGGATTTAAACTGGACCTTTATGCATTTTCTTTTTCAATGAATGTGTGTTTTAATCGCTTAGATCTCAAAAGAAGATGGCAGATTCTTCCCCTGTGCTGTCCAGAGCCCCGGCATATGGCTTACAGGTAAGGATGTGAGCATCTCAGAGGGAGTGACTTTGGAATGTGTTGACTTGAGAGCCTGTTTGGACAGAGAGCATTTCTTGCAGCCAATCAGACATCATGAGGGAAGGAAGGAGTTTGGGCCACCAGGGTCAGGGCTGCTGGGGAGCTGGCCCATTCCTTACCCCTGAGCCTCCAACCGGGGCTGAGGGCCCTCTGAGCGGAGAGCCTAAACCACTAGTGGGGCCTGCAGGCATTCTGCCTCTCCCTCTGCACATAATTTCCATGAAATGCAGGCATTTTTAGCTTCCAGGTTGATGGCTTTTGACCACCATCCCTCTAGATTCCTTTTTTCCTTAGTAGGTTTAACCTTAGGTCCTGGTCTCCATGCCCTGCCTCTTGCTCCTACTCAGGCTGTGGTGAAGTTAAGGCAGTGCAGGTGGCTGGCAGGGTCCATTCTCTGAGGGGATTCTGCAGAGAATTTTGCTAAGTTTGAGTGCTTCTCTGTGGTAACTGTGTGATGGGCTGGGTACGCCCGGTTGGCTTCTTACAGAACCTCAGTGCTCATTCATTTCCTTGTTTCACTGCATTTTCTCCTGAGCTGCAGATTCTTCTATGAATATCTTCTCTTCCTTTCCTTGATGCTACAGATCAGGGACTCCTACCATAGCCATGGAGTGCAGAGTTCTCTGATGGCCAAGCAAAAGGGAATGCACGGGTTGAAGAATTATTCCAGGTCCAGAAGCTCCTCCCACTCACCTCCCAGACATGCCAACAAGAAGAGCACCCGAGAAGCGGGGTCCCGGGACAGGAGTTCTCGATCCCCAGGCAGAAGGTCACGGTCCCCGAGGCCAAGCAAATCGTGAGTGTGGGAATTCACTGGGAAATGGCTTGTAAATGTGGGGGCTGGTCACAGCAGGTATATTTGCTTTTACTGATGTCTGTTCATTAATTTTTCCAAATGTCTTTGATTTATTTACTTTATATTGTGTGTCCCTGTCGTTACCCACCCCCGGCCACCTCAATGTAAAGCTCAGGCCCCTAGAACTACATATTTATATATGTGGAATCTTTGGAATGAGTTTGATATCAAATCTTATATATCTTTGTGTTTGCTTTTCTTCCACTTCTGCCCTCTGTTCTCTTCAGTTTGGATTATAATTCTAAGACTGTTAGCTTTTCTCCCATTATTTGAGGGACATGATAAAAGCCCCTGTATTGAAAAGGCTTTTCTCCTCTTTGCCCACTCTGTGTCTGTCACAGGCACAACTCAAAGGTCAACAGGAGAGAGAGAGGCCGAACTAAAAGCCCATCACCTAAAAAGGAGATCTACCAAAGGCGGCATGCTCCTGGATACACCAGGTGAGTCAGGAGCCCCAGATGTGAACTGCAGACTCTGCAGGCCTGAGTCTAGGAGTGGCTCAAACCAGGGCAAGTGGATAATCTACATCACCTTTTTTTATCAAACCAGCTTTTATTCTTCCTTTCAGCTTTTAACAGTCTGGCCCGCCTCCCTTCCCTGTGAGGCACATTGAAAGGACAAAGTAATAGTTTTAACTTAATGAACAATTGCTTAAGTGACTGTCTCTGGACATCTGTAAACATGCTAATTCTCACAGAGATTTCCATAGAGAAGCTTTTCTCGAGAGAGTGTTCCTTTCTTGAGGCATCAGCTGAAGGGGAAGCAGGGTGCTCTCCTTGAAGGCAGACACCCTAAGATGGACTCTGTGTTGGAGTTGGGTGTGGAGTGAGTTAGATGGAACAGGGGCATTCAGCCCTGGGACCTGAGGGGAGTTGGCTGTGCCCACAAAAGGCTGTTTCTGGGGGGGTCTCGCTTACTCTTTGTAGAAGTTGAGAGGAGCCGGGCAACTTTTGTGAACTTCCTTTTACTGCCTAAACAAATTGGCTGCACAGTAGAATCATCTGGGAAGCTTAAAAAAAATTCCATTACCCGGCTGCACCCCAGCCCTATTACATCATAAATTCTACCGGTGGGCCCAGACATCAGTATTTTTAAAGCTTCCCAGTGATTTCAACAGGCAGTCAACATTGAGAACCACTGGGAGTCTACACCACCTCTTGTATTCACTATGTTAAAAAAGAGGCAGACCCTATAGGTCCCTTTTAACTCTTGATTGCCTGATTCCCTAAGTTTCTAAGGAACAGAAACTGTTTTAAAAGTTTTAATCTTGACTGACAACTTTCTAAAATATGTTATATGTTTCCCTGCCTGCCCAGACAGAGTATGTTATGTAGAATTTAATCTTTTATTGGTGACAGTTTTTCAGCTGGGCTGGAAGTTACGCTGCTCTTTGGGTCAATGCTCATGAGCGTATGTATTTGTTTTTGTGTTTTAAGGCTCTTGGTCAGTGTGTGACTATGCTTTTTCAGATCCTGCTTTGTTTTTCTGTCTCTCTTGCCATCTGCCATCACTTTAGTTTGTCTTACTTTATCAGCCTTTCTTATCCTAACCCTTAGAATATTTGTGTTGAATTTTGTGATTTAAATGGGTTAGAGCCCTCAAGACCTCTCTCTCCCAGGAGTAAAAGCACAGAAACTTCCATGCATAGATTTTGTGATCTCATTGTGTGTTTTGGTTTGGTGTTCCAGGTGGTGGAGGTGGTTTTATGTAATTAAGATGACAGTGAATCAAGATAAAAAGAAAAATTATGGCTATAATTGAGAATTTTTAAATGTGTGCATTTTCTTTTGTGTGTATGTTTTAATTGGTGATCTAAAACAACTTTAACAGCTGAAAAGATGAAGCTTCTCTTTTGTATTAAGATGCTCAATTTAAAGCAATTTTGGGGGCACCAAAATTTGGGGGGTGGCTCAGTTGGTTAAGCATCCGACTCTTGATTTCATCTCAGGTCATAGTCTCACGGTCCTGCAATTGAGCCCCATGTAGGGCTTCATGCTCAGTGGGCAGTCTGCTTGAGATTTTCTCTCTCTCTCCCCCTCTGCCCTACTCCCCGCTTGCGAGCTCTCTCTCTCTGTCAAAATAAATAAATAAAATCTTTTCTTAAAAAAAGCAACTTTTATGGAATAAGGCTATTTTTTCTTGTAAAAATTTTTTGGGGTCTTGTGGGACTCCCATTTAATTAATATTTTCCATTGCTTTTGAAATTACAAAATTTCTTACAGGCAACACAGCACTTTTATAATTTTTTTAAAAGATTTTATTTACTTATTTTAGAGAGATTTATTTATTTTAGAGAGAGAGAGAGAGAGAGTGGGGGCGGGTCAGAGGGAGAGAATCTCAAGCAGACTCCCTGCTGAGCACAGAGCCACAGGGCTCCATCCCTCGAAACCAAGAGTCAGGCACTCAGTGGACAAAGCCACCCAGGTGCCCCCTCCCTAATGTTTCATTTTAAAAACCTTTTCCATTTTATCGATGTAATATCTTTCATTATCTCTGAGTGAAATTTTTTTTTTTTTTTAAAGATTTTATTTATTTATTTGAGACAGAGAGAATGAGAGAGAGAGAGCACATGAGAGGGAGGAGGGTCAGAGGGAGAAGCAGACTCCCTGCTGAGCAGGGAGCCCGATGCGGGACTCGATCCCGGGACTCCAGGATCATGACCTGAGCCTAAGGCAGTCGCTTAACCAACTGAGCCACCCAGGCGCCCTCTGAGTGAAATTTTTAATTGTAAACTTTTAATAAGTTTTGTGCTTCATCTTCGTCTGTTCCCTATTCCTTTGGTCTCTTTCATGTGAGAGGCTTTCCTGAAATGTTTGATATTTCACTGTCTATTCATATGTAAGAGTAAGGAATTAAAGCTGAGATCACTGTATTGTGTATGGGCAGGACTTATCTACTGGTGGGAGATTGGGTTTGAACTAGTTTTTAGCTGGGGACACTTTTATGTCAGTATCTTTGGTTTTCTTGTCAGGAACCATTATATTTCTTCTTTTCAAAAAAAAAAAATTATTTATTTATTTGACACAGAGAGAGAGCACAAGCAGGGAGAGCAGCAGAGGGAGAGGGAGAAGCAGGCTCCCCGCCATGCAGGGAGCCCGCTGCGGGACTCGATCCCGGGACCCTGAGATCATGACCCGAGCCGAAGGCAGACGCTTAACCGACTGAGCCACCCAGGCCCCCAGGAACCATTACATTTCTGTAGAAGAGGGTGCCTGAGTGGCTCAGTCGGTTGAGCGCCTGACTTTTGGTTTCCACTCAGGTCATGATCGTGGGGTCATGGGATTGAGCCCTGTGTTGGGCTTCACATTCAGTGGAGGGCCTGCTGGAGATTCTCTCCCTCTCCCTCTTCCCTCCCCCTGCTTGCATTCTCTCTCAAATAAATAAATAAATCTTAAAAAATTTTTTTTCTATAGAAGGAAAAAGCCCTCTGGCTGTGTGACCAATGGCTCTAACTCTGGCTGCTGGCATTTTGGGAGAAATTATTTCCACCCCTGGTGGCCCTGCCAGCTTCCTTTGCTGTGCCTGATTAGCCTGCAACTTCTGATTTCCTGTCTAGCTTAGTTCTTCAGAAACTCCTAGAAGGGTCTCCCTTCTGGAGGGTCTCCTGTCGATGCTTGGGAGAACAATCACTGGCTTCCCCAAGTTAGGCATGAGGACCCAGGGTGTCTTAATTGCTCCTCATACAGACTTCATTTTTTTTTTTAAAGATTTTATTTATTTATTTGACAGAGACATAGCGAGAGAGGGAAGACAAGCAGGAGGAGTGGGAGAGGAAGAAACAGGCTTCCTGCAGAGCAGGGAGCCCGATGCGGGGCTCGATCCCAGGACTCTGGGATCATGACCTGAGCCGTAGGCAGACGCCCAACGACTGAACCACTCAGGCGCCCCTCCTCATACAGACTTAAAGACTGAGCTTTACCACCATCCTCTACTTGGTGCCTGCAGTCTCTGAGCCTTTCCTGGATTTTGCTTCTGATTAGTATCGGGCACTTAAAGGGATTGAGTTTTCTCTAATCTGTAAAAAGTAGTTACCACCCCTTCATCCACTTCCATCTTCCAACAATTTTTAGACATCTCTTATCCAATGTCATCTCCTCTCCTATTCTCTTTGTGGTTTTATATATTTTATTTAGTGGGTTTTTTGAAACGGAGCATTGTCATTTCACTATAGACAACTAAATGTCAAGTTTTAGTGTTTTAAGTTTCTGTCTCAAAATTGAATTCCACTCCCTAATGGGACTCCACGAATTATTTTTCCTCTTAAAGGGGGATCTTTTAAATGGGCTTATCACACCCATTTGAGAAGCAATGGATTTGGATTTCTGACATAGTTAAATAGTGATTGACCTGGTTCATCACCTCTTCTTGGTCTGACTTCACTTGCAGTGAGTGCCAGGGAAGAAGACCTACCTATTACTCTCTGAGATTAAGTTGAATTGACTTGAATTCTTCAGGCATCTGGCTTCTAGCTTATTCCTAAAGCGGTGTACTCCTGGGCTATGTCCATGAATTTCTAAGCATTTCCAGTGGGTAGATGGTAGATGTCAGCAGTCATGTGGCTAACTTAGTCCTGTGTTCTTCAATAAGTCATTGAGCAAACAATTGGAATATTTTGTATTTAATGTTTAAAATAATGAATCACTCCAGAGATTACTGAGAGAGAGTATGGAATCTGTCACTACAAGTCTTTGAAATTTGGATGAAGCCACCTGCCCAAGATATTAGGAAGGAAGGAAACTCATGCTGAGTGTGGCCCTGGGTTGAGCATTTCCATTGAGAGAGCAGGGTGGGGGATCCTACCTGATTTCTGTTCTCCCTGTAGTGTTTGGTTTTTTTTTGCTGGGAGAGAAGTAGACCTGATAGAATGGGTTTTGTGTTCAACAGAAAGCTCTCATCAGAGGAACTAGAGCGAAAACGTCAAGAGATGATGGAAAATGCCAAGTGGCGGGAGGAAGAGAGGCTGAATATCCTCAAGAGGCACGCTAAGGATGATGAACGGGAACAGAGGCTGGAGAAGCTGGGTGCCCGGGATGGGAAGTTTATCCAGTGAGTGCATCTTGCTGCCTAAGGGCTTTCATGGCTCTGGTCCCAAGGAGGCAGCTGGGTAGCTGATTCATTCATTGTGTTCCTGGTGTTTCTGTGTCTGCAGCCAGAACAGGGAGGTCAGCCTCCAAGCCACCTTTGTTACTACTCCCAGCATCTAGCTAGACAGTGGGATATTTTTTATTTGAAGGAAGGAGGAGTGAATTGGTATTTTCACTGAATCTCCTTGACTTCCATTTAAATAAGAATTCATGGCTCAGGAGGCCTTTTTCCAATGAGGCTTTACTTGGTTTCCAAAACAGATAACTTTTCCTTGATGGAAGTTGTTTTAACAAATTGAGTTCCAGTTGGAGTCCACTCCAAGGTTACCTGCATGGGCTTAAAAGAGCTTGGGTTTCTACATCTGCTTTATGGCTGGCAACCTGTTTCTTCTATTTCTGCCAGATAGTTGACCAGTTGACAAATATTTGTTACTCACGTTATTCTCCTGTCTTCTCTTCTTAGCCGCATGAAGCTGGAGAGCGCATCTACCTCCTCCCTGGAGGATAGGGTGAAACGGAACATCTACTCTCTACAGAGAACCTCAGTAGCTCTGGAGAAGAACTTTATGAAAAGATGAAAGCCATCCCCTCTCTTGCTGGTTTTCCTGAATTTTCCAGGGAGGCTGCTGATCCCTTAAACATTCTCTTTATAAGAGTTCAAGTGACTTCTTGTACAGTTGTCAGAGCACCGCTGTTCAGATGACTCTCCTCCAGCGATTCCTGAGACAGCTTACTTCCTTGGGGAACCAGTGTGGCGCACTTTGTGGGACCCTCAGTAACTTTTGCTGAGTGCCTTGTAGGTTTTAGTGAGTGGGCACTGGACACTCTAGGTGTGAGCACTCATCCTGCTCTGGAAGGCTGTTTCCTGCGGTCATGATACTTACACTATGCCACTTTCTTCCCGGCTGTGAGAACAGTGTGCCTCAGTGTAGACTGGACCTTGCAGAAACCTCTCTCTCGAGTCACCCAGATAGATTGTGCTTAGTAGGGTAAATGAACATCTACTTGATTTAGTAGATAATGTGACAAAATGATGTCAGCTTAGGGCAGAGCCAAGGGGGTGACAAAGAATCTGGAAGGGGAAACAATCCAGAAAAGCACTAGATGAGCTGTTGACTATCTTTTGAACTGTACAAGTATAGTGTGTATGTGTATAAATGTATAATTTTTACATGCTTTTTAAAAAGTTAGCTTTGTGAGAACATCTTGTTTGGTAAGTGACTGTACTATATGTTACTGAGTAATACAGTAAGGCAGGTCAGCTTTTTTTCCCCTCTGAATCCGGCTAGTTTAGGAGGAGCCCAAACTAGGCTGTCATGGCTCTGGTCCCAAGGAGGCAGCTGGGTAGCTGATTCATTCATTGTGTTCCTGGTGTTTCTGTGTCTGCAGCCAGAACAGGGAGGTCAGCCTCCAAGCCACCTTTGTTACTACTCCTACCAAGGAGTAGTAGTTTGTAGGGTTTGTAGATAGGATCCAGGGTATCTGTCCTTTTACACTGCTTACAGGCTCCCCTGTGGGCAGTGCAGCGGTGAAGTCAAATGATTTTAGGAGTCAGGACCAAATTACTAGTGTGCTCCCACCCTGGCTCTTAAAAGAAAATAAAATGGAAGCTGTTTTATTTCATGGCTTCCTTTTAATCATGTAGTAATCTTATTACAATTGTAGATTTTCAGGAGTTTGTTCCTATTTTTTAGTCAGGTATTAAAAACCCCAGAGACTTGGGACCAGTCTCTTTCCTTTACTCTTTTCCCTTTTCTGTTCTTTTACCAGAAGCCCTCATTTGACCCATGAACTCCTTAGGCCCTCTTGACCCACACATTAGCCGGGCTAGTTCCTTGTTCTGCTAATCCCTAATTCTGCTTAAAACGAATTTGGATTTATATTTTTGTGCATTTATGATGCCAGGCACTATAATACTTAAAACCCAGTCTTTCCCCAGAAAGAAAATAACACACCCTTGTTATTCATTTAATCACCTCATCCTGCTTCTCTATGCTAATTATGTCTTTTATTTTATTACTTGGTAATAAAGACTACATTTATTTTTGTAACTGCTTAAAGAGCAACCATGCGCTGAGTACCGAATTTACGAATTCCCATACAGAACAATACTGACCCGTAATTTGTGTCAAATGTTTGGAGATCCTTCGTCCGAGAGGAATTATATAACAAAGCGTGGGCAGTTTACTCAAAGATGGCATGAAGTGAGCCAGAGAATAAGACGATTAGGATTCTCTGCTGTAGGATAGATGGCTAAAGGTGCCGCCGGTCTCTTAACTCGACCCTTTGGAGGGAGGAGGCCAAGCGGCTGGTGGGTGGGTGCAGGACCCATTCATAAAACCCAGGGCTCCCGGCCCGCTGCTCTCATTGGCCCCGGGGAAAAGGGGCGTGACCCGCGGGTGGAGCGCTCTCCAGGCCCAGGGGAGTGGGAAGATCCACGCTTGGGTGGAGCGAGGGGGCGTTCCTTGGTTTTCCCGGCAGGACTTCCTTTTCCCTTTGCTGGGTTCCTCCTCTCTCCCCCGGGGTGGGATGGTACGTCCCACCCTCCTCGCATTCCCGCCCCTCCTCCCCTCCGGAGACTGGGCGCCGCCGCCATCTTGGCACGTCAGGTTGAGGGAAAGAGCCAAACCCTGGATTGGCGGGGGGGGGGGGGGCCCAGACAGGGGGACCCTCCCGCGGTAGACGGCGAGCCCTACCCCCAGCCCTCCTCCCCTCTCCGTTCCGGTGCGGGGCTCTGAGGCGTCCCAAGGCCAACCCGGTTCCTGTCAGGCCCGGGGAGGAGGGGCGTGCGGGGCAGCCACTGCCTCCCCGGGACGGGCGCTACCACCCGGGCGGGGAGAAGAGCGCCTGGTGACGGAGGGGTGCGGAGCGAGCCGGCCGGCTCCCTGGAGCGGGGCGGGGCGGGGCGTGGGGGGGCGGGGCGTGGGGCGGACGGAACCACCGGGGCGGGGTGGGGAGGTAACGGGACGGGCGCGACCATGGCGCGGTGAGGGAGCGGGGGTGGGGATCGGTCCCGGGGAGGCCTGGGGCCGCTGGCTTGTGCGCCGTCTCGGCCGCCCCCGCTTTCGCCGCCGCCGCCGCCCCGGGCATGTCGTCCAACTGCACCAGCACCACGGCGGTGGCGGTGGCGCCGCTCAGCGCCAGCAAGACCAAGACCAAGAAGAAGCATTTCGTGTGCCAGAAAGTGAAGCTATTCCGGGCCAGCGAGCCGATCCTCAGCGTCCTGATGTGGGGGGTGAACCACACGGTAACCAGCTCCCCCGCGCGCGCCCCTCCGAGCGCCGCCCCGTGCGCTCCCACGGCCCCCCGCAGGCCCGGCCCTCGCCCCGCGGGCCCTGCCGGGGACGCCCGCAGCCCCTCGCCAAGCCACTTGCACGCCCACCCCACCCTTGCACGCAGTCCCGGCCGGGTGTGCAGTCCCCGCGCGCCACGCGAGGCCTGGTGTCTCCGACGGTGGTATGCCGTCGCCCCCTCCCTCCCCTCCAGCCCCTCTAGCTTCCAGTGTCTGGCTTGCTCGCTTCGGGCAGTCCTTGGAGGGCAGGGGAAGGCCCGGGTGCCGCGGAATCGCTTTCATCCCCTCACCCTGTCTGTTGCATGTGTTTCCCCCCTTGTTCCTTCAACCGGCTGCCAGCTCCCTGTCCAGTTGACAGGGCAAGTGGCATTGGCCTGCCTGAATATTCCTCTATTTCTGTTTATTTGGTTGGTGCGACTGCTTAAAGTTTCCCATCCTCCAGACCTCCTCACCCCTGACTATGGAAATTCTCCCTGGGTTTCCTTTTTTTCTCCTTGAACAAGATGTATCAACTGGAGAAGCACAGGCTTCCTTGAACCACAGACACTTTACCAGGGTCTTCCTGGGTTAGGGAGAAGAGAGAATGTAACCATTTGAGAGAAGGTGAGGCCTGGTTATAAAGAAGACTATTGGTAGTAGAAATAATGTGTCTTCCTGCATTCTCGTATGGTGTTCATGTCAAAGACATTGACTTCTCTTTTATTGGGCTTTCTGTTGTACCGTCATGAAGGGTGTGATAGTGGTGGGTGGTTAGGATGAGAGGGCAGTCCCCTGGACACTTGGGGTGCTTTGAGATTGTCCTATCAGGAAGTTGGAGCCCAGGATTCGTGCTTGAGCTGGAGGACTTTGGTTGCGCCCTGTTTGTTTAGGGTCTTTCTTTTTTCTTTTCCAACCACTTGCTCCTTGCCTTCTGACCATTTGCACTGTGAGTCCCTACACCAGGAAGGAGCAGAGGAAGTAAAAGGACCTGAAACACCCAACTTCACCAACTACAAGTTTGGAATGAGGAAGATGAAACTATTGGCTTGGGTTTCCTGTGAATTTCAGTTCTTTAGGCACCTTACTTTTCAGAGCATTTGAAATTGCCCACAAGATCAAATGATGACAACGGGGCCTGGGGCCAGCAAAACTTTTTCCTTTGCTTTGGTAGAGGAACCTTTGGCTGGAAATTGATGAACCATAGTCTGAGCCAGGGTTCTGGATCTTTACATCTGATACAGAAAAGTGCATGAGTATGGTGAGGTCTTTGTTGGTGTTTTGGTCTTGGGCAGGTTACTGTTTTCAGTAACCTCCCTGAGGTGACGGTCCTGGCCAGGGTACGGAGTAGCGCTGGTTTAATGCCCAGACCCCTGGAAGCTGCTTGGGGCCTGTAGTCCAGCAGACTTTGTTTCTCCTGCTTCCTGCTGCCTCAGGGGTCATCTGACAACATTGCAAGGGAAACTGGGTCATCAAAATGTGGACCTTGTGTCCCTGCCTGGAAGTCAGTCCTTGATTTTGTCCTACAGCCTGCTTCTCACTAGAAAGCATCCTGTCTATATAGAGCATTGGTGGAGGTTCTTAGAGCTCTTACTTGGAATATTGCTGCTAACTACCTTGGGTCCCTTATTTTATACACAAAGACATGGAGGCCCAGCTGGAGGATTAGCTCACCCATGGCCACAGCAGAAGATGCAGCTCATTGTCGGGCACCACGGGCTGTGTTATTCAGTGGTGGTCTCGAATGGCAGGTCTTGCTTTCTGTGCCTCCTCTTCCTTAGTCCGTTTCTCAGCCAAGGGCCAGGATAGGTGGGGATGATGGTCTTGTTAGAGAACCCGAACGCACGCTCAGGTGTGTGTGCCCGTGCGTGCCAGCTCCCGGGAGCGTGTGTGATGTTGGGTGTTCTGGTAGGCGGGCAGTGAGTCTGCCCAGATGTGGGCCTATGCATGGTAGATGGATAGGCATCTGTGAGTCTTACTTTCTTGGACTAGGCAGTCACCCTGTTTCTTTGCCAACTTGAAGAAAAGTTTGAGGGCTAGCTGGAAAGGCGTTGACGTTAAGCAAGACCCACAGTTCTGGGCGTAATGAGCAGGTGCCTCAGGGGACAGGCACTGGCACTGGTCCCTGGACAGGGCAAGCGGCGCAGCTCAGTTGGCCCCAAGGGTTCGTGCTTCATCGGGGCCTGCGGTAAGGTCTGGTCCTTTAGGATCCCCCATCTGGGAAATGGAGGCATCTCCCCAGAAGAAGAGTGGTATAAAATCTTGCAGTTCTCTAGGGGGTCAGGACCACATAGTTCTTGGTGGATTGCTAGCCTTTCTGGGAGGTTGCCTTCCTTCAGAAGCCCACTTGTGCCAGTTTTGGCGATGTGAGGCTTCAGAGATCACATTTCTTTGAATCTTTAGTTTCTCACCCATTTAGGCATTTAGGGCATGATAGTCTATGGCTGATGGTGGGTGGATATGCCTTTATGGAGAGCAGAAGTCAGTGACTCTCTCCTGAGGTGGTTGATTTACTTCCAGTTGGAAAAAGAGAGGTTTTTGAGCTTGGTGTTGTCACAGGAGCTCCTCTCGGGGACAGGAGATGCAGCCCATGGACTTTGGAGAGAGACTGCAGGGAAAAAAGACAGAAGACTTTGGATCTGGGGCACCCGGCTGGCTCAGTCGGTGGAGCATGTGACTCTTGATCTCGGGGTCGTGAGTTTGAGTCCCAACGTTGGGTGTAGAGCGTACTTAAACAAATAAAACTTAAAAAAAAAAAAAGAAGAAGACTTCAGATCTGTCAGGGGAAAACTAGTAAAGAGAGAACACCAGTATTTTCGTGGATGAAATACAGTTTGGAGGTAGAGAAGATTGCCTTGGAGAGGGGCTTGGAGACCAGAGGAGGCAGACCTGGCTTGATGACCTGTTGGCCATTTTAGGAACCAGGTATGCGTGAAGCCTCACTCAGGTGATCACAAGGATTAGGAGCAGTTGGCGGTAACTATATTTAACCACATAGGAACCTGCTAGACTGCTCTTCAAAGTGACTACACCATTGTACATTTCACCAGCAGGGTGTGGGGGGTTCCAATTTTTCCACATCCTTGTCAACACTTGCAATTATCCAT
Organism: Neomonachus schauinslandi; assembly: GCF_002201575.2. NCBI lineage: Eukaryota > Metazoa > Chordata > Mammalia > Carnivora > Phocidae > Neomonachus > Neomonachus schauinslandi. The sequence goes on along the minus strand of NC_058417.1, from coordinate 37,572,923 downwards.
CTTTTTTATCATTGCCACCGTGGTGGGTGCGAAGTGTTACGTCATTGTGATTATGATTTGTGTTTCCTTGATAGCTAATGGTGTTGAGTATCTTTTCATGTGCTTATTGGCTATTTATATATTTTCTTTTTTTAAAGATTTTATTTGTTTATTTATTTGACAGAGAGAGCAAGAGTATAAGCAGAAGGAAGGGCAGAGGGAGAAGGAGAAGCAGGCTTCCTGCTGAATAGGGAGCCGGACATGGGGCTCAATCCCAGCACTCTGGGATCATGACCTGAGCTGAAGGCAGATGCTCAACTGACTGAGCCACCCAGGCGCCTGGGCCATTTATATATTTTCATCAGAGAAATGTCTGTTAAGATCTTCGTCCATTTTTTAAAAACATTTTTGTCCATTTTTAATTGGGTTGTCTGTTCATTATTGAGTTATAAGAGTTCTTTTTTTTTTGAGAGAGAGAGAGAGAGAGCGTGTGAGCATGAGATGGGGGGGTGGAGGGCACAGGGAGAAAGAGAGGGAGAAGGAGAGGGAGAAGCAGACTCCTTGCTGAGCAGGGAGACAGGGAGCTTGATCCCGGGACCCTGAGACATGACCTGAGCTGAAGGCAGACACTTAACAGACTGAGCCACCCAGGTACCCCTTGAATTATGAGAGTTCTTTTTTTTTTTTTTAAGATTTTATTTATTTATTCATAAGAGACAGAGATAGAGAGGCAGAGGGAGAAGCAGGCTCCCCACTGAGTGGGGAGCCTGATGTAGGACTCGATTCCAGGACCCTGGGATCATGACCTGAGCCCAAGGCAGACGCTTAACCATCTGAGCCACCCAGCCACCCAAGAGTTCCTTATATATTTTAGGTACAAGTCCCTTATCAGATATATGATTTGCAAGTATTTTCTCCCATTCTTTGGATTATCATTTACACTTTCTTCATGGTATCTTTTGAAGCTCAGGTTTTTAATTTTGATAAAGTACAATTTATGTATTTTCTTTGTTTGCTTGCACTTTTGGTGTCATTTCTAAGAAGGCTTTGCCTCACACAAGGTCATGAAAATTTACTCCTATTTTTTATTCTAAGAAAAACTGTCATAGTAGTTTTTTTTTTTTTTTAAGATTTTACTTATGGGCGCCTGGGTGGCTCAGATGGTTAAGCGTCTGCCTTCGGCTCAGGTCATGATCTCAGGGTCCTGGAATCGAGTCCCGCATCGGGTTCCCTGCTCAGTGCAGAGCCTGCTTCTCCCTCTCCCTCTGCCACTCCCTCTGCTTGTGCTCTTCTGTCTATCTCTCTGTCAGATAAATAAATAAAATCTTTAAAAAAAAAAAAAGATTTTATTTATTTATGGAGAGAGAGAGAGAGAGAACGAGGGGGGGAGGGGCAGAGGGAAAGGGAGAAGCACACTCCCTGCAAGGCAGGGAGCCTGACATGGGGCTTGATCCCCGGACCTTGAGATCATGACCTGAGCCAAAGGCAGATGCTTAACTGACTGAGCCACCCAGGTGTCCCCAAACTCTCATAGTTTTAGCTCTTACATTTAGGTCTGTAATCCATTTTGAATTAATTTTTGTGTATGGTATAAGGAACAGATTCATTCTTAAGTCTGCTCAATTCTCTCCCACACTCCACCCCCATGCTGTCCATGCATTTTCTTTGTTTAATGCAGACCCAGAACCTCTTTTACCTGCCTTTTTCTCTTGCTCTGTGACTTTACAACTCTTTAGTAAGTATTCCTGGTCTAGTGGGGCCTTTGGATAAATTTGCCCTCGGCCAGGCCTTTCCACCTCACGGAGAACAGGAAGAGAAGAAAAACGATGGTGTGAAAAAGGAGGGATAAACGTAGGAGTGAATTTGTTGGCACCTGTGGCTCTGTTCTTGCCCTTTTCCTCCCTAGTCTGAGGTCTTACTTGGACTTCCTCGGTCTTGGGGTTTTTCAACACCATGTTTTCTGATGGCGGCAGGTACCACCTGGTTGTCAGTGCTGGCCATCAACTGCTGTGCCACCCACAGAACCGCAGGACAAGTCAGGAAACCTGCATGCCCTGCCCACGCCTCCTGGGTTTCTAGGAAGGTCACACAGGGAAGTAGAGGCTTCTGGAATCAGAGTTCAGCAGACTAGAACTAGTGGCTGAATTTTCATCTCCAGTAGGATCAGCACAGAGTGAATTCTCTGCTCCTAAATTTCTCACTCAGCTTGTGTAGCCTCCTTATTATTTATGCTGATGGCTCCTGGAGTTAATCGTGTGGTTAATCCAAAAACCATTTACGTGACGTGAGATACAACAGATTTCCCATACAAATATGTTGTATTTAGTGTGATACTTGAATGAATATGCATTCCACAAGTGCACTTGTGCTGAAGGGAAGAGGGATCGGCCCAGGATTGTGCTAGATAGTCGAGGACAGGCACATCTTCCTAGAACATTGCTTTAGTCATGACCTTTCATGCTTCAAAACTTTTTTTTTTTTTTTTAAAGATCTTACTTGTTTGTCAGAGCGAGAGAGAGCACAAGCAGGGGGAGCAGCAGGCAGGGGGAGAAGCAGGCTCCCCACTGAGCAGGGAGCCCGATGCGGGACTCGATCCCAGGACCCTGGGATCATGACCTGAGCCGAAGGCAGACGCTTAATGACTGAGCCACCGCACCCCGATCCTAGGCCTTTCTGACATGTATTTATTTCTCTTCAGCTTCCTCTGGCAAGCGGCTCTCTGACTCCCACCCCCAGGCAGCACCAGTTTCTTCATCTGTCCCCCCCACCCCTTTTATTTATAACTCCATAGCACTCATCAAATTGTATTCTTTGCTGTCTGTTTTCCCAGCTGGACAGAGCCCATGTCTTCTCATTTTTGCATCCCCAGCTCTGGCACCGTCCTGGCATAACAGTAAGGCCCTCAATATACTGGGTAGAAGTAAACTGATTAGGAGTTTGGCAGCGCCTGAGCCAGGTCAGGAAAGGCCTTCAGTGCCAGGCTAAGGAGGTAAAACTTTACCCTGAGGTTCATCTTAAGTGGGGGTGTAACATGATCTTGTTGTAGATTCTTCCAGTGTCAAGTGCTCTTGGCAATACCAGGAGAGGCATGAGGTGCCCTGTTTCTAGCCTGATGTGTGAGGGCCAGGAGTCTTTGTGACCGTATTAACCGCACCCTTCGAGCCTCTGCTGTTCTTGATGTCTCTGTCCCTGTGTTCGCACTACGTGTATACCACTTGACTTTGAGTTTCTCTGTGTCATGGGTTTGTCTCATCTTCCCGATAAGAGAATAAGCCTCCTCCTCTTGTGTGCACAGTGTGCACATCCCCCCCCTCGTGCACCCCCTCCTCCCTAACATGAAGTACGGCGTGTAGTAGATATCTTAGTAAGTGCTTGTTCAATTGAAATTGAATAGAACTCTCTGGGGCTATAAAATTTAGCACAGCTAAAAAATTAGTACAGCTAATCCCTAGAGTGAATCATCTGCATGGGGCCCAGTGGAAATGAGGGGTGAGCCTACAGAGTTCATATATATGGATTCTCTCAGAAATTTCCTGCTATTGGGTTGTGTAGTCAAGAGAGATGAAGGGAGAACTAAAAACCTGCCAACTTATAACCATTCGAAGTAGGCTGAACCAGAAGTTACAGAGAATTAACAAATAGCGCATTCTTGAATAGCTGCCGTTAGAAAAATTCACCCTGGCCCAGCATAGCTGACCCTGTCAGGCAAGGGCTTCAGTCTTTCCTAGTCATCCCAGCATTTGGTGCCTTGGTCTTGGCACCAAATCTGGATTTTAGACTAACGCAGGATCAATGAGTAGTACGTCCTAGAACATTCTGGTATAAAACCATGCTCTCTGAGCCAGTGCGGTGTGTTCTTTCTGGTGTGGAGGTGTGAACTAGGCAAGGTAGGATGACACAAGAGCCGTGAACGTCTTAACTTCTTCAACTGTCCGAGCCAAGCAATACATGCCAGGAAAAAGGAAGTGGGACAGCTCCCATGAATTGTTTCTGTTGGCAGGAAGACCAGGAAGTGGAATGGTTTCCTCCATAGGCACGCACTTCACAATTAGGTTCCCTGTGAGCACCCCCTGGATGGGAGTTGGTGTGGCTTTTGTCATGTGGCTGGTAAGCCAGTGTGGGGGGTATCACAGACCTGGGTGCTGGGGATTTTCAGTGTCCAGTTTGATGAGTTTCAACAAATGTATATTTGGTCACGTAATTACCACCCCAAACAATACATAGAACACTTCTGTCACCCCAGAATCATGCCTCTCGTGTCCCTTTACAATCAACTTCCCTCAGCCAACCCAGGCAGCTTCTTACTGGATTGCTCTCACCGTAGATTCCTGTTCTAGGATTTCATATAAATGGACTCATGCAGGATATACTCTGGTGTCTATGCCCGTCAGTTTCTGCCAGCAGTTTGTTGAGTCCCTGCCGCACTGCCAACTTTGCTGATACCCTGCCGCCCCCCTCCCCAGACATATACGCGCCTGTATCTGCCTTCATCTCCATGGGAGCAAATTAGTTTTTTCACCAATTCTAGGAAAAGTGTGGTTCCCCAGCCCAGATACTGCATTAACTCGAACTTATTCCACCCTCTGACGTTTCTACATAAAAAAGGTTTGGAGCATGAAAGGGGCAGCAAATTGAATGCTGTTTCCCCCCATTTATGCTCCTAATGAGTCTCGGTTATTCCCTCACTACCACATGGGCCTCACTGAGATAATAGGATTTGCAAGGAAAGTCTCTGGGAGACAGAAGGCTGTGCGTCCCCTCCCCCCTATCCATTAAGGCAGAACCTAGGGTTTCCTCTGTAAATCCTGAATGCATTAGTGGCCACTGGGTTGAGGGTCAGATGTCAAATACTCCACTGTGAAGGGAGAGGATATCTGTGGCTAATTAGACCACTAATTGGCTAAGCTGGGGACAGGGAAGGGCAGGATGCTCGCTCTCAGCTTGGTGCCAATGGGAAGCCAGCCCCCTGTCAGCCTCCAGCTCCCTGAAGGGGGATGAAAGCCAATGGGAAGGTTTGTTTGCAGTGGGGGCAAGGCACCCTACCCCATCTCGTCCAGTTCAGCCTAAGGCAGGACATAGCTTGAGGAGCTGGCCCTGTTTTAATCAGGAGGGGAAGAGTGAGCCAGTGGCCAGATGCCTACCTCTTCTTCTTGCTTTAAATTTAATTCTTTACTTTGGAGATGAGTTATACACCCACACAAACTCATCCAGCTTTTTTTCCTACCCCAACCCGACATCTTGAGTGACCCACAACTTGTATGAAAACGTTAAAGGCCTGAGGACCCACATAGGTTGTGTGATGTTTATTCATTGATCCACTTATTGCTACATTTGACAAATATTTATATAGTACCTGCCATATGCAAATCATGGGGCCAAGCACTGTGGAGCCTCCAGAGATCAGTTAGATGACCTTTGCTTTCAAGGATCGGTAATATGATCTTGCCTCACTTATAGTCTAGCAAGCTTGTGAGGTTGATAAGCATTAAGTACAATGTGAGGGAGGTTGTGTGATGGCCAAAGGATGGATACAAACACTACTTCAGAAATTCCAGAGTGAGAGAGAACATTTATGGCCTAGAGAATCATGGAAAGCTTCATGGAGTAGGTGCTTTTTGAGCTGGAATTTATCAGGTTGGGAGAATTTCAATAGGTGGAGATGAGGTTGGGAACTTCTTGGAAGAGCAGAGCAGAAAGACAAGGAGGGAATCCGCGGACATGCTTTTTTTGGTGAGATGCTGGCATTCGTGTTGTAGCGTCTTGTGTCTCTGAGGCTGGTGGCCTACCGGCCGAGAACCTTACTTTCCCCTTGCTTTGCAGATCAATGAGCTGAGCAATGTCCCTGTGCCTGTCATGCTAATGCCAGATGACTTCAAAGCATACAGCAAGATCAAGGTGGACAATCATCTCTTCAATAAGTAAGTGGCCTCCTGAGTGGGCTCAGGTTTTGTGGGCAGTCCTTTCCCTCAAGGCGGAGGGAGAGCTTCTGAAAACTCGCGCCTGGCAGTGGTCGGCACCTGGCAGGGTGTGACAGTGACACCCGGATCTCCCAGCTGACAAACTGGCCGGGAAAATGCATTCATTGTGTGCCTCTCCCCTTTGTGTCATTCTGTCATCTCCTTTATCTGCCTACCTCCAGGGTCCCTCAGGGCGTGTGGCCCGGCCCAGGGTGATTCATCTGGGGCCAGGTTAGGTAGCAGAGAAGCTGCCCGACGTGTTCCTGGCCCGGGATGCAGCTCTTCTGGCTCTTCTGTCTCCCGGCGGGCGTGTGAGCCACAGGCTGAGCATGGTGCCCAAGGGCACCATCCGAAGTAATTGCTCCCCCTTTTGTTCATTGTGGCTTCTGGGACTAACGCTGGCTGGCGTCTGAAGGGTTGAAGCAGCCGTTTTGTCTGGTGCAGGGTGGGGCCTGCCCTAAGCCCTTGGGAGGCCTTGCTTTTTCAGCCCACTGTGGGCCGCCCCGGGAAGCGCTTGCTGCCCACATCCTCCTTTCTGCGCTCGCATCCCGGGGCCCCACGGTCCCCGGCACCCCTCCTCCAGCTGGGCTCTGTCGCCCCACCATTACCAGACTGTTAGCCTGGAGGGGAAGCTTGGTTTGAAAATATCCCTTAGTGGCCTCTCTCAGCCACAGTATGTAATAACAACACTTTATTCGAGAACCCATCTGTTTTCAGAGCTAAGCAGCCACCGTGTAGAAGAAAAACTCCTGTGTTTCTGCTCTGCTCTCACACCACTACCACATGGCACTTCCCTGGGTTTTCCACACGTGGGGCAGTTCTGTGGGACAGCCAACGCAGCTGACACTGTCTACCTGTCTACCTGGATGTAGCATCGGGCCCCGCAGGTTCCGTCCCACGAAGCTGCCCCCCTGCCTTCAGGTGCCAGTCGCAAGTCTAGGTCGTCACCTGTGTTCGTGACCAGCCTGCTGTGGGTCCCACATTCCCACGACCCTCCCCCTTGGGTTTGGTTAATTTGCTAGAGCGGCTCACAGAACTTGGGAAAACAGTTTATTTACTTGCTTACTGGTTTATTATAAAGGATACAACTCAGGAACGACCTGTCCGGGTGCACCACCCTCCCCACACCTGCACCTGTTCAACAGCCTGGAAGCTCCTGAGTCCCACCTTCATTGCAGAGGCATGATTGATGAATCATTGGCAATTGGTGATGGGTTCAATCTCCAGCCACTCTCCTCTCCCTGCAGGTCAGGGGAGTGGGACTGAACGTTCCAACCCTCTCATCCTGGTTGGTTCCCCTGGCAACCAGCAACCCATCCTTTGAGGCTTTCCAAAAGTCACTTTTTTTTTTTTTAAGTAGGCTCCATGCCCAGTGTGGAGTCCAGCGTGGGGCTTGGACTTACGACCTCTGAGATCAAGACCTGAGCTGAGATCAAGAGGTGGATGCTTAACCGACTGAGCCACCCAGGCGCCCCCCCGCCTTCCAAAAGTTACCTTATTAACATAAACTCAGATGTGGTTGAAAGGGGCTTGTTATGAATTTTTAAAAAAGATATATTTATGGCTCTTATGATTTCAGAAATTCCAAGGGTTTTAGTTGCTCTGTGCCTGAAACAGGAACAAAGACCAAATATGTCACAATATCACACCCCCTAAGGAGGGAGAAGCAGCCCTTGGCCCTGTGGCAGGCAAGGAGGTGGCTCTGTCCCAGGGCTCAGGGCTCTGGAAGGGGGCATCGCACCACCGCCTATTTCAGGGTCCATGGCCTCTGGTGAAGTTCCACCACCTTGACATCTTGGCCTAAAGCAGAGCATCCAATCTCTTCTTTTATCTTTCTTTATTCCTTTTGTCCTTTCAATAACTGTTGATGTGCTGATTGTTAGACTGTGGTGCCTTTTACTAGAAGAAGGGGACAGGAGGCAGAGGAGCCCCCTGCCTGCAGGAGAAGCCACTGCTGTTTATTTCCTCAAAGTGTGTCATTCTGGAGTGTAGTCAGGGGCACGGATTTCTCAAAGGGAGTTCCCAAGCAAGGGGACCCATTGTAAAGATGGAGGATGTGGAGATGGCCTCCCTTCACAGTGACTCTGTCCCCTCCTGGGAGTCTGTGGCTTATTGACCAGGGAGTGGGGAGGGTGGAGATTGGTACTAGCAGCCCACAGACAAGGCTTCCCGAAAAGATGGGATCCCGGTCAGCTGACAGAGGACCTCTTCAATCCAAAGCACCCTCGTCCTCCATCCCGGGGGAAGCCCAGGGCTTCCCGGATGTGGCCATCTTCAGGACGTGTTGGTAGAAGCGTCCTCAGAGGAGAGGGTGCCTTGGTTGAGAAAGGCCGCTCCTTTTAGCAAACGTCAGCCTGCAGGCCGCCTCACACCAGCCATGCACACGCAGTCACTCCTGTGTGCAAGCACAGCCCTTGTGCAGTGTGGCCGACGCTCCAGCTCGCTTCTCGGCACGTGAGGCTTTCCCCTTTCGTGTAAATTTTGTCAAAAGAGAACATACACTCAGAAAAAGTACACAAATCGTAAGGATACAGCTCGACTCATTTTTACAAGGTGAACACGGCGATGTAAAGTTTTAAAACTCTTACACGCTCAGCATCACCAGGACTGTTTGTTAAATACTCCAGACTCCTCTCCAGAATTCCTGGGGCCTAGAAACCTACATTCTGAGCGCCGCAGATTGTTCAGGTCCCGGTGACCTGTGGCCCAAACCCAGGGAAGTTCTGATGAAGAATTAGACAGATGGGCAAGGAAGGGCTCACGAAGACATTTCTCTGCTTTGCCCTAGGGAGAACCTCCCCAGCCGCTTCAAGTTTAAGGAGTACTGCCCCATGGTGTTCCGGAATCTCCGGGAGAGGTTTGGGATTGATGATCAGGATTACCAGGTACGGGGTGTCTTTGCAGAGTAGGAGGGGTCAGGGAGTGGAGTGGGGTTAGGAGGCCATAGGAGACATGGAGAGGAAGGTCTCCCGTTCTTGAGCTCTGTCTTTCTGTCCTGTCCCGCTCCAGCCAGGTAGTCTCTCCCAGGGTGCCAGCAGGCTCCTGGAGCTCGGGGCCCTAGAAGTGCTAAGTGCTTCTGAAGCCGCAGGCAGACTCAGGCTCCTCTCCCTGGGAGGGAGAGGGGCTGCGGAAGCTGCTTCATCTCAGTCTGACATTCCCAGTCTAGGCCCAAGAACTCTTCTCCTCCGTAGTTTGACTTAAAAGAGCGAGTTGTTGCCAGCGGGTGATGAGGCCTCTTAAAGCAGGTAAGACAGAGTAGAAAAGGAAGACTTGGAGGATAGTGTAACCTTGGCAGGTATGCGCGCCGCCGCCTCCATGGTCCAGCCTGCTGCGGGAAGGGGGCCGGCATGGCCGGCGACTGCCCCCTCCCAGGGCTGGTAATGCCGCCTGTGGCCCAGTCTCAGGGACATCACAGTCTGACTCCTAGTCTGTGGTTTCTGTTACTGCTCCACCTAGCCCCTTCCGCGGACCTTCTGCCCCTGGCAGACAGCCTGCTGGTGACGGTGAGAGAATTTTCCACTTCAGTTTGCTAGCAGGAAGAAATACAGCTGACTTGCGTTTGTCTGGGGGGGAAAAAGGAGCGTACAGCCTGGTGAAATCTAAAATGGATGTCCAAATCTTTTAAAATACCGTAACCCCTCCAGGCCGGGTCCTAGTAAGCCTTTCATGGAGTAGTTCCTGAGGAGCAGGATGCACCTGGGTGAGGCCCCTCTCCTCTCCTGTCCACTCTGGAGGGCGGCCTGCAAAGATGCCATCCCCAAGAGGAGGGCGCAGGGATGCCGGAGGAGGAGATGCCAGGGACGGAAGGCTCCAGAACGGCTGTGCCTGAGAGGTACTGGGAGGTGCCTCCAGCCCCCTCTGTTAGGACCAAACCCTGAGCTAAATCAGGATCTGATTGGAGCTGGAGGTTTTCTGAGAACTTGCCACTGTGGCAGCCCCAGATTGCTCGGACACCTTCCTTCCGCTGTGGCTCCTTCCCTTCCCCTCGGCGCTCTAACCACATCCTCTCCGTGTCTGCATTTTTTCTCTCATAACCTTGTGGGCAAGTGATTGTGCTCACGATGTGTGGTGTTCAGGGAGGGGACTAACCGTGTAGATGGTCAGAGCACACTGCCTGGAAACGAGGCAGGGATGGGAGCGTGGGGCCTGCTCGTCTTCCCGGAAGGAGAACCAGGCTGGGGGAGTGAGGCCCTCCGCTGTGGAGCCTACTCAACATTTCTGGATTGGGGGCACCTTGTTTTGGGGGTGCCCTTTTAATTTAGAGAGCACTCACCACTTCAGACTTGAGTCTTCCCCGTGAAGGTGGCGCTCTCTCCTTCCCTCAGGGTCTCGTGAGGAGGCACTGGGTGAGGGCAGAGCATCGAATCCTAGATAGCAGCCGAGGAAGGGGCTTGGAGAGGAGGCATTTCTGCGAGCAGACCCCCACATGTGTCTGCTTGGGGACAGGGACAGCTGGGGCCTCCTCTCTGCCTTGCCTTTCAAAGGTCTTCTCCCGGTGTCTGCTTGGTGAACACATCCCTTTGGTTGACTCACACCTCCCCCTCCACCCCCTCTAGAGGCTTCTACTGCTCTCTGATCCTAATGGGAATGGGGCCTCGAGGAGGAGCAGTGGCAGAGCCAGAAAAGCTCCCCAGAACTGCCTCATAGCTCTGCACAGACAAGCAGGAGTTTGAGGTGAGGGGAGAGGGGCTGGGCAGAGAGGCGAGGAACCCCTGCCTGCTGTGGGAAGGGTTTTCCAGCACCGGGGTATGTCCAGGGAAAAGAGATGATTGTCCATTGCTGCTTTATGCTGGACTTTTTGAATATTCCCTAGGCTTTGTCTTTGTCACCCCAGGAAACTGGGAAAAGCATCTTGGACTGCCTCCTTGTGTTCCAGGTCAGGAAATTCAGGAGTGGAGAAGTGAAATGGCTCACCCAAGGTCGGGTTACCTGTGGGCATCAGGTCAGGGCCCAGCCCTAACGTCTGAGACAGGGATTTCATGGACAGGGTAGTTCTCAGGGGTCAGAAGGAGAGGAAACGTTGTGCAGCTGGCCCGCTGCCCCTCCGGTCAGGGATTAGGAGCAGGTGGTCAGTAGCAACTCTCGTCACTCTCCAGGAAGACCTGCGGGAGAGAAGTGAACTTCCCGTGACACCAGGGGTGGGTCAGGTCCCGCCTGTCCCAGCGTGGTTGGCCCAAGTAAAGGTCAGAGCCCTTGTTCCTCTCCCAAGACCAGCCTGCTTTTGTGTTGGTCCCTCAGAACTCAGTGACGCGCAGCGCCCCCATCAACAGTGACAGCCAGGGCCGCTGTGGCACGCGCTTCCTCACCACCTACGACCGGCGCTTTGTCATCAAGACCGTGTCAAGTGAGGATGTGGCTGAGATGCACAACATCTTAAAGAAATACCACCAGGTATGGTGAGTCCCGAGCCTGGGCGGTAGAGGACGGGTGGCCGGAGGGAGGAGAGAGCCCCTGGGCGGCTTCCTGGGGAGGGATGGGTCCTGTCGCAGCGGCCCCCGCCTCCCGAGAGCCGAGCACTTGGCCTTCCCCGGGGCCGGGTGCAGAGCTCAAATGCCTGTTGCAAAAAGGGAAAAAGGAGAAATGAAGGCCTGTTGCCCACTCAGTCCCCGTGGAACAGCTGTTTCTTGTCAGAGTCGGGAAGTTGCCCCCTCTGGCACCTGCCGCATTTCTTCCAGAAGAGGTCCCGTGGTCTGGGCAGGGTCGCTTCCTTTCCCGTCCGGGCTCTCCGCGCCGCGCCCCGGGACACCGTCCTGGAGGGAAGCAGGGAGTGCGGTGGCGGCATCCGAGTGCCGGGCCTAGTGCCTGGGCCTTCAGGGAACGCTGCCTTCTCTCTGGGGCACTGGGAGGTGGTGAAAGGGACTTCTGGTCTCTGGGGCTACAGCGGAACCCCCCGGGTGCCGCATGGCTAAGAACTCCTGGCAAGGAGGGAGCCGCTCTCTTTCCCTACAACCCGCTCGCAGGCCTGCCTCAGTGATTCTGCTTCAGACGGCAGTTTCAGGGGCGGCCCAGTAACACGAGACCAACGGGGCCCTGCCCGCCCGGCCTCTCCCTCTGCCCGGCCGGCTGGGGGTTGGGGGGGGGCCATGGCCTCTCTAAGTCCGAGGAAGCCCCATGACTTCACAGGACCCATCTGGCCTGGAGGCTCGACTCCCCGGGAGTGTTTGAGCCTGGGGTGGGGGGGCTCCCCCGGCCGTCCCGGTGTCTTCATTCGTTCCTCAGCCGCCCATCCTTCCTCCCTTGGCTCTAGTTCATCGTGGAGTGTCATGGCAGCAGCCTTTTGCCGCAGTTCCTGGGCATGTACCGCTTGACCGTGGACGGCGTCGAGACCTACATGGTGGTCACCAGGAATGTGTTCAGCCACCGGCTCACTGTCCACCGCAAGTACGACCTCAAGGTAAAGGGCTCTGCGGCCCGCAGTTCTGGGGCTGCCCTCCCTCAGGCTCCCACACGACGGGAAGCCCCCGGGCCGTAGGTTTCGGCACAGTCAGGACTCTGGAGTTGACCTGCCTAATTCCTCTGGGTCAGAGGCTGTTGGAAGTCCAGGTGACAGGGACAAGAGGTTACTTAATGTGCTGTATTTGTGTCACCGTCGGGTGTTCTTCAGCTCCCGTTGGGGGCATGTGCGCTCCAGGGGCGGCTGTCTGACGCGCGCACTCTGCCATCTGTCCAGGACACACACATTTCTAGACCCAGAAAGGAGCACGCTTGTGCCTGGGAGCCACAGTGCTCCGCTGTTCTCGAAGCCGGCTTCCTGACTCGTCACCTCACAGCCCTGTCTGTCCCCGCTGCAGCCGCAGTGCTGCCCTTTCCATTCCCGCCCGGTCCCCAGCACCTCTCTCGGCCGCCCGGCCTCTCCCCTCCCTGCTCTTTTGTCCATCTTCGCCTTCCGTCACCCCGTTACTTCCTGCCCGGCTCGGATGTCACTTCCTGCAGGAAGCCGGCCTGGACTGCTGCCCCTGTGCCACCTGCTCTCAGCGTGTCCTCCTCCCGTGTCCCACCTGGCACTGGTGTAATTAACGGATTAGCTAATCATGTAACCGCTTGTTAGAGCCTGTCTCCCCTCTTGGGAGGCAAGTCCCCTCAGGGCAGGGACTGAGTCTTGGTACAGCCCTGTTGGCTGAGCGCGAGCCTCGTGTCTACCCAGAGCTCTGTCCGTGTCCGTGACAGAGGGCGTGAGCAAGTTGCTGCCTCCCAGCCCCTCGAGGGTTCTAACCAGCCTCCCTCAGTTCACCTGCTGCCTCTCCCCAGAGACGGGTGCATGTTTTCTCGCTCAGCGGACTTTGCCTCAGCTGGACCTCCCCTGACGGCTCCTATCCTTGCAGGGCTCTACTGTCGCCAGAGAAGCCAGTGATAAGGAGAAGGTATGCGGGGACCCAGACTGATGGAGTGTGGCCTGGGCCGCTTGGAGTCACCTTCTGTCGGTCGGCCTGGCCCTTCCTCCGCCACAGCCCCTACCTGGTTCCCACTTACGCCTCTGTCGGGCTGTGTCACTGAGCACCCGCCTGGCCTCGGCCTCGGCCGCGCTCTCCGCCTTGCCGGCTGTCCACAGTCCTGCAGGGCTGGCGACTTCTGTCCATGGGCCAGCCTCAGTTGGGCCGTGGCTGCCTGAGCCCCGAGGTAGTCCAGGCTCAGCAGGAAGACACGCTTTGGTCTGTTCTCCCTGTCTGACGTAAGCCACACAGTCACCATCCCTGCCTCCCGAGGCTGGGACTGCAGCCTCCTGCGCTGAGCCTGGTGATTTGACAGGTCGACCCTCTGTGCTCTAAGGACCCTTCCCCTTTTTGTGCCGTCACCTCTTGGGGTGAATGTGTTGGGCCACCCAGCCTAACGCTGCTGTTGCTCTCCCAGGCCAAGGACTTGCCAACATTCAAAGACAACGACTTCCTCAATGAAGGGCAGAAGCTGCATGTGGGAGAGGAGAGTAAAAAGAACTTCCTGGAAAAACTGAAGCGGGACGTAGAGGTACTACTTACTGACCCTCATTTTCACCTTGGTTGAGGAGGGCCCCCTCTTGTCCTCAGAGCAGGAGCCTCTTTTTTTAAGATTTTATTTATTTATTTGACAGAGAGAGACACAGTGAGAGAGGGAACACAAGCAGGGGGAGTGGGAGAGGGAGAAGTAGGCTTCCCGCCGAGCAGGGAGCCTGATGCGGGGCTCGATCCCAGGACCCTGGGATCATGACCTGAGCCGAAGGCAGATGCTTAACGACTGAGCCACCCAGGCGCCCCAGGAGCCTCTTTAACCTTAAGAAAAATTGAATTCACTGGGCTCCTGGCTGGCTCAGTCATTGGGTGTCTGCCTTCGGCTCAGGTCATGGTCCCGGGGTCCTGGGATCGAGCCCCGCATCAGGCTCCCTACTCAATGGGGAGTCTGCTTCTCCCTCTCCAGCTCCCAGTGCTTGTGTTCCCTTTCTCGCTGTCTCTCTCTGTCGAATAGATAAATAAAATCTTTAAAAAAAAAAAAGAAAGAAACAGAACCAATAGATGGTGCCAATGGATGGATGGATGGATGGATGGATGGGTCAGTAGTTAGACAGACAACCAGGTGTTTAGTATAAGGAATTGGCCTCCACAGTTATGGAGGCTGATGTTCCCAAGAGCTGCAGTCGGTGTGCTAGAGAGACCCAGGAGAGCAGATGATATAGTTTCAGTCTGGAGGCCAGTGGGCTCAAGACCTAGGAAGGGCCAATGTTTAGTCCATGTCTGAAGGCAGGAAGAAACTGATGTTCCGGGGCGCCTGGGTGTCATTGAGCGTCTGCCTTCAGCTCAGGTCATGATCCCGGGGTCCTGGGATTGGGCCCCGCATCGGGCTCCCTGCTCGGCGGGAAGCCTGCTTCTCCCTCTCCCACTCCCCCTGCTTGTGTTCCCTCTCTCGCTGTCTCTCTCTCTGTCAAATAAATAAATAAAATCTTTAAAAAAAAAAAAAAAGAAACTGATGTTCCAGCTCAGAGGGACTCGGGCAGGAGGAGTCCCTTCTACTCACAGGAGGGTCACCCTTTTTGTTCTGTGCAAGCCTTCAACTGATTGGATGAGGCCCACCCACATTAGGGAGGGCAGTCTGCTTTACTCATTTTGCTAATTTGCATGTTAATCTCATCTACAAACACTTTCACAGATGCACCCAGAATAATATCTGACCAAATGTCCGGGCACCAAAAATTAACCATGGCACTTGGATCGATTCACTGTGAATAATGTGGCTATGTGCGTGGGTTTTACGAACGGCTTTCTTTCCTAGGAAGCTTTTCCTTCATCACCGCCTGCTCCGTCTGTGCCTTCATTCTGCCTCAGTTTGCCCAGAGCCCTTCTCCTTCCTTTCCTCCCTTTCTCCCTACTCTCCTGAGAGGAAGTTAAGGCAGTTTGCACATTTCGTTTGTTTTCACTTGCCTGTTGCTCTCTCAGTGTTCTCAGGTGGATAGCAGTGGGTGTGGGTCGTGGACTCTCTCTTCTGGGACCTCGGCCCCCTCCCCTTGGACCTTGGGAAGGGCTCGTCCAGAGGGGCTTGGTGTGGTGCCCCCCACCTTTCTCTCTAGAGGAGAGGCTGCTGATCGTCTGTCATCAGGGCTGCTTGTGCTTTTAGAAGCCCAGGAGCCTGTGCGTGGGCCGCTGTGGTCACGGCACTCCGTTGGGCAGTTTCCCGGTGACCACGGCAGAGCCCGGCACGTGCCGTGCGGCCGCTTCACTCAGGGTTTGTGCCGGCGACGGCGGCCTCGGCAGTCGCGGCGCTGGCGTTCCGGCTGGCCGGCTCATCTGTGTCAGCCCCTTCCTGTCGTCCTTCAAGTCGCGGAGTCTGAGCCCAGGAGACCTGAGCCACCGTCCCGCGCGTGACGCTTGTGCAGGTGCCAGGCCCGCGCCGCAGCCGCGTCGGACCTCCGGGAGGACGCTCGAGTGGCGCTTGGCTCTGTATTAGGGGCTCTTCCCTTTTCTTTCTCTTCGTCTCCCCGTTCTTATCCTGCCCTGCAGAAGCCGAGTCACATGGTGTTCCGGGCGCGCCTGCGGCCGTCGGTGAGAAGCACGTTTTAGCTCGCAGCCCAGCACGTGAGCGCGCACACACACACACGACGGAACCACCGGCCGCCTACTTCCTCTAACGACCTCTCATGTTTTCTGTTCTATTTCATAGTATTTCATAATTTAAAAAATCCTGGCCCCAGCCTACTGACAGGCCTCGGGCCCCTGATGGGTGAGATCTGTGGCCCGAAGGACGCGCCTCAGCGCACGGCGGAGTCCCGCTCCTCGCCCCGACTCGCCGCAGCCTCTCTTGATCCCAGACCGAAGGGCCTCTTCCCTCGGGGCTCCTTCTGCCTTTCCTCCCGCAGCTTCTGCCTGCCTGACCGCTCCTCATCCGCAGGCTGCCTCAACCGCTGTCCCCAGGGAGGCCCCCCGCCCCGCCGCCCTGGGCTCCCACGGCTCCCTGCCCTCGGGAATGGCTGTCCTCCCGGCGGGACACTGAGCTCACTGAAGGCAGAGCCTCGATGGCTTGTTCTCGCCCGCGTTTGAGAATTGGAGAATGGCCTTGAAGGGAGTGCCTTTTCTCCCCTTTCCAGATGCCCCCGGGGATGCCCCGTGTAACCTCTTCCTCCATCTCTCCTTCCCCACCTGCCCTAGTTCCTGGCCCAGCTGAAGATCATGGACTACAGCCTGCTGGTGGGCATCCACGACGTGGACCGGGCGGAGCAGGAGGAGATGGAGGTGGAGGAGCGGGCCGAGGACGAGGAGTGCGAGAACGACGGGCTGGGGGGCAACCTGCTCTGCTCCTACGGCACGCCTCCCGACAGCCCGGGCAACCTCCTCAGCTTCCCCCGCTTCTTTGGCCCCGGGGAGTTCGACCCCTCTGTTGATGTCTATGCCATGAAAAGCCATGAAAGTAAGTAGGAGCCCGCGTCTGCCCTGCCCACCCCTGGCCCCCGTGCGACCCCCTCAGGCCCCTGGTTTAGGTGCCCCTCTGGGTGTCTGGACCCCCACCTCATTCACTGCTGACTTTGGCCTTCTCCTGCCTGCGGGCTCTCCTCCCGATCTGCCGGCAGGAACTCTGGCTTCTGGGGCCCTGCGGTCCTTCTCTGTCAGGCTGTCCTTCCCCTCTCTGCTTGTCCTGGAAGCCGGAGGCTTGGCTCGGCCCCGGTTCATGGTTCTAAACCCTGAGAAAGACTGTCCACAAACAAGAGAAGAGCTCTGGAGGCTTCTGAGAAGGGCCTATTAGCATTCCTTTCCTCAGGGCCATGACGCCAGGGGTGGGTCCGGGCCTCAGGTCTGCAGGGTTCCTGCCCTCCTCCTCCCCTGCCCCCCCCCCAGGTGCCCCCAAGAAGGAGGTCTATTTCATGGCCATCATTGATATCCTCACGCCGTACGACACGAAGAAGAAAGCTGCCCATGCTGCCAAGACGGTGAAGCACGGGGTGAGTCCTCCCTGCCGCTCCCAGACGCCCCCCCCCCGGCGCCGCCCCCCCCCCCCGCCCCGCTCTCCCTGCTGGGCAATTTCCCCCTGCTTTGCTGGCTCCTTTCCCCAGGGCCCCCGGGCGTGACCACAGGTAACAGCTTGGTTTACCTGCCCATGCTCCTCCCCAGAGAACCCTCTTCCCCTTGGACTTGAAGCTCCTGTCTCCACACAGGGACCCGCCCAGAGATCCCGCATCTCTCTCCCGCCTCCCCACCACCTTGCTGCTCCTTCAGGGGGCACAGGCTCGGGGTTGGGAATCCGAGGAGTGAGGCCAGGGCCACTCTGAGATGGAACCGCTCCTCCAGGCGGCCTGGCCAGCCTGAGGTGTAGCCTTGCTCTCCCGCGCCGAGCCGGAGGCTCCTGAATCCCCAGGCTCCTCCCAGCTGGAGCCTCCCAGTAGCCACCCCGTTAGGGCCAGGAGCTTGACCTGAGCCATGGCCTGTGTGTGTTCCAGGCAGGGGCCGAGATCTCGACTGTGAACCCTGAGCAGTACTCCAAACGCTTCAACGAGTTCATGTCCAACATCCTGACGTAGTTACCTTCTACCTTCAGCCAGAGCCAGAGAGCCGGATGTGGGGTCGGGGTCGGAAAAGGGAGAGGGTGTATTTGGGCTGGATGGGAGGGTGGGGAGCAGAGTGGGGAGGGTGGGGAGCAGAGGGGAGGGCTCTGGTGAGGAGCCGGCAGCCCAGGATGGAGAGACTAGCTGGGGGGGGAGGGAAGGTGCTGCGTGCTCACGTACTCACAGGGTGCACCTCACCTTCCGCTCACCCTGGATTTGCCCCCCATTTGACCCAGGTTGAAAAGGGGTTTCCTTTTTGTTCCCTTGTAACTTTTTACAATACCTTGGGGCTAGAGAGGACTTTGTAGGTTTATGTGGGTTTCGTTTCTGCAATCTCATCGCTCCAGGTTTGCTATTTATAATGAAGTATGTCATCACCCCATCACCCTCCCCATCCCTGCCCTGCTCTGAGCTCCCTTTAAAGAGGCCCCCCATGGACCCGGCCGAGGGTCCAAGCACTCTGACACCAGAGGAGAGGAAGTCAGACACCTCAGCTCTGCTGCACTGGGTCTTGTCTGGATTAACTTTTTAATTTTATGGAGTACTGTGTACAACTTCCTCCACCTTTTCGCCTCGGATCCAAGTGAAACGTTACCGGATTCCTCCATGTAAATGCTGTCCTCCCGAAGGAACGCTCCAGATCAACATCAGGCATCTTGGATGAGGAGAGATCTCCCAGGGGCGTGAGTTCATCCTCATGGGATGGTTGGGGGTGGGGATCGTGGCTGGGCACTCGGACAGCTGGTCCTCACAGAACCCCCTGGACATCACCCATGCCCCTGGCCCCTGGCCTTGTCACGTCCTGTCTATAAAGCCTGCCTCCCGCTGGGTCAAGAGGAACTAGGAAGCATCTTTACGGATAGCAGGACCCCCAGACGCTGCGGGGTGTCAAATGAGGCCTTGTGCCCTCCATCCATTTACTTCCTCTGACCTTGGCCCAGGTGGCCGCCCTTGTACTGGAGCTTTTTGCTGGGGCCCATCTCCACACGCCTGGGGCGCTCCTTGCAGAGATATGTCTTCAAGCGCCAGGGCCACCGTGTAGATGATCTGATGCCCTGTCCCTGCGGTCTGTCCCCTGGACGGTCGTGGCCAGCAGGGTGTGCGCCCCCCCCCCCCCCCCTTGGAGGGTGGCACCCAAGCCTGAGGTTGCTTCAGAGTCCCTTGAGGAGGGGACCCAGGAAATGCAACTTGGAGGCTTGATGTGGGGGATCGACCTGGCCCCGCCTTTGGGACTGTTTTCCTTGATGCCCCTGTCTCGACCTTTAGCAGACCTGCCACCCCCGGGCTTCCCCCGGAGTGGCATCCTGCAGCTTTCTTCAGGGCCTCCGCCCAGCTGCTGAGCGACCCAGTTCTCGGAACTGAGCCCCGTGCCCTCCTGTGACACCATCAGAGCAGTCTGGTCTGGCTAGGAAGGAGACAGCCCTGTGTTGGGGGAGGTTCATTCCTGCATCTTCTCACCCCCTCACCAGGAACTGGGGATTTAGGATGAGATATGGTAAAACTTGTAGATAACCCCACAGATGCGAAGGAAGTTTGTAGAAACATTGGAACGAATGGATTGGTTTCCTGTGGCTCCCTCCAAGCCTGGCCGAGCTCAGCTTCTGAAGCAGGAACCAGCACCATCTCCGGGCCCTACCCGCAGCTTTTAGGTCAGAGAGGAATGGAGGCAGCATTCTTGGACCCCGCGGGGGCTGCTGGAACTGTTCTGGAAGAGGCAAACAGGTCAAACGACCGCCCTGGCTCCGGAAAGGGGTCGCAGGTAGCTCCGAACCGCAGCGGCAAGACCACCAAGTGACTTGGGGAAGAACTTGGAACCAAGCGGCTCATGGAGAAAATCGATCTGACTTAGGAAGGGATTATGTAGGAATAATGTTTGGACTTGATTTCCCCACCTCCTAATCAAGAATGAAAATTTAGATCTGCCCCTCGAGAGGCCCGGCATCTTCCGAGCTAGGCGGGCTGTGCTCCCGCCGCCGCCCGAGCCTTGGGCTCCCGCCGGCTTCCTGCATTTGGTCCGCTGATCATGTTGCCATCGTGTGTATGAAAAGTGTCACATAATCTATCAGTTAAAAATGAGCTACCAGGTATCTAACTTCTTTAACATTGAGTTTTTGTGTTTTTATGGGTTTTTCTTTTTTTTTTTTTTTTTTGGTATATTGTTTACATTTTGAGAGTAGCGTTCTGTTTCAAATACTCTTTTTGTTTTTCTGACAGTATTGTTTGGGTCAAAACATTTGAACTGTGGTTGGATGGATTTTAGATTTTTTTTTAAAAGGTCCTTCTCTGTGCTATCTTCAAAACCTTGGGTTTAGCCTTCTAATTCCTTTGGCATTCGAATGTTCAAAAGCTGTTTATCTTGGTTTATACCAGTTTTCTTTCTCTTTTTGTAATGATGCAGGTATATTTGGTTTGTGGTCTGAATGTGGAGAAAGTGAACTGACCCCCCAGCTCATGTCTGCCCCCGTTCCTTTCTCTGAGCCCCACCGTTCCCTCTCTGGGTTGTAGAAGGCGTCCAAGGGCAAGGGACTAGCCTCAGCCTCCCTCCCTGGAGCCAGGGAGAAAAGCTCCAACAGTCTCACAGCATCCCAGAATAATTTGGGGTCTCCCAAGAACAAGGGTGTAAGAATAGGACATGACTGACGGGGTGAAGCCTGGAGGGGGAAGCCTGTGCAAGATTCCTCGCCCTTGCCCGCCTCAACCACCTCGCCAGTCGCAGCTTCTCCCGCCCTGAAGCCTGTGGCTGAGAAACCAGTCTCCCGGGCCCCGCAGCCCAAGCGAGGGTTCTCCGAGAACGCCACTGAGACCACTAGAGGAAGGCCTCTGGCCCTTGTTCCTTTGAACGAACTACGGAGTGTGCCCCCCAGTGCGGGCTCCTTCCCCGTGCCCTGCGGTGTGGGGGCCCCGGGCAGAAGCCAGCAGTTCCGGGAGCGGACTGAGCCGGTGCTCCCCCTCTCCTTACCTAGCTCAGGGGTTACTGGTCTGGGGCAGGTGCCGCGAGTCGCCCCTGTGGCTGGTCTCAGTGGCACCCCCTAAGTTCCCACCACAGGCAGCTCTTCTCCTCTCCCTCCCTCTTCCTCGTTTCTCTTGCCTGTGCTTTAGGCCTCAAACAGGTCCCCTGGTCGTGCTCAGGGCTGGGGACTACAGACTCCTGCCCTAACGTCCGCCAGGACCTGCCCTGGGGAGGTGGACCAAAGACCCAGGACTTTTCTCAGCAGCCAGTCCCACCCCCCCCAGTTGTCTTACCAGTTCAAGTGGGGAGGGAAGAAATTTCGGCACTCCCTGGCATTTGAGCTACTCAAGTGTCGGGGGCCAGAAGGGACTGTGTGTTTAACAGCTCTGACTTTAGAACTTACAGCTCTGGTCTTAGAACTGTGGCTCCCCCAAGTCTAGGGACCTCACTTCTTTCTGGCAGAAATGGCGGTGGGAGGATCCAGCCTGAGCACAGGAATCCCAGGGAAAACCCAGTTGAACAACTGCCCCCGAATCTACCAGCCATCTGCAGGGGGCAGGGACATGGCCCACCTTCCCTCGGAGATGTGCCACGTACGACGAGCACCTCTAACGGAAAGAGGAGACTCAGCTGTCCCCAGCGGGTTGTGCTGAGATCCTTGGGAGGCTGGGGAGGAAACTTGCAGGGGCCCCCTCCCCTGCTCAGAGCTGTTTTGTGAGTTGTGAACCAGCAGCCTTGGGGGGCGCCCGAGCTGCTTGGCACACCCGGACATCAGGTCAGATCATGGTCATCAAAAAATGTGAATGAAGCTTAGATTCACCTCGGGGGGTAGTGGGACACACTGGCACCCGCCATACGGACGTGACTTCTCGGTTTCTCACTGCGACCTCCGTTTTTTAAATAGGAATTTTCAACCCCTTGTGCTTGTCTAATGTCTGCTCAGAACAGTTCGAGACCCTGTTACTGTTTTAAAATGCATGCATGTTAAGATGAATCTCCAACCCAAGGAACAAATAAAACTCAAAAAGCTTTGTGTACACATCTGTCATGTATGAGTCCTTTGGAAATGAGCCTTTATTTTTTCCAGAATTAAAAGGTTTGGGTCCCAGTTTCAAAGGTTGCTTGGACAAAATCCCTGTGTGACTTGAGTTTGGAGAAAGAATACAGGCTAGGACTTTGGCCGCCGACTTTCCTTCTGCGCACACCGAGAAATGGACAAACCACCGGCCCTCACTTCTCCAGCTGTGTAAGACCAACACTGGCGGGGGGGGCGGGGCAGACACCTACCACACCTGTCCCTGCTCTCCCGTAACTAGCTACGTGGTCACCTCGTGTATCTCATGTTCTCCATGTAGACTCTCAGCTTAAAATCTAGGGGTTCTCCCAATGTGGTCCTCGACCAGCTGTATCAGCAGCAGCTGCAAGTCAGAAACAGAAATTCCGGGGCGCCCGGGTGGCTCAGTTGGTTGAGCGACTGCCTTCAGCTCAGGTCATGATCCTGGAGTCCCGGGATTGAGTCCCGCATCGGGCTCCCTGCTCGGCGGGGAGCCTGCTTCTCCCTCTGACCCTCCTCCCTCTCATGCTCTCTGTCTCTCATTGTCTCTCTCGCAAATAAATAAAATCTTAAAAAAAAAAAAAAGAAAAATTCCCAGGTCCCTCTGCAGATCCGAAGCAGGAACGGTTTTAACAGACCCTCCAGGTGATTCTGATGGAGGCTCAAGTGAGGGAACCACCGCCACAGGTTGCAAGCTGGAATCATTTGGGAAGCTTTTAGGAAAGACAGGTGCCAGGTCTTTAAAAGCCAGTTAAGTCGGAATCTTGAGGGATGGGATCAAAGTATCTGTGTGACTAATGTGCAGCCAAGGTTAAGAAACGCTGAACCACAAGGGTATTACCTGTGGCTACGTGGCCCAATTTCTACCTGAAACAATGAAAGATTTAAGAGTTTTCCAGCAGAACTGAGTGAAAAGGATTCTAGACTTTGGGGTCAAATGGAATATGGGTTTCCATTGTTGCTCCACCACTTATTAAAGTGGGCCTTGAGCAAATTAACTGCCTTAAGTCGCCATGATGACTACATTTTAGAACGTGTGAAGCACTTTGTGCCAGGCCCAGCGCCCAGCAGGCGCCCAGCAAGTCATCTGTAGCTGCTACCCCACCGGTGCACCAGTAGAAGATGCTCTAAGGCAAGAAGAAACCCAAGGGCTGCGCTATACCCAGAGGAGCTCTTTGTAACTACCAAGCTGGGGACAAAGATCTCTGGTAAAAGACCCAAAGACAAAGAAGCAGAAGTGAAAGAAAAACTATTTATTTAAAAAAAAAAAAAAAAAAGGTAGGCTCTGGGAAGAGAGGGTTAGTCCATGCGGGCCTTCAGTGTCCTGGTGGTGATTTTGTCCTTCTCGCTGCAGGGGAAGAAAGTCACAGAACATCTACACCACTCTAGAATGCAGAACAGCTATGCTGCCAGCTCTGAGTTTTGCTTGTTTTACATTAACAGTTTGTCTGCTCAGTCTGGGATGAGGAAGGGGAGAAAGGCGGAACAGGGAGACTAGTGAAGAATCTCCAAAGCTGGACCCACCAAGAGTCCAGGTGATTCAGGGCTTGGCTGGGCAGCCCTCCAGAGAAGGGCAGAGCGCCTCCCCCCACCCCCCGGCCCAGAGAACCAAGTCAGGAAGGAGAAGTATTGTGTTTCATCCCAAGGAACATAAAATACCCGAATGGTCAATTCTCTATATCAGCCCCAGTCTGTTTTTCATAATTAAGCAAGCTCTCCCATTAAAAAAAGGGTCCAAATGCTTATTTTGGGATGTACCCAAGGAAAGCTGTTGGGAGGACACCTACTTCATCCAATCAGGTTCCTGGTGATAGCTCCAGACACGTAAGGGGAAATAGGGGGTGGCAGGTAGGGAACTGGCTGGGCTTGGAAAATCTGTTCCCAGAGCTCAGAATATCACCCTGTTGGGGCTCAGAACGTCATCCAGAAGCAGGAGCTGGGAGAGGAGGGAGTCACCTGGAGTTCTGATCAATCTGCAGTAGTTCTGCTGTGGCGCATCCCCACACAGACCCCTGAGATTTGGGGATACTTAAGAAAGCAATGTCCACTGTGAGCAAGCGGGGGTCGGGGGCGGACTCAGGGTCACGGAGCCTCACCTGACCGAGGCCAGGGAAACCAGGTTGGGTTTCTGCTATCCCAAGCCTGCCACAAGTGCCTTTCCCCCCTCACACCTGCTCAGGGGCATGGGAAAAGGAGGTGTTTGTCCGGGAGGGGAAAGGCAGGTGTCTGCAAAGCTTCTTGGCTTTTCCCAACTCATACTCACATGATATGGACAATGACTCCCATGCCTGACACTGCATCCCGATCCACAGCATTCAGCATGGCTTGCGAGATGGTTTCAAATAGGTGTTCTGGCTCCTGCCAACAGAGCAGAAGCCTCAGACCCAGAGCCTTGGACCCTAACTTGGTTTGACCCCTTAACTCTTTTTCCTAGGCTCAAGGTGCCCAACTCTGGCTATCCCCGTGCCTGAAGTGAGGGATGGTTCCCTGGATGTGGGAAGCCCCCTCAGCTCCTCAAAAGGAAGCAAGGTATGGAAGGGCAAGTGAAGGGGAATTCAAGCTCTGAACTTCCTCCGCTAACCAGCAGCGACACCAACGCCTGCACCAAGGCCTGGCAGATGGAGTTTCTGGACACCCTCCCAAGGCCCAGCAGCTGGGCTTTCTCTCCTACCTGCACCTCCTCCTGATGTGAGGACATCACACACCACGTAAACACATGATGGCCAAGGGGTGGACACCTCAGAGCCCAGTCCCACTCCGTGCCGCCGACTCACCATGTTGGGCTCCCAGAGGGACTCGCACATCCCGTACATCTGTTCTGAGCAGGTGCCGCTGACCACAAAGTCGTCAGTCACCATGGGGCAGCCGATGAGGTCTAGAGAGCAAATGAAGGGCTTAAAGGTCTTCGGGTCCAACCCAGCGATGACGGGCTCTGTGTAGTAGGGGCCAA
Source organism: Neomonachus schauinslandi (assembly GCF_002201575.2). Classification (NCBI taxonomy): domain Eukaryota; kingdom Metazoa; phylum Chordata; class Mammalia; order Carnivora; family Phocidae; genus Neomonachus; species Neomonachus schauinslandi. The sequence continues at coordinate 37,548,038 of NC_058417.1, read as the reverse complement.
ACCTGTGCAGGCCAGGAGCAGAAAGAAACCACAGCTCAAGCACATCCACTTTCCTGCTCAGGCCTACTCAGACCGGGCAGGAGCACAGAGGGCCTCTTTGGGAAGACCCACTTCCCCAAGGCCAGCTTTTCTTTAAACCCTACGCCCAACAGACAGCTCAACCTCAACGACCCCAGGATTAAGAGTCACGTGCTCTACAAATGAGCCAGCTTTGGTTCACCCTTCCCCACCTCCTGGCATCTGACAATGCTCAAAGACTTCTTCTTTTCCCTGACACTTGCCTTCCTATCCTCCTCACCCTGACCTTCTCTTCCACTTCCTTTTTTTGGGAATTCTGATTTCTTCTAATCTTCCCTATCCTAACCAAAGTCCTACCACCATTCAATTCTCTATTCATACATGTATCTATACCTCCACTCCTTTTGAAAACAGCTTTGAAGCAGTTTCTAAGAAAAATACTGAAAAGGGGCACCTGGGTGGCTCAGTCGTTAAGCGTCTGCCTTCGGCTCAGGTCATGATCCCAGGGTCCTGGGATCGAGCCCTACATCGGGCTCCCTGCTCAGCAGGAAGCCTGCTTCTTACTCTCACACTACCCCTGCTTGTGTTCCCTCTCTCACTGTGTCTCTCTCTGTCAAATAAATAAAATCTTTAAAAAAAATAAAAAATAAGGGCGCCTGAGTGGCTCAGTCGGTTAAGCGTCTGCCTTCGGCTCAGGTCATGATCCCGGGGTCCTGGGATCGAGCCCCATGTTGGACTCCCTGCTCAGGGGGAACCTGCTTCTGCCTCTTCCTCTGTTCCTCTCCCTGCTCGGTCTCTCTCTCTCAAATAATAAATAAATAAAATCTTTAAAAAAAAAAAGTCTGTACATTGCTCAAGTTTGCAAATCACAGCATTAGCCTATTCTGCTGGAAAATCACTGACTTCAATTGGGCTTGTAGAGAAAGCTGCTGACTAACTAAGAACCTAGAATTTTCCAGGTCAGCCTCAATGTTCTATATTTTTCTTTTCTTTTCTTAAAATATTTTATTTGTTTATTTCAGAGAGACAGAGATAGAGCACAAATGGGAAGGAGGGGGAGAAGCAGACTCCCAGCTGAGCAGGGAGCCCGACGCGGGGATTGATCCCAGGACCCTGGGATCGAGCCCGACGCGGGGATTGATCCCAGGACCCTGGGATCATGACCTGAACCAAAGGCAGACATTTAACTGACTGAGCCACCGAGGCGCCCCATTGTGTATTTTTCTTATTTTCTATAAACACAGTGGGGTGCTGGCTCAGTCAGTAGAGCATGCGACTGTTTTTTTTTTTTTTTTAAGTTTATTTATTTATTTAAAGTAATCTCTGCACCCAACTTGTGAGCTCACGCCCCACGCTGGGTGTAGAGTTTACTTAAAACAAAAACATAAGCCATTACACAAATAAATGTGTAATGTGAGTTAATTTTCACAAATGTATAAGACATTTTCCCCCCTCTATAGATCAGTTTAAAAAATCATTTAAGCCTTTCTCAATTTGGGATTTTGATAAACATGGTTACCACACATGCAGACAGTTTGTATCTGAGGATATTAACATACACCTAGAAAAAGGCAACCCTTTTATGGTTTTTAGATTGTGAGACTAAAAAGGCAACAGTATTGCTCCAGGTATGGAAATGGCAAAGACTTAGTTTTGAAAGCTAAAGAGTACGTCTGTAACTTTTCCACAAAGTTTGAAATTATTTCAAAATAAAAAGTTTAAAAAGAAAAAAAGGAAAAAAAGAACTCCACTTGTCTGCCACCCAGTTTAGCCCAGAGCTGAGTGGAAAAGTCCCTGTGGGGCTCTCCTTCGATCCCAGCTTCTGCACTAGATTCTGCAGCTAGGCCTCTGCTTTCCTCGTCATGAAGTCTTCAAAGAAAACGGACAAAAATTCAGATACCCAATTCCTAGGTCTGAGAATCTAGTGCCTAAGAAGTAGCTCTGGGGGTGCCTGGGTGGTTCAGTTGGTTAAGCGACTGCCTTCGGCTCAGGTCATGATCCTGGAGTCCCTGGATCGAGTCCCGCATCGGGCTCCTTGCTCAGCGAGGAGTCTGCTTCTCCCTCTGACCCTCCCCCCCTCATGCTCTCTCTCTCTCTCATTCTCTCTCTCTCAAATAAATAAATAAAATCTTAAAAAAAAAAAAAAAAAAAGTAGCTCTGGAGTACAGGTGGCTCCTGGCTGGGAGACTAACCAGGCACTCTTTGGAGGGGTTAATTCTGTTGCCTGGAAGCACATTTGTCTGCTATTTGCATTCCCTGCCTTCTTCTCAAGTAACCCTTTTCTTTCCTATTTGGTTGTCAGACCCACAGAAAACAGACCCAAAAAGTAAGACTATCACCCTGCAAATAAGCAACGGGAGAAGGAGGAGGAATCTTCCTGGGCATCCCTCCATACTACGTACCTACTTGGCCAAAGGTCTCTGCATGCCCCAAGTCCCAGGCTACACTTCCACTCACCGTTTCTCATACAAGAGGTTGGCCACCATGCTCATGAGGGTGTAGGGCTTGATCTGCCGACCTTCCTTCAGCTCATACAGGTTCAGCCGGAACTTGAGGCGCTGGGCACTGTGATAGGAAAAGAAAAGTGAGGTAGTAAGTCACTACTGAATGTCCCCTGGTGTCCACCCTGCAGAGGTCAGGAGGTACGGAGGGAGACACACAATCCCCACCCCTGACAAGGCCCCTCTCTTCCCCTCCCAGTGATTTTCTCACTGGAAGTCCAGCCTCACGTCCATGTTTCAGACTGTCCGACACTTACCACCTGTAAACATGCCACTCTGCTAACACTGCTTTTCCCACAGTTTTTTTTTGAGGTGAGGAAAGGGGAACTAAGAAGTAGATTCTGGGGCGCCTGGGTGGCTCAGTTGGTTAAGCGACTGCCTTCGGCTCAGGTCATGATCCTGGAGTCCCTGGATCGAGTCCCGCATCGAGTCCCGCATCGGGCTCCCTGCTCGGCAGGGAGTCTGCTTCTCCCTCTGACCCTCCCCCCTCTCATGTGCTCTCTCTCTCAAATAAATAAATAAAATCTTAAAAAAAAAAAAAAAAAGAAGTAGATTCTGCGGGGCACCTGGGTGGCTCAGTCGTTAAGCGTCTGCCTTCAGCTCAGGTCATGATCCCAGGGTCCTGGGATCGAGCCCCGCATCAGGCTCCCTGCTCTGCGGGAAGCCTGCTTCTCCCTCCCCCACTCCCCCTGCTTGTGTTCCTGCTCTCGCTGTGCGTCTCTCTATCAAATAAATAAATAAAATCTTAAAAAAAAAAAAAAAGTGGATTTTGCCTCTCTTTCTTGAGGAACAATTTATATAAAACGCACAGCTCCTCTATACTCCTCATAGGAGTCCACCTGCACACACAGTGACAGGAGTGGACAGCAGAAAGAGCAGTGGAAAAAAAAAAAAAAGGAAAAGAAGGAAAGAAAAGAAAGAGCAATGGACTGCAAGAGCTGACCTAAGCCTTCATCCTCCCACTTAATTTTTCCATCCGTACGATGAGGACACAACAAATCACAGAGCAGTGAGACAATGTATGGGGGGACGACCAGGTGCTTGGAAAACTACAAAGTCTTCTGTGTGTTAAGAAGCAGCAGCTGGGGACACCTGGGTGGCTCAGTCGTTGGGCGTCTGCCTTCGGCTCCAGTCATGATCCCAGGGTCCTGGGATCGAGCCCCGCATCGGGCTCCCCGCTCGGCGGGAAGCCTGCTTCTCTCTCTTCCACTCCCCCTGCTTGTGTTTCCCCTCTTGCTGTGTCTCTCTCTGTTAAATAAATAAAATCTTAAAAAAAAAGCAGCTGCTGTACTAACGGTCTGGAAGGTGCCGAAGCAAAAAGGCCACACACCTCCTCCAGTGCCACAGCCCAGAGCCCAGGACAGGCCCCTGCAGGGGGCAGACCAATGCCAGTGCTGCCAGAGGCAAAGCAGTCATCAAAGGACAGAACAAAGCCTCAGATACAACCTGAGTTTCCTCTGACAGGTGAGGAAACTGAGGCCTAGCAAAATTAGCTATTACTGCCCCCAAGCACACAAACTTGGTGAGAAAGCCTCCTGAAGAAAAGGAAATGGTGTGAGGAGACGGGCCATGACTGGGGAGAGGAAGGCTGATGGGGGCCTTTACAGGGATGGGAAATCAAAGCTGTCACCTTGATTCCACCAGGATGTGGCTGGCTTAGATCTAGGAAGAATTTCCAAGTCGTGTGTTCTTGAGACTGAGGGAGCTTCGAGGGAAATGAGAGAAAAAATTCTCTGACAAGGTTTCACTCACCTTAGTGAACTATTCTCTTGGTCTTCTAAGAACTAAGTCCAGGAACTGCTGTTTGTTGGGCCACCAGCTTCCTGCAGGACCTACCACCTGTGACATCTTCCCTCTTATAAACCCTATCCTGATTCTTTCCCTCTGGCCTCTCTACTTCCCCGCACTGCTAAATATTCAGTTCAGCTCTCGAACAGCAGCTCATTTTTCTCCTCTCCATAGTTTGTCTCTCCCATAGGTTTAAAAGATCACCAGTGCTTCGCCAGCCCTGAGATAGATAATGTCAAGATCCCGACTGCTTGAAAGATGTCTCTCCTTGGCTTGCCTTGTCCCTTCAAAAGTAGTGTCAAAATCAGCCATCACCTTTCCCCTAAAACTAGCCCTCCCAGTTTCTGTATTTCAGGCGACATGCTCAAAACAGAAATCATCTTTAAAACATTTCTGGATTACCTACATGCCACCTACGGATCTAGATACTAGTAACAGATAAAAAAGACACAGACTCACCCTCAATGAATGACTCTAAATGTAGTCTCACGATATCCAAGTGGCCACTAAGGCTGGTCAGCAACAACTCTTAGAAGTGCCTTCCTTCCCTTTCCCACCGCTTCCACCCATCCGGACAATAACCCTCATACCTGGACCAACACAACAGCTACCTATGTCATCTCCCAGATTCCCCCCTCCTCTCAAATCACAGAGCCTCTGTCCACTAGATGACAAATCTAGCAGCTAATATGCACCAGCTCATCATGGGTTAGTTACCTTTCCGTATAGCGTTTCCCAACTAAAACTGGATTTATTTAGGGACTGAGCACAGGCCCGAGAGAGACCTGCACTGGGATCCTGGATGGCATTCGTAAGCTTGCACACTGGGCAAGAAAAACTAAGACTCTCAGTTTCCTCATCTGCATAATGGGACAGCAACTTGGTCATGTAGTTAAGAGGATTAAGTAAGTCCATGCATCTAAGGTGCTCCGCGCAGAGTCTAGCACTGAGTAAATGCGGGTGTCAGCTGGTTAGGATACAATTCTGTACGGCTTACTGCGTCCGGCAAAGTCTCTGATTCACTGGTGCTGTTTGGTAGATGACTGATACGTGGGCCACTCGAGACGCCAGGCCAGGCTAGCCCAAGAAGAGGCCTGCGTGTGGGCGGGGACCCCGGACACTTACACAGTCTGGACATCGGTGGCGAGCCCGGCCAGGCCTATGTACAGCCGATCGCCCATGGGAAAGATCTTCTGGAAGTCCGTGGTCACCATCTGGGCCTGGATCCCGAAGCGCCTGTCGGCAGCGATGGCCACACAGTTCTTCCCCTTCATGGCCATGACGGCCCCTCCGTTATAGGACATTATAGACTGCGGCAGACAGAGCGAAGGGGCTCAGCGCCAGGGGCCAAACGCGGCCAGAGCCCCCGGCGCGGCCCCTGATCCCGAGGCTCCCGTACGCACCGCCCTCCACTCTGGAGGCGGCTGCACACCGCGAACTCCAGCTCTGACATGAGCGCTGTGCAGCTGCGGGAAGCCGCCTTCAAGCCCTTGGTCCTCACGGTGGTCAGCTTCCCTTCAAACTTCAAACGACCACCAGGCCCTCTCTGCTTCCCAAACCTCCCATGCCGCCCTCCCCGTTCCTCAGTCCCTACCCCGCGTCCCTCCTCCTCGCCCCCCATCTCACCATGACAGCGGTGTTGTGAGACCTCCAACCACCACAATTCCAGACAACCGGCTATAGCCCTGCCCGCGCAGCCACTCTTGCTGCCTTCTCGGTGCGCGCCGAAAGGCCGACCGTTCCGGGACACTTTGACTTCCTATTGGCTGTACCTCTCTGTCAGTCATCAGCACGGGAGTTTGGTTGAGAAGCCAAAACCGAGAATGGGACGGCGGAAAGTGAAAAGTCACCGTGAGTGCGGAAGGGCCTGGCGCCGCGGTGCAAGCTGGGATCGCGGCGGACCCGGACTCCAGACGCCAGATCCCGGGGCCGGGACCTGTGTGCACGTGGGCTGGTGAAGCCCGACATAGGGGACGCGGTCCCCAGCTAAAGGGCCATGGTGTTGCTTATGAACGTGTGCGTCGGGCGTATTACTCATGCTAGCTTGTTTCATTTATTCACTCCAGAAATCCTTACATGTCTTATGTGCCAGGTACTATACTAGGCTCTGGACATTCACTGGCCTAGAACGGTGCCTGGTATTTAGGAGGTGCGCATTCAGACATATTCAATGTTTCGAGGAGGAGGAGCAGGGGAGGGCGTCGCGGGTGTACTGCGGGGCGGCAGGGGTTCAGCTGGAAAGGGGACGTTTGGAGACCAAAGGTTGTTATGCTTTTGGGGACTCTCAGGAGGTCGACTTCATGTATCCCCAAGACTCAGGTCACCCTAAAAAAGGACGTTTCGGGTTTCCCCATCTTATCTTCCTCTAAGAGAGATCCGGAGGAAGCCGGCGACTACCTCTCCCAGAACCAGTGGATAAGACGTGAAGGTCCCCCCTCCTCCCCTCCCTCGACCGGGACCCTTTGCTTTCTCCCCAGAGTCTGACTTCTTTCTCCTGACTGCAGGGTTTCCGTTGCAGTCCTGCACCGTCGTAGGCTCGCTCCCGTTGACTCGGCTCGCCGCCACGCTGGCAGCTGTCGGAGTCTCTGTGGCGCAATCGGTTAGCGCGTTCGGCTGTTAACCGAAAGGTTGGTGGTTCGAGCCCACCCAGGGACGCGGTCTTTTTCTCCTTTTCTGTTAAAAGGAAAACCTAAGCGTTGTTCTCTCAACCCCTAAAATGCCAAATTTCGTTTTGAAATGGCAGAGATACTTTTTCTATAGCAAATCAGAGGATCATCGTAATTGAAAATTCGTTGTTGTTCAATGATGGGATAATTTCTCCAGCACTTTCCTCCACCGCCTACCTCCTACCCCACCCCCAGGTTGGATTTCAGGAACGGCGAAGACAGAGGTTTTTGTCTCACTGTGCAATACGTTTCAGGTTGCATTTTTCGTAGGATTAAGAATGAATTTACAGTGGAGGTTGGACAGTTTTCCATTGTCTGCTTCAATCGATGTTACAGTCTCGAAATGCTACGTTTGGAAGGGAAGAAAGTAGCGCAAGAGACAAAGGCAGGGAGAAACTGTGGGATGAAGCAAAAGGTGAAAAAGGGAAAACATAGCTGTGATATACAGAGACGGATAAAGGGACACTACAGAGAAATAGGCGGGGTGAGTGGAAGAAAGACTCCAAGAAAATGGAGGGAAAAGAGATGCAGTTAATATGAGAAGCTTCTGAAAAAGGAAAACAAAAACAAAACTATTCTAGATGTACACACAGAGAAGCGGGGCAGAGGATGGAGAAAGAGAAACAGAAACTGACAAAGGACATTGTCGTGGGAGAGAGGAGTGAAGGACACAGGTAAAGACCGTAAAAAAAAAAAATCACTATAGGAACTGCCCGCTCCTACCATTGTCATCATCAAAGTGAAACGTCAAGGGGATCTTACCTTCGCAGTAGCTCTTGGCATGTGCCAGAAATAGTTGATTAGATTTCCTGGGTTCCTGCCCTCTGGAAGCTTCTAGTCTGTGACAGACACAGTGATTCTTCAGCTAGAGGACCCTGTGAGATACTACAACTAGCAGAGAATGCAGGGGAAGCATTTGTATCTAATGCAGCCAGGGGCACATCCCAGGACCAGGAGCTAAGCAAAGGACTCTCAGGCAGTTCCCTTCAATATCTGGCTTCTCCTAAAGATTGGGCTCAAAGGACGCCTCTTCTGAAAACCTTCCCCAGGGCTCACCGCGCCCCCCGCCCCCCCGCCCCTTACCAGGCGCTCACGGGGCTGGTGGGGACAAACCAGAGGGATACACAGTGCCATGGAAGCTAACAGGACAGGCTAGGTAGCCCCACTGGCCTGTGAGCTCCTTGTAGGCAAAAATCCGGCTCATCAGTGTTAGGTCCCTGGTGCCTAGCGCAGTACTTGACATTGGTACAGGACAGGTGCTTTTTTGCAGGGAAACCAAAGAACTTCAGATGTGAGAAAGGTTGGGTCTCAGAAGGTTCTGATAAGGCAGAAAGGCCAGGGATGTGGGGACCGGTGGCCCAGGATGGAAATGATTAAAATGAAGTTTTAGTGGGTAGTGGGGTCTTCATCCCTCTGTCTTGTAGTTTGCTAGTGACTGGCGCTAATAACTGAGGAACAAGTGAACGGATGCCCAGTCAGCACGGTGGGCCTCCTCACTGCAACACTCCAGGATAAAGGACCGAAGTGGGGACTCATCAGCCCTCTTCCAGGTAGCCGATACCCGCCCCCCCCACACACACACCCTGGGTGCCCATGTGAATCGTGTGTGACGGAGATCTACGGGAAGCCCCTACAGGTTTGCCTTGCCCCGGGATCGTCTAGCTGGACAGGAGTGGCAGACCAGGAGTCCCTGATGCGCTGCCCTCCCCGCAGGGCAACTGGGAGACAGTGGAGGATGCACGAGTCTTCCCTGGCAGAGTTGGGGATGCTGGCGACACATTTGCCCTAGGGACAGAGGGTGTGTCCACCCCAAAAGCCCCCTTTCCAAGAGGGGTGGTGAAATCCCAGTCTTCGCGTGCAAGGACAGGGGAGTAGGTGACCGGGTCCTCTCCCGGACCTTCTCCCGCGGGTTCTCAGACCATCCCCTCTGGGAGGAAATCTCTCCCGCCCATCCTCTTCCTCCCCGCCCCCATTCGGCCGGTGCGGGCTGAAGGCTGAAGCTGGGGTCACTTGGCGGCCAGCGTCCGCAGGTCTCCTGGTCGCTGGCCAAAAAGGGTGAAAGCATTCCGTCCGGGGGGCCCAGCTTCGGCTCTGCCTGAGCTGCGAGCGCGGAGGCAGGCACTCCGAAGCTTGCGGAAGATTTGTCTCCTAATTTCCTAACTCGAGCCACCCACCGCCAGTGCGCTTAATGGCCCGTCTGGCCAGATAATCGAGCTCTCTGGAGGGACAAACCCAGTGACCATCTCTAATAAATCTTGAATAACGAATAAGCGAATCGACCGTCCTAATGAGGCAGGGCCCGGGTCGTCGCCGTAACGTAGTATCGATTGGCTTCCCCGGCGCCAGCCTCGGCCGCTCCTCCCCGCCTTTCCAAGCCTCCCTCCTCGTTTTTCCCCTCCCGGCGGGAGCCACTGGGGACGGGAGCCCGAGCGCTGGGAGGAGCCGGGAGCGACGGTCGGAGGCGGACTGGCACCAGCCGCCTTTGCGCTCGCCGGGCTCCTCCCGCCGCCGGGGCGAGGGAGGCGCACCAACCGCGCAGAGCTCCAAGCGCGATCGGCGGCCGGGAGAAAAATGCGGGAAGCAGCTCAAGGCAGGAGAAAAAGCGCGGGCCCACTTTCGAGCCCCGGCGCCTGGTTTTCTAGTCCAGTCGGGCCTCTCGTATGCGACCGGGTTACTGTGTCCCAGACCCGGAGCCTGAGTCCGCGTCTTCAGCCTGTCCCCCGGCCCAGGTTGCGTTCCATTCTTCTCCGCGCGAGCACGCGGGGGGCGCCAGCCTCCACCCCAGCAAACCGACCCCCGCCCTCAGGCTACCCCCAGGCCTCTCCTCCGAGGCGCCTCCGCTGGATCCCGGGGGTCTGCCTTTTAGAGCCGGTGATCGGGCCGCTGAGCGGGGCCAGGGGGGTGGGGAGGACACGCTCTCCCCCACGATTGCAGTTATTGATTTTAAGGGAGTGTCACTTAGAGTGAATGAAAATACCCTGGACGCGTGGCCGGAGGCGTCGCGTCCCCGGCCCGAGCCCATCGCCCTTCGGCCCAGGCCGTGGCGGGTAGGACTGCAGAACGAACCACATTTCAGCCCAGTCCTCCTTTCACCATTTTCCAGGCGCCCCAGCTTATTGGCGGGGATCGCAGGGTCAGGGGGTGGGGGGCGCACACACATCTTTTGTGGGGGGAGGGTTAATTAAGGAGGTTAACAGAGAAGAGGATACATCTTCCAGGGCCAGGGGCTGTTTGGGAAGAGTGAGGTCGTGTCCCAGTTTAGGGGGCCCGGCACCCAGTGTGGGGGCAGCCGCGTTAGCCTCTCCCCCTCCTCCTCTTCCCCTCTCCGCGAACACCCTGAAGGAATGAGGTCACGTGGGTGAGTAGTGGGCGGGACCTACTCTTGTCTGGAGGAAAAAAGCCATTTTGTACCCCCCCCAGCCCCGGTCCCTCCCCTCCCCCCTCCGTCCCCTCCCCTCCCCTCCCCTCTCTCCCTCCCACCCCAAGCCGCTTTCACAAACTCCTTTCTTACCGTAGGTTTCTCCCCTCCCGCCGCCGGAGCGAGCGACACGGCTGCGGCCCCCCTCCCCTCCCTTCCCTCCCTCCCTCCCATCCCCCCCTCCCCGAGACCCACCGGACCCCGAACCCAGGTAAGTGGAGGCAGACTCCCGGTCCTTTCCTTCTCCTACCACGCAACCAGAATGGGGATGGGGGGGGGCCGGCCCATCCCTCTCTACACACCCCTGTGGGAGGGGGAGACTCGGAGCCGGGCCTGCTTCTTGCGTCCCCGCCCCACCCCGCCAGCCCCTATCCTAGCTCGCCCCGTCCGCCTTTCTTTCTCCCTTTTCTCTCCCCTTTTCCCTTTCCTCCCTTCCAAGATGGCCGAAATGGATTCCCCCTTTTAGCGATTTGGCGTCTCCCTCGACCACCACCTCTTTGTGCCGCAGCCCCCTCGCAGACCTGCTCCCGAGGTAGCGAGGGGGAGGGTCCGAGGCAGCCACAGGGGCTGTGGGCTACGCGCCGGGCCGGATCTCTAACCCCTTCGCCCGCCCCACGAGCCAGAGCAGCCCCTGGCCCTGCCCCACTACCCCCTTCGGTTTGGGGAGGGGTCGCTCTCTGCTTCTGCCGTGGGCACTGGGGCGTCGTGGACGCGCAAGGACTTGAGGCCGGCAGCCAGGCGACATGCCTTTCTGATTGCTGCGGGGCCGGGGGAGGGCGCTCCTCCTTGCCCGGGTCCCCGGCCTCCCGGGCACCTCCCCCCAGCGGGTCCTTCCCACCCCGCCCCCCCGCCCCAGGACCGGGCGCCCCGCCCCCTCCCCGAACCACCTCGGCAGAGCTTCTTTCTCTGGAACACCCCCTCCTTGGGCCCCGCCGAAAGTTTGACTCTAGGGAAGGTAGGAGCGGCCACCGGGTAACTGGGATCCCTGATCCTCTGACCCAGGCTCCGGGGGAAGCCCGGGAGGAGGGAGTAGAATGGAGATTGGGGGGGGGGGAGTTATCGCGATATTTCCTATCGCCAGCGGAGGCAGGAGGGGTCTGACCGAACGGCCCCCTCTTCTCCTGGAGAGCCGGGCCGCCCCCTCCCTGCCCTGGCCCTCCTGCCTCTAGCTCTGAGGGGGTGGGACTTGTCGGCCCGCAGACACCACTGCCCCTCCAGTCTCCACAGTGGGCCCAGGCGTGCCTCTCCCCCCCTCCCCCACTGCCCCCATCTGCCCAGAATTGCTCCGGATGGCTTGAGGTGGGGAAGGAAGAGGCCTGGGGGTGGGGAATTTGCCTGTAAATATTGTGGAAGTGTTATTCCGCGCTTCTCCCTCGTCTTTGTCTCTTAGAGTAACCCCTCTCCGCATACATATATATGCCTCAGTCTCTCCCGGACTCCCTGTGGCTTGAGGGGGAAGGGGGGGTTGGTCTCCGGTTGTCTCCTGCTCTGTTCTGATGCCTCCTTCTCTGGGCCTCTTGCAGTTTGTATCTGTTCCTGAAACTCTAATTTCTCTTCCTCCCGTCTCCACTCTGTTCCAAGGTGTTAGTACTTGGAAGAAGGAGCATAAAGCCAGCTCTGTTGCAGCTTTTGGGTAGGGAGGTTTTCCCAGGGGTTCCCTGGTTTGGAGTTGGGGGTTGAGGTCTTAGAGCTGTCTCTGGAAGGAGGCCGGGAAACAGACCCAGGGTGAGACCTTGGACGCGGGATCGGGACCCTGTGTAGCTTGAGTGGGGTTCAAGTTGAAGTCTTTGGGGGTGGGCAGGAAGGGGGGTGCTCTCTGCTGCCCCTGGCCTTGCGGGAGAGATGTTGGTTGATGGAGCTGTTGCCATGGGAATGGAGAGAGCCTGAGCAGGAAGAGGCTACATCTTTGTGCAGGTCAGATGCCCACCCTGCTCCTCCAGCCTCTGGCCCCCAGAGTGGAGTTGGGAGCTGCACTGCCTTTGTTGCTGGAAGACTTATGTTACAATTTACCCTGGGTGGACCAGGGATGCACAAAAGGTTAGTGTGTATTTGCAGCTCTGGTTTCAGGCGGGCATGTCAGACTGTGTACTTCTGGGGTGGGTGGGGGTGGCTTGTGCATCTGGCAAGTGTGGGCCTGGCTCTGGTCTGGCTGTATGTGTGATGGGGTGTGTCTGGCCTGGTACATATACGTGCGTGTGTCTGGCCAAATGTCTGTCTGGCCTTGGGTGTTGTGTGAGAGAGATGGAGGGGGTGTGTCTGGCTTTGTGTGCATCTGTGTGTATTCGGCAGTGTGTAGCTCTCTGTGTATATTTTGGGTTTTTGTCTTTGTTTGGTCTTAGGAAGCTGAGAGGGGGAAAGGCAGGGGACGTTAAGCCCAGTTTCAGGAGACTAGAGGATGTTCCGATGCTGCTGGAGGGAGGGGCAGGTCCCAGGGTCAAGGGTCAGGGAACACAGAGAGGTTGACATTGTCCCCAGGCAGACTCCTATACTCCCCCTCCACATGCAAATACACAGAGCTCGTGCAGTTGGACCCACACAGCTAGGAGAGGAATGGACCTAGTATATTCCACGGAGCCTCAGTTTTCCTACCTGTTCCGTGGAAGTGGGGTGAGGGGATTAGTTTCTGCCCCTCTATCTACTTCAAAGTGAGAATGTGTTCTGAAGGTTATGTTTGGGCCAGACTCTGACCCCTCCCAGAAGGCTCACTGAGTGGTCTTTTAGGGAGCCTGGAGTCCTACCTTCTACCTGCCTGGATGGAGTTGGGCCAGGCTTATTGATTTCTTAAATGAGTGGGGAGCCTGGCCTGGGTGCCAGTGTGTAAAGAGCACGGGAATGGGAGTCAGGCAGTTTCTATTCTAGGACTGCCACTTTGTTACTGGGTGACCTTAGGTGAATTTCTTCATCTGGAGAATGAAAGAGTTGGACAAGATCCTTTCTTTTTTTTTTTTTTTTTTTAAGATTTTATTTATTTGAGTGAGAGACAGCACAAGCAGGGGAAGGGACAGAGGGAGAGGGACAAGCAGACTCCCTGCTGAGCAGGGAGCTCCCTGCAGGGCTTGAGCGCAGGACCCTGAGATCATGACCTGAGCCGAAGGCAGATGCTTAAGTTGTGAAGTCAGCTGAGCCACCCAAGTACCTACCTACCTTTCTTTCTTTCCTTCTTTCTTTCTTTCTCTTCCTTCCTTCCTTTCTTCTTTTTTAAGATTTATGTATTCGTTATTTTAGAGAGAGAGAGAGAGCAGGGGTGGGTGTAGGGGGGAGCAGAGGGAAAGGAAGAGAGACTCAAGCAGACTCCAAGCTGAGCATGGAGCCTAATGTGGGACTCTGTCTCACCACCCCAAGATCATGACCTGAGCTGAAGTCAGGATTTGGACGCTCAACCCACTGAGCCACCCAGGAGCCCCTGGACAAGGGGCTTTCTAAGGTCTGTTCTACTTCTGCAATTCTAGGTGTCCGGATGTGACCTTGAGTGACTTTTCCCAAGGCCTGGTGATTTTCTAGTGGGGGAGTGGGCCTGATTTCATGTGGAGGAAAGGCAGAGCAGAGAACGCTGTCTGGGGGCATCTGAAGGAGCAGGGGTCTCTGGGGTATCAGAGACAGGCTATTTCGGCAGAGGAAAATGAAAAACAAAACAAACAAAACAAAACCTGACAGTGGGAGAGGCTTAAATTGCAGGTAGCGTCCAAAAGAGACCGGCTAGAACAGAGAGATGGGGGGTGGTCTCTAATTAGTAGGGGCTTTGAGGAAGGGCAAAGACAAGTGCCAGGCTTGAAAGGCCAGGAGGAGCTGGGATTGGGTGCTGGGTGCTGACCCAAGGTCCTTTGCTGCCACTGTAGGCCAGACCTGGATCCCCAGGGGCCAGGAACATGGGCTGCCCAGTGATCATGCTCTTGCAAAGACAGTGGTTTGGGGACAAAAGGTGTTAAAGGACTTGGCTGCAGTTGGGGGGGAGGGGGACAGTGCTCAGGTCCCTGTGGTGATATCCTTGGGACTGACCTGGTAAAGCCCCAGGGCTCCACAGAAGCCACTTCCAAATGGCCCATGGCCTCTTCATGGATTTTTGTCTCTCTTTCTCCCTGGGGCTGTTTCCCATCTACCAACCTCTTCCCTAGAGTGATGACAGCTGGAGGTCCAGCCACCGGCACCCTTCTCCCCTCTTCCCTCTCCTTCCCACAACACACCGGCCAGTTGCAGCTGGGGAGGAATTGGGTGTCAGGTGTAGGGCCCTGAGGCCTGGGGTGGGGGGGGTGTGGGGTGCGAGGTGGGGGAACTGAGCTCCTGTTTACAGTTGTTCTTGGCACCTGCTGGTAGGGCCCTGCAGGTAACCATGGCAATCAGGTGAGGAGCCAATCAGTACTTCTCCCCGCCCCCAGCCCCAGAGGTAGCAGTGTGAGGCCCCTGGGGATGAGGTGGGGGGAGAGGGAGTGCTGCAAGGGGGCCTGTTCTTACACCAGAGAAGGAGGAATATTTCATTCACTAAGCACCACAGCTCCTTCCTTGACCCCTGCATCTAGAAGGGATAATCTCTGTCTGAGTTCTCACGCATGCTAAGGGAAGTGAAAGGGTAAAGGTCATGGCCACTTGCCTGGGAACTCCTGTGTGTGGGGGGGGCCACAGTCAGGAACTGGATGGGAGTTCGTAAGAGAAAGTGTCTTGTTTCAAAAACACAGCCAGTGTGTGAATGAGGTGACTTAGGCAGGGGAAGCACGTGTGTGTGTGTGTGTGTACCCATGTGCGTGCGTGTGAGCGGGAGAGACGGCGGTATGACACCCAGCATCACCCAGAATGTGACGTTTCTGGCCGTGCATGCACACACAGATTCAGCTGACGTCCCAGACGTCACGGCCACATCCCATGGATATTACACACACTCAGCGAGACTAGCCACTTGGAGTTTGCTCTCTCCTCTGGATGGTTGTAATAATATTTGGGCATCTTGCCAGGGAGAGGGTTACCATGGAAATGAGCAAACAGTGGAGTAGCCGGGATTGTGAAGGGGGAGCCCTTGCAGGGAGGGCTGGGGGCCGCCCTCTGTGGGACAGGCACCCCTCTCCTTCCTTAGGCCAGGCCTGCACTTCCCGGCCGCGGCGTCTCGCTGCCTCTCTGGGCTCACTTGTTTCCCTCTGTCTGCCCTGCAGACTTGGTGTCTCTCCCACATGTGGCCTTTGTGTCTCTCCATCTCTTTCGGTCTCTAGCCAGCCTCTGTTGGCTGTTTGGGTCCTGGCCAAACTCATCCTGGGGTCTCTATAGAAACTGTTGATCCTGGCTCTGAATTTCTGGTCCTAGAAAACCCGATGTGGTGGCTTTAGAAATCTTTCTGGAAAGGAAAGAAGGGTGTGTGTTGTGAAGGAGTCCTTGGGGCTTGGCCACCCTCCCGAGCCCCACGCCTTGGGCTTTTCCTCTGGGAAAGAGCTGGCGGTGGGGGCTTCCTTTCTAGGTGCAGGTTTGATTTCTATACCAAGAAGTTAAGCACATCAGCCAACCCAGAGCTGGGCCTTGATTGACCTCCGCAGACCCTGCCAAGGCCTGGCTGGGTGCTCGGGGCCGCTGCGGAGAGAACTTTCTGCCCAGCCTTGGCAGGCATCTCTGAGAGCTTGGGGTCTGTCACTGGACAGCCTGTGGACAGGTCGCAGCCCATGGAGACGGTGCCCACGTGGGGCAGTCCCTGTGTGTGCGTGGGATAGGGGTCCTGGAATGTGTGTGGGATCCAGGGGACCTGTGCAGGGGGCTAAGTCTTTTTTGCCCAGGCTCTTGGCCGTGACCTGCCGGGGCCGGGGTCCGACTGGGGCTGCGTGTTCCCCGCTGTGGGCATCGAAGAACCATCCTTAGTATTTCCTGCCTGAGCACCAGGCCTAGCACCTGCATGGCCAGTGTGTGGTGGATTTCCGGGAAGCTGCTCCGGGGCCAGGCTGGATGCAGACCTAGGACAGGCGATGGGGTGCTTCCTCTAAACTTAGGGCAGCCTGTGCCCACGGTGTTTCCAGGGCTGCCTTCCTGGGGGAAGAGTGATGGGATGGAAGCAGGGTCGGATGGAGTAGAAACACCGAGGCGGGGGCTTGCACCTGGGTAGAGGGGGATCGACGTTCCTCAACTCCTAGCACTCATTTGAGGGAATGTGGATGGGGATCAGGGACGTTTTTAAAAACTCTGTTCTCTCGCATTTTCCTGCCTCCCTATATCCTCTGGAGAGTTGGTCTAACTTCAGTCTTTGCTCCTGCTCTTGAGATGGAGCCTGACCTTGTCAGTCAAGGTCACATGAATCTCCAGAGCCCCCCACGCCCAGTGAACACTCAGAGGGGCCCGGTAGAGGCGGCCCCGTGTGTGTCGCCAGTCCGGCCTCAGAGGCAGAGAGAGCAAGGGCCTCGGGCTCGGGGACAGATACCGGGTGGTGTGGAGGGGACTGTGGGAGGGGCCGTCGGATCTCTGGGTTTCTGATTCCACTTTCCGTTCTCAGGGTGACGCTCCCCAGGCCCCCTACCCCCCACCCCGGCATCATGCATCGGACCACACGGATCAAAATCACGGAGCTGAATCCTCACCTCATGTGTGCCCTCTGTGGAGGGTACTTCATCGACGCTACTACCATCGTGGAGTGCCTGCATTCCTGTGAGCTGGGTGGAGGGGCCGCTTCTCGGGGTGGGCAGTCTCTGCCCAGGCTGGAGGGACACTGCTGCGGGGAGGGCTCGTGTCCATGTGTCTGGTGGCGGTCCCTGGTCGCAGAAAGACTGTCCGGGGCGGGGGAGACTCGAGGGGGCAGCCCAGAGTTTCACCTGAATGCTCAGGTGTCTCCCAGAGTCCCTGGCCGCCCCGGAAGACACAGGTGCCCCTGGCATGCACTCTGGGCTTGGCGGCAAGGGGGTCGGGGACCCTGGGAGGCGTCCAGCAGGCTGGCTGCTGGGCTGCGCTCCCTCAGACTTGGGGCTCACTTTCTGCCTGGTGCACGGTTCTGGTCCGACCCAGACACGCACACACGCCCTCGGGGACGAGTCAGGGGCGATTGCCATCTGTGGAAAGCAGGACCGTGTTGAGCCTCTGAAGGGGCTGAGCTGTGGGGACAACGTGGAGAGGAGGGGCAACCTGGATGTGAGCAGAGGCCGTGGGGGCGTGCTGGTCCTGGATTATGAAGGGGGCTCTGACTCTGCTTTCTTTCTCACCCTCCCCCACAAGTCTGCAAAACCTGCATCGTGCGCTACCTGGAGACCAACAAGTACTGTCCCATGTGTGACGTGCAGGTCCATAAAACCAGGCCGCTGCTGAGCATCAGGTGGGCCTGGTGCTGTCCGTCCTGCCATGCCGGTCCTCTGTCCCTCAGCCCTCCTTGCTTCCCATAGCCGCAGGGGCAGGTTGGGGAGAGGCACAGGGTGTCAGCCCAGGGCCCTTCCTCTCCCTCTGTCTTGTATCCAGCTTGTCCAGGCTGAGAAATACCAGAGGTGTAAAGACCACGCCTCTAGGGACCCTGACGCCTGGGCCCTGGATCAAGGAAGGGAGGTGGGAATGGGGGTTCCTGGCCGGGGAGGTCAGGGTGAGGTGGTCGTGGATAGGACTCTTTATGTTTTTTTCCAGGTCTGACAAAACTCTCCAAGACATCGTCTATAAATTGGTCCCTGGGCTTTTTAAAGGTACCCACACACCCTTCATCCTGACCCCCGCCCCCCACTGCCCTGCCTGGTGCTCCATCCTCACCCTGCCTCCCTCTTCCAGATGAGATGAAACGACGGCGGGATTTCTATGCAGCATACCCCCTGACTGAAGGTGAGTGTGTTTACCTGTCTGTCCGCGCGCGCGCTCGCAGTGCTGCCCCGGGCACGCGGGCTGGACGCACCAGGCTGTCCGTCTTGCACATGACATACCAGCTCGCCGCCGCCCCGGCCCACAGGATGGCTGGGCTCACCCCGCCGAGCTCCGAGATCCCGGGGTCCTTGGCGGGCCTCCTTCCCCCGTCCTGGGCCAACCCCTTAGAGCCCTCTCCTTCCACAGTCCCCAACGGCTCCAATGAGGACCGCGGCGAGGTCCTGGAGCAGGAGAAGGGGGCTCTGAGCGACAACGAGATTGTCAGCCTCTCCATCGAGTTCTACGAAGGTGTTAGGCAAGTCTGACCCACACCTGGTCTTTTGGGGTCCTAGGTTGGGTCGCCCCTTTTTCCCACCCTGGCCCCCTTCCCCTAGGAAGAGAAGGTACCTCCGGGAGGGTCTTCTGGATGTGTGCATTAGGGGATCCCCCCTGTTCCAGGGTCTCCCTAGCTTCGTTCTTTGTCCTCCACCAGGGACCGGGAGGAAAAGAAGGGTCCTCTGGAGAATGGGGATGGGGACAAGGAGAAGGTGAGTGCTGGGGACCTGCTTAGGAGTGGGATGTGGGCTGGGAAAGAGTGCCTGGGATGGACCCCAGCCCTTGGGTGCCTCTCCCCCGGCAGACAGGGGTGCGATTCCTGCAATGCCCAGCGGCCATGACCGTCATGCATCTCGCCAAGTTTCTTCGCAACAAGATGGATGTGCCCAGCAAGTACAAGGCGAGTCCCCGGGCCCTTTCAGAAACTAAGTGTCTGTGTGTGGCTGTCTGACAATCTGTGCGTCCCAGCCATTGCTCTGAGCTGGCTCGGTGTCCTTGAGGGCCTGCATGGTTGTGTGATTGAGCTCGAGTAGGAGAATAGTTGAAACCAAGGTCAGGGTGGGGTAGTCTTCATCCATTGAAACCAGTGTGCAGAGGTGTATGGGACCAAGATGGAGGGTGTGTGTGTGTGCGCGTGTGCACACGCTCATGCTTACGTGCTCAGAACTGTGGCAGAGGCATGTGTGCAAAAATACTGGGTCTTATCTGGGGCCAGCTGGCTGAAGGAAGGGCAGTCTGAAATTCCAGCGGCGCTCTCGGACATTGCTTCTCAATTTTGAATGTATCGGTGATTCTCTGAAGATCTTGTTAAAGCGCAGATTCTGATCAGTGGGTTCTGCTGTTCTAGCAAGCTCCCAGGTGCTGGCAATGCTGCTAGTCTGTGAACCACACTTTGGGTATCAAGGCTCTAGGACAGTAGATCCCGAACTTTGCTGCAGATCAGAATCACACAGGGAGCTTTAAAACCCGATTTACGTCCTACCGATTAAATCAGAATCTCTGGTGAGATCCAAGCATTGGTATTTCTTTTAAAGCTCCCTGGGTCGTTCCACTGCAGCCTGGGTGAGAGTTAGTGCTCTGCGAGATCTTTCCCACCTGGGCTTTTTCTTTGCCCCCTGGAGGATCTGCCAGAGATATAAGGGGACCCAGACAGCTGTGTGGATGGCTGTGGGCAGGGGTTGTTAATGATCTGGGTGCTTTCTCTGGATCCTTTCCCGTCTGGTGGTCAGGAGTTCTGTTGGGACAGGTCCGGGAGGGAAGTCAAACCCACCATGAAACCCCAGAGAAATAAGGGAACACCTGCTAGTCCCTCCTCCCCAGTGTCCCACTGCCCACCCCTAGCTTAGAGCCTCATTGCCAAATGGCTAGAGGCTTGAACCTGACCGGGGTCATGGTGTCCTCCGTCTCCTCCTCCAGGTGGAGGTTCTCTACGAGGATGAACCACTGAAGGAATACTACACCCTCATGGATATCGCCTACATCTATCCGTGGCGGCGGGTGAGCTGAGCAGGGCGGAGCCGGGCGAGGACAGGGCTGGGAGGGGAGCCGTGCAGGGTCTGGCGTCGGTCTGTGGCCACAGTGACCACACAGTGACCGGTAATCCCCGTTCGCGCCTCGTCCCATGAGCTGGGCGTGTCCAGGGTGGCCTGCCACACCAGGCCAGCGTCCGGGCCATCTTTCGATGATGACCTGCCATACTCTGAAGTAGAAGAGGATTCTTTGGCAGATGACGTGCCCTGATTTGGGTCAGAGAGGAGGGCCGGGTGGCTGTTGGGGAGTAAATGTTGCTCCCTGCTTTTCAGCCTCCCTGTCTCTGCAGCCTCTGGCCTTGCACGTTCTTTCTGCCTCTCCGGGTCTTTGTGTGCCCCTGTATCTCTGGCCTTGCTCGGTCAGTCTTGCTTTGCCTGTCCCCTTCTCTCCAAGGCCTGGAGCCCTTTCTTCCTGTTTGGGCACGTGGGGTGAGGGTTGGGTAGCTGCCTGGTTAGCCTCTTTCTCCTGACATCCTCCCCTTCCCTGCCTCTCTCTGCCCCCTCTCCCGGCAGAATGGCCCTCTCCCCCTCAAGTACCGGGTCCAGCCGGCCTGCAAGCGGCTCACCTTGCCTACAGCGCCCACCCCCTCGGAGGGCACCAACACCAGCGGGGCGTCTGAGTGTGAGTCAGTCAGCGACAAGGCTCCCAGCCCTGCCACCCTGCCGGCCACCTCCTCCTCCCTGCCCAGCCCCCCCCCCCCCCTCCGCGGCTCGCCCTGCTCCCGAGGGCCCCCAGCCACCCACCCTACCTCCCCCACTCCCCCTGCGACAGCCGGTGGGACCACCACAGCTGCCAACGGGGGTACCTCGAACTGCCTGCAGACACCATCTTCCACCAGCAGGGGGCGCAAGATGACTGTCAACGGAGCTCCTGTGCCCCCCTTAACTTGAGGAAAGGGACCCTCTCCCTCCTTTTCCAGCCATGCCTCTCCACCCCTCCACTTTTTCTGGGCCCCTTTTCCACCTCTTCTACTTTCCCCAGCTCCTCCCGCCTTAGGGGTGGGGGGCGGGTTTTATAAATAAATCTATATATATATGTACATAGGAAAAACCAAATATACATACTTATTTTCTATGGACCAACCAGATTAATTTAAATGCCACAGGAAACAAACTTTATGTGTGTGTGTATGTGTGGGGGGTGGAGTGTTCATTTTTAGGAGGTCTTGTGTAATTTGCCCTGCTCTCATTTTGGGGGTGCCTGGAGGTGGACTGGAGGGGCCACCTGAGGCTCAGTAAAGCTCCGCTCCATCCTCCTTCCGTTTCCCAAGGCAGATGGGGTGTTCCAGGAGCCCTACCAGCCCCCAAAGCTTTAGGCACAACTCCAGCCGGCTGTGTATGGGGTCTGCCCTTTCTGCCCCCATCTCGGCTGCTGTCCTGCCCCTGCCAGTGCCCCCCGCCCCCATTGTTGAATGTCCAGAGAACCGCTAAGACAGTGCCTTTTACAAATGCAGTTTATCCCCTGGTTCTGAGGATTGAGTGGGTTGTAAAGATGCATCTCCCTCACCTCCTCCTCTTGCAGTGGAAACTTTGTGCAAAGAATAGTTCTGCCCCCCCACACCCCCCACCCCCGTGTATGTGGCCTTTGCATCATTTATCTTGTGGAGGAAAAGATTCAGGCCACGGGAGGCCTCAGCCCTTGAAATTCCACTGTGGCTTTAGCAGGGTAAACGCTTGGCCCGGTTCTGCCCCTGCCCCTGCCCCGACCCCGGAGCCCCGACAGGCAAGGCTGGTTTTGGCGAAGTCCCACCTGGGGGCCCGGAGTGCAGTGAAAAGGTGGAGTGGGGTTCATCTCAGACAAGCACAGATCCCAGATTGTGCCAAAGGCCAACAGTCCTCCAGTCCCCTCCCCACCCCCAGCTGAGGCTGAGTCAGGACAGAGCCACAGAGGCATCGAAAAGCACAAGAAGGTGGAGACCTTTAAGCTCTGACCTTGGCTCCATCCCGAGAGGTCAGTAGATGGCCCCCCGAAGGGTGGACCCCAGCAGATCCCTGCCCACCTGTTTTTCCTCCAATGTACATAGATCAGATCAGGGAGGAGGTGAGGAGGCAAGACTCCCTTGCAACCTAGGTGTTTGGGGTCGGGAGCCCCCCCCCATCAGGTTTGTCTGTGTTTGCACCTTGTCCCGTGTCCGAGGTGCTGTGACTGTACCCTCCTCCTGCCCTGGGACATTTGTATCTCCTGGCTTTGTAATAAATGCTGCATACTCTCCGGAAGCTGTAGTTCTTTAGGGGACAGGGAACGGGTGGGTGAGGCCTTTGGCTGCCTCCTCATGTCTCTCGTCTCTGGGCTTGGCCTGCCTTGTGAGGCCCCATATGGAATGAATGTGAACTGCCCCCTCCCTACGGCCAGTCAGATGCTCCATCCCAGGCTAGGACCCCGAGTGGGGGTAGGCCGTGTGCCCCCCACCAATGACCACAAGAGCACCGCACTGGGTGGGCACAGTGTTTAATACCACCTTCACCAGCAGGTGATGAGCCAGGGGTGTGTTCCCTGGCTGCCCGAGAGACCTCAGGTATTGGGAGCAAGCCCTTCACAAGCCAGCACTGAGGACTGGGGTCCCTGGGTGGTCCCTTCTTGGGCTCAGCACTCCGTTTCCTTCCCCACAAATGGGGTGCCTGCCAGAGGCCTGGGGCTAGGCGGCAGCCAGGCCCTCAGGGTGGGGAGCCCACTTCTGCCTTCTGCACCCGCTCACTCCGGTGGGTGCCATCACAGTATGGGGCCTTCTGGGTGGCCTTGCAGGTGCAGAGGGCCACTGTGCGGGTCTCCTGGGCCTTGAACTTGAGTGGGGACAGGCCAGTGCGTTGGAAGAAGTGGGAGCCGTCACAGAAGGGCTGGTGAGGGAAAGAGAGACGTTAGAGACCCAACCCCACGTGCTGGGGTGGGGCAGGTCTGGAAGGAAGGGCACGGGCACGCTGTGTCTAGGGCTTGGGCTCCTGAGTGCGACCGCCGGGGTGTCCTCGTTGACCTCTCTCATCAGGGGTGAGAGGAGAGCCGTGCCAAGGAAATGGAATAAATGGTGGTTCTTAGGCACTTTGCCCACTTAAGTAGGAGGCTCTACAATATTTGTCTCTGGGGGCCCCAGAAGACTGGGATACGGGGACAGAATTTTCAAGGTGAAGCGGGACTTTTGGTATCAGCAATGTTTACACTGATAGTTTTTTCTTTCTTAATGTCTCTGAGTCTCCACTAGCTCATAAATTCATTTCCTTCCACATTTTCTCAGGGTAAAAACTTCTCTGCGTGGGAGAGAACCTACATGCCTCACAATGCTTTGCGACTGGGGTATCCATTTTGTTTGGCTCCGGGGAAACAAGGGGGCATGTTACGGGGAGTGGATGCGGCAGGGAGGAAGGGTAAACCGGCTGTCTGGTGCAGGAGAACATTCCCCATCCTCCCTGGAAGCTGTTCCAGCAGAGACTGGGTCATGGAAACTGGCTTTGGTTTGCTGACCCTTGAGGTCAGGGTAGGGTGGGAGGAGAGATGAGAGAAGTCCACAAATAAAACCCAGTAACCTGCCCCAGAGGGCAGAAGGCAGGAAGGCAGAGGGCCAGCCTGCACTAGGCCACAGGGCGGAGGGCACTCCTCTCATGCTGCCGCGCCCTCGGGCCGGACTGCACCCAGCCAAGTCCACAGCCAGGTCCGGGGCAAAGCAGGACTTGGGACCTGGGCTTCACACGGCTTCGAGGCACACAGTTCAGAGCCCAGCTCAGGAAGGAAAGGGGCCCAGGCGGCTGGCCATATGGGTCAGGTTCCGGCTGGAAGGAAGGCTCCTGGGGCGGAAGGGAGAGGGAGGTGAGAGCAGGTAGCAGCAGGGAACCAGGGAACCACCCTCAGCCGAGAGAGGGAGGGGCTGCAGGAGACAGTGGAGAGGGGCTCTTGGGAGCAGGAGCGCCCGCGGTCGTCCCAGTGTTGGGGTCCAAGGCCTGGGAACCTCTGGCTCAGGTGCTTCCTGGAAGGAGGGAGAGAAGAGGGGAGAGAGACAACCCGGCGCCTGGGTGCTTAGAGCAGGGAGTCCAGGCCGAGGCTCCAAGGAGGGCACACCGGAAGCGGGGGACATGACCCTGGGCTCCAGCGGCCTGGCCATGAGACTGACCTTCTGTCTCCCTGGCCTCATCTCAAAGGGTGGATACAGGGAACAGGGAGCTCAGGGCTGTGGGTGGCACTGGCCTGAGAGCGTTCCTTCACCCCCAACCTCCCTTTGTTGTCCTTCAGGTATGTGTGGGAAAAGAGGAGGGTCTCGGGCAGGAGCTCCCAGGAGAGACCTACTGTCCCAACCAGGGTGTCCTGTGTTAATGAGATGTGGGTAGGGGGCTCTCACCTGCTTCTTGCTGCGGCCACACACACACCATCTGTAGGTCTTCCCGGCTACCAACTCCACCTTGATGGGCGTTTTCAGGGCCACCACGGACTTGGCTGGGGTTTTAGGGAACCATCGGATCTGTGGCATGGGGAGATGAAGGGCTTGGGGTCAGCCCATGCCCTGGAAGCACTTTCCTGCCTATGGCCTTGTCCAGGTTCCCAGTGGCCCTGGCCTAGGGCAATCTTCCTCTGCAGGAGGCAGGATGCCACCCCACAAGGACATTCCCCAGGACACCATAAGGACCCTGAGCTTCAGACAGGGAAGAGATTTCAAGCCCACGCAGGCACTCCAGTTTCTGCGCCCAGCGGCCTCCCTTTCAAACTCCCACCTGGGGGCTAGGAAGGGGAGGGCCAGGATCCTGCCAGCCTAAGTGGGGTCACCTACCCCTGGCGCTGTGTTTATCAGGCACTGCTCTTCCCAGCGGAGAAGCCTGGCTTCCTGCCCTGGGCCCTCTGGTCACCCCACCTCCCCCGAGCCATCATGAAGGGGACGACAGGCAGGGGCCTTCTGACATTGGAGGCTGGGAAGTAGGGCTGACCCCTTCTGGTTGGTTCTCTGGTTTCTACCTTTGGCGTCTCTGGGCCTGGGGGACTTGGGCGGAGGGAAGGGGAAATGGGGTACTCACCAGCCAGGAGGAGATGTCCCGCCTCCGGTTCAGCTTCTGAAAGGTACGCAGGCAGGACTAGACGGTGGTTTGGAAGCAGGGTGGGGGGAGAAAAAGTCAGTGGAAAGCGTTGGATTTCCAGAGGGAAGTCATCTGGAAGGGACGAGACGCCAGGGATTGGGGCGTAGGAGAAACAAGAGGCTAAGAAAAAGGGGTCACAAGACAGGAAGTGGAGGTGCTGGGGGCTGCTGGCTGCACCCGGCCGGCGCTCAGAGAGGGAGGGCTGCAAGGCACCAGGCGAAATGGGAGTTGGGGACGCTCAGCAGGGAGGC
>NC_058417.1:37499554-37522312 GCF_002201575.2 Neomonachus schauinslandi | reverse complement strand
GGAAGACGCCGCGGGGCTCCGCGCGGGTGGGGCCCGGGGCCTGCGCCGTCCGGGGTGCCCCCCCTCCCCGCGCCGCCGCCGGAAGCCCGGCCGGCCCCCAACCCCCGCCGCGTCCTCGGGCCCGCCGGCGGAGGGGTGCCGAGGGGCCGCCCGCTCCGGGAGCATCGCCCCGGCGCTCGAGGCCCGCGCCTCCCGGTGCGGGCGGGGACCTCCCGGGAGCCGGCGGCTCAGGCGGAGGCTAAGGCCGCGTCTCCAGGAGTGCGGCGCGGCTCCCGCTCGGCCCAGGGAGCTTGCTTTTGCCACAGATTCCCGCCCGGCCCGGGCGTACGCATTAGCGCCTTGTGGGTGGGCGCAGGTATCTGAGTTCCCAGCAGGAACCTGGGTGTCCTGCGCGTACTGGTCTGTGAACTACGATTCTAAGTGCTTAAAGAAATGTAACAGACCACCCCTCCCCCCCCCCCCTCCCAAGGCTCCCACCGTTGGCACTCCCCTCCCTTCCCCTTCAGTAAAGCCAGACAAAGCAGGGGTCTTTGGATTTTTTTTTTTTTTTTTTTGTAAAACATTCTTTTATTAAAAGAACAAGTGCTGTTTATGAACTGCCCTTCGTACAAATAACATCCGTTATACAAAGATACAAGATCCGGGTTATGCACAATTCCAGGCTTGGAAGTGAGAGGAGGGGGGCATTGCCTTTTGGGCTGAGGCTATAAAGGAGGTTCTAGAAAGAATGTAAAAGGAGCCCCTGGGTTTGCAACTCTGGCTTCCCTTCCCTGCTCCCCTAGGAAGGTTCTGCTACATTGAGACAGGCTGGGATGGATAGGGGGAAAACGGGGCTGGGAGTCAGGGTTTGGGTCTCCAGTCCTGCCACCTGAGTCCCAAGTTGGGCTGGAGGAAGTGAACAAAGGGCAATGAAGGCACCCCCCAGGCCCCAACTTTTCAGTAGATCAAGTCAAAGTGGTCGGGAGCTGGACACACTTTGAATCCGGATTGATGTGACTGGAAGGAGCCAGGGTGTTGTGCCCCACTTCCTCCAGATTCCCCACTGAAGTGACCTTAATCTGTCTGGGCACCTCTCCCCATTGAGATAAGAATTGGGAGCAAGCCGCCTACTCCTAACTTGGGCCCACCACACACCAAGGAAGATGCTGGAGGTTGGCAAGGGGAGCCCGTGCCTTTGAACAGTTGTCTGCATGTCCAGTTCGGGGAAAGGGAAACGTGAGGTCCCCCTTTCTCAGAGCTGGCCCCTGGCTCTGGCTCCCCTCACTTGTCTAGGCCCTTCCCTAGAACTCAGTACAGGAATGGGTGGGGCGCTCTCAGCCTCAAGGTTAGGACACCAGGAGGCAGCGGTAGACCCAGGAGCCTGAGGGGAAAGACACACACAAATAGGAAAAACTTAAAAAAAAAAAAAAAAAAAGCAATCTTTAAAGTGTCATTGTCTATGGAGAGGATCCATCAGCTCTGAGCTAAGACAATCAGTGCTACATAGATACCCTCCCACCCCGGGGCCCAGCCCAGCACTCACACACACAGGGACAGACAGCCAGCCACATGGAGGTGGTGCAGTGGGGGGCGAGAGAGCCCAGGACCAGGAGGCCAGGGTCCTGAGGGCTGGTCCTGGCTCTGCCCCAAGCCCCTGCCCCTCCTTGGCTTGGAGCTATCACCTGTGAAGCGAGGAACTGGCTCCAACCACCCCTAAAGATAGGTCCCTTCCAACTCTGACACTCATGCACCAGTCGTGACCTCAAAGCCGGACAGGGGTTCAGCATGCACACCCCCTCACACCTCCACACTGAGCGTGATCATACACGAAGCACCTCTCATGCATTTTCAGACTCCATTTCCGCCCTGCAAACCAAATCCTTTCTCTCTGCTAGGCAGAGAGATCTACAAATCTGTGTCTTTCCCCACTCCCCATCCAAATTCGTCCTGGAAAAAGGGACAGAGGCTGGAAAAGGAGGGTGAGGTCACTAAAGCCACTCCCCCTGCACTGGGATCCTGAAGATCTCCAGAACTTTCCTATTATAAAGCTCCCTCTGAAGAAGGAAATGCACGACCTCTCACATGCCCCCCTCCGCCCCAAATTGAGGGACAGCAGCAATCCATACTCAGCCTGGGTCCCTTCTTCCAACCTAACCTACCTACGGCTGCACCCCAGCCTGGGGAAAGCTGGAAAAACATAGGCTCTTGGAGATGAGAAGCCCAGGCTCATGGGTGCTGGGAGGGAGCGGGGAGGTCTTGGTTCCAGTGCACTAAATCCTAGGGACCTCTCACTCTCTGCCACAGCGGCCTCAGAGAGGATTGGCTTCCCTCAGCATCCAGAACAGAAGTTGACTTAGGCTCTTAGTGGGCTGGCCTTGGGCAAGGGTGTGAGTGTGAAAGAGCAACTCTTCTAAGAACCTCTAAAGGTTATTCTTCTTTTCAGTGGTTTGGGGGCAGGGAATTAGAGAGCTTAATAGATGAAGATGAATAAAACGCTGAATCCTATCGTTTCTTTCTAATTGATATTTAGCATTAATAAAAAGTGAGTATTTCTGAGGTCATCACAACTGCCTTCCCCCCACCCCCAAGCCCTTGCAAGTGCCTAAGAAATTGCCTCTGAAGGATTCCCACCCACCCCCTCCTTTATCAGCTCCCTAACATCTTACAAAGTCTTATCAACAGGAATATTAATATTATTTTCAGTATCAGAAAAAAACCAGTTGAGCAGCACAGGCAAAAATATATCTGCACTACGTTTCTGTCGTTGCCAAAAATATACACATCTTCTTTTCTTTATTTAAAAAAAAACCAACAATAACAAAAACCCAAACAGAAACACACACAAAAAATCCACACATGCAAAGACTGATGAGACACGAGCATCAGGGAAAGCTGGAAACGCCTTCTCCCGGCTCCAACCCCAGTGCAACTGAAACAGAGACACAGGCTTCACCCTCGCCCCGCTCCCGGCTGCCCGACCAGCCCGCAGCCTTTGCCACCAAAGGCTCTGGGCAGGTGGGGGCTCTTTAAGGTGAGAATTGCCCCCTACACCCCGGGGAAATAGCTGGTGGGTGAAGGGACAGTTGTCAGGTCAGCTTGAGCTGAAGGCTCCCCTGGTTGGTGGGGGGGGTGGGGTGCGGGGGCGGGGCAAAGCAAGCTGGCTAATTCTGGGAGGTTTTCACCAAAGGAAGTGGCACTTTACTCCCCCTCTTTGCCCCATCCCCCAGATCCCTGGGGCTCCCCCTGGGCCAGGGAAGCAGGACCAACTATCAGTGGGGGAAGGGGGGCTCCGAGGGGGCAGTGAGACCATGTGGGGGCCTGGGGGAGGGAAGGCAGGACATTACCCTGATTCAAAGCCCCCAGCCCCCAGTTACTCTCCAATATTGGAGTACTGTTCTGGTTTTTGTTAACCATTCACGCCCCAGAAAGGGACCAAAGTTGGTGAGGTGGGGAGGGTGCAAACAAAAGCTGGGAGCCCTCTTCTGCTGCTGCCTCATCTGAGCACTGCTCCTATCCCTGCCCTCGGCTGCCCCAGGTCCAGGGGGAGTCAGACAGACAGACAGACAGACAGACAGACACACACACACACATAGACGCACACGCACACAGGCACACACGCTCTCTGAGTCAGGCAGCTCCATCTTCCCACCCTCCGCACTCCTAAATCCAATAGTGCAAACAAGGGGCAGGGCACCAAGAGGGTTGGGCCTCGCCCCCCTGCCCGCCCCCATCCCATCACCGTCGGGGGGGGGGAGGGGGGCTCCCGAGAGGTGGGGAGGCATGGGCTTAGTTTGGTGCCGTCCTGCCCCTTCCTCAGCTCCCTCATCTGTGGGCTTTTACAAGCTCAGCTTGTAACCCTCATTAGGGGGCAGGGGCAGGGGACCGGGGAGACACGGTCCAAGGGATCTCTTCTGCCATCTGCCCAAGTTGGGAAGAAACCGCAGGTAAAGCAGGGCCACCCCTTCTTTCGTAAGAGATTTCCGCGCACGGGCAGGCCCAGGGCCTGTCCCCCCACCTCTCCCCACTCAAGTGCTGATCCATTTTATGTGGGGGGTCCAACCAACCCCCCACTTATGCCATGGCCCACGTGGCTCTTGGAGGACCTCAAAACATTGCTGAGAGTCGGGGCTCCTAGGTGGGCTTGAAGCCTGTCCTCCCTCTGAGCCCCTCACAAAGGGGTCAGTGCGGAGGGAGAGGGGCCAATGGAAGGGGCATCCCTCTCCGGCTCAGTCCTCGGCACCAGGAGCACCCACACTCCCTGGGCCTCAGCACACCATCTGGGCTGGGGCTCTCCAGTGTCTGGGTGCAGGTGCCTGCTCCAGGCTAGGTAGGACCCCTCAGGCCAAGATCTGCCCCCTCCATCTGGGGGTCAGGAGGGGCTGGGTGGATTTAGCCTTTTTCCTGGTTGGCTGAGGTTCCTTTGTCAGCGGTCTGGAAAGAGAGGAAGGGAGGCTGGGGGTTTAGGAGGTGTCTGGTTCTAACACCCGGTGGAGAACAGGTGCCTGGGTAAGGCCACTGCTGTAGGACACAGTGAGGGAGCCTGGCTGAAGCCCCTGCCCTGGGCTCTTGGGCTAAGGCGAGTGTTTGTGTCTGGGTGTTGGGGGGAGGGGAGGGCAAGGTGCCCTGCACAAGGGCACCCAGCTGAGCAAGGCCAGCACCCTGGGCTCTGACAATATGCCCTCAGAGGAAGGAGGGAGGGCCTTTCTCCAAAGGGCCCACCCAGAGCATCCTCTTTTTCTAACTGGTCCACTCAGAGAGGAAACGGACTTTTCTAATTGGTCTCCCCGGAGGAACGCCATTTTCTAACTGGTCCTTTTGCTATAAGCCCACGCTCGGAGTCCGACCGTGGCGGAGCCAGCAGAGGCCCTGGGGCCTGGAGCGGGGCGCCTTGCTGACCGAGGGGTGGCTTCCGTCCTCCTTCTCATGCTCCACCTCTGCCCATCCCGGAGAAGGTGAGGGCGGCCAGGCCGGCCCGGGGGCCCCCTACTCACCCCTCCTTTGGGGCCACTGCCGTCCGCCCCCGCCAGGCTGAGGAAGGGGTTGGTCTGGGCCGTGAGGACTGGAGGGCCGCCTGCTGCTGCTACTGCTGCGGCCGCGGCCGCCGCGGCCATGAGACTCGGGTTGTTGCCGAGCGAGGGAGCCACCAGGGCCCCGGCGGGCAGCAGGGCGGGGGCGGACGCGGCGGGCAGCAGGCCGGGGGTGCCCGCGGACAGCAGCGGGGTGGAGCTTCCTGCCAGCAGGCTGGCCATGGGCAGCTGGGAGCCCCCGGCCATCTGCAGCCGCTGCAGCTCCCGCTTCTGCTGGATCTGCTGGATCATCTGGTAGACGACAGTCTGGTGTTCCTGCAAGGGGGCCAGACGGCTCAGGGGCCAGTGGTCCCCGGAGCCAGCTTGCCCTGCTTGGCCCGGGGCCCCATCCCACCTCACTGGAGCCATGAGGAAGGAGACCTGGGGGACGGTCAAGGTCCTGTCTCGAACTCCCCACTCGGAGCCTCAGTCTCCCCATCTGGATAAGAAAGCGGTTGGGGCCCTGACTGTCGACCCAGGGCACCCCTCCCCGGGGCATCCCTGGCTGAGAGCTGGAGGATGTCTGGCAGCCCTGGCCCCACCTCCTCGCTGCATCAGTTCCTCAGTCGCTATGACAACCACAAATGCCCCCAGGGGTGGTATGACCCCAAGTTGAGAAACAACTAGGCTAGCTCAATAGTATTCAATTCCCCCTCTTTTTGTTTTGTTTTGTTTCTTTTAAGATTCATCTATTTTTGCTCTGAACAGGCAAGGCGTTGTCAGTGTTCCAAACACCAAACAATATCAACGTTTACCTTAAGAAATCCTGCTCCTACCCCTGTTCCCATCTGGCCACTATAGGTAACCAGTTGAATTGGATTTCTTGTGTTTCTTTCTAGGAAAATGATTATGTTTTCTGTTTTTTCAATTCCCTCCTTTTTAAAAGGCAGAACTCCCTTTTCTCCAAAGGAAACCTTCGCAGAACCCAAAAGGGGCTGCTCTGGTTGAGAGGGTGCCCACCTGCTCAGCCACAGACCCTGCAGCTCCCCTTGAAGATCCTTGGAGCTGGGATTGGAAATGCTCAGTAACTGGGGGCTCACCACCCTCTAGGGTGTGAGCACCCCTTCCGCAATGCCCAGGGCCTGAGAGCAACCTTATCCCCTCTACCCCGCAGGGGTCCAGCCTGGGGCGGCCCTCGCTCCGTTCCGTGCCTGCACAGCCCCCGACACGGGCCCTCCCCAAGGAGCTGCAGGCCGCAGCTGCCTGCGAAGGGAGGGCATTACCGGGCTCAGCTGCGGGGAGGCCAGGAGCTGCTGGAGCTGCTGCAGTTGCTGTTCTTGCTGCTGCAGGACATGCCTCTGCTGCTCCGATAGGCTGAGGCAGGAGACAAACACAGGCCATGGGAAGGGGCAGGGAGACACTCCTCCCCCACCCCGGCCCCTCCAAGCTCCCAGACTCCCTCAGGCCCAGGTGGAGAAAGGCAGGGATGTGCGGTTTTAGGGGAGGACTACAGAGAAACAGAGCAAGCTCAGAGACCACTGGGAGGGAGCCAAGTTCGATGGAAGAACTTTCCCGGAAGGGAAAGGAAGCCTGGGGGTGCAAGACAGAAACCAATGCTTTCGTCCCTGGAGAGCACATCCAGAGGGCACCCACATCTAACATCTCGGGAGTACCTGGGGCCAAGAGGTGACTAGATTCTATGCTCTGTAAGACTGGAGAACATTCTTCCTTTTGGGGGGGCTGTGGGTGTTGGGGGGAGTCCCTCCCAGAGCCAGCCTCCCCATTCCCTTCCCCAGCCTGAGCTCTCCCTCACCTGTTAAGACAACCTGGCAGCTGCAGCGTGGGGGCCCCGCCAGCCTGGCTCAAGCCCGCAGGGTTGGGGGCGGCAGCCCCATTCAACCCCCCCAGGAGCCCATTGAGGGGCAGGGCCCCGCTGCCCGCCAGCCCTCCCAACAGCCCCTCAGCCATGGGCATGGCCCCCAGCCCTGCTGCACCCTGTGCCCGGCCCAGCCCGTTCTGTGGCTGGGGCGGGAGCGGGGCAGGGGCCCCGGGCAGGGCCAGGGGCAGAGTAGCGGGGCTCTGCTGGAGCAGGGGCAGCGGTGGGGGCGTGCTGTGGAAGGACAGCGACGAGCTGCTGCGGCTGGGGCAGCCTGAGTGTGGGTCCTGGGGAGGGAGGGGGAAGGGAGGGGTCAGAGGGGCGGGGGGCCAGCGTGACCTTTCTGGCCCCCGGCCCAGCACCCACCAGCATTCTCACAGAGCACAGCCACCCCCACCGCACCCAGGCAGAGCCACCCAGGACGAAGAAGCAAGACCCAGGGATAAAAGCTAAGAATCCAAATAGTCTTCACAAATCCCGTTTACAGATCACTTCCTGGGGGCCCAGCACCCCTCGCACTCCTTGTTAATCATGAACAGGGACGTTGGTGGTGGCCATCTAGTGAACTAGACCAACACCCACAGCATCTAGGTTCACTGCTTGCCCCCAGCTATCTCCTTATTCCCATATATGGGTGAAGCCATTGATTCTTAAGCAGGCTAAGTAACTGCAGGCAAGAGAACAGCAGCTGGAGGGGAAAGACTCAGGTTCAAATTCTGTGTCCACAGTTCACTGGCTTCTCTGTCTTAGTTTCCTCACTCATAACATGAGGGGAATAGTAGTACTGTTCCACAAGGTTATTGGAAGACTAAACAAACCGATGCTTTGAAAGTCTCAGCACAGGACATGATTTCAGAGGGCAAGTGTGCAATCAATACTCGTTAGCGCTATGATTATTGTTGCTCAGGTATACACCACCCCGTTTGTTTGATTTCAACAGTAACCACAACCTAAGGATAGACTGCTCCCCCCAACACCGCCGATCACAGGGGGATTACTGGGTGCCAGTTGCTGTAATAAACCTTTCCCAAATACTTCTCAAAGAGGCCTTCCCTAACCACCTCCTAACTCCAGAAGAATCCCACCCCGATTCTGCCTCACAGCCCTTAAGGTATTTCCATTTTCGCACTTTTCCTGGTTTGTAATGATTATTTTCTTGGATCGCTAGTCTATCTTCAGGAGCAGGGCTGTGACCGTTTTGCTCATTGATTGCTTGACCAGTGCCTGGCATTAAGTAAGCACCTATAATTATTATTTAATGAAGGAAGGAATGGATCAGTCAACCAATTGCTCAGCCAATCACTTCACTGCCCAGGCTCCAATAGCTGCAGGGTGAAGACGAGACCCGAAGGCCCTGGTGCTTCCCCTCCTGCCCCCCCCCCCGCCTCCCCCCTGCAGCGCCCACCTCGGAAGACGTGGACAGAGAGTTGTCCAGGCCAAGACTGTTCTTCCCCGGGGGGCTCTTGCTGGTGCTTAAGGAATCGCTGCTGCCAGCTGAAGGAGGGGATCAGGGAAGGAGGTCAAGGGCTGCAGTCGGGGCCGGATCATCCCATTGCCCGGCAGAGGCTCCCACTCCCGGACTCGGTGGGAATCCCCTTACCTTGGGGAGGCAGGCCATAGGGCCCAGGGACTGGGCCGTTGGCAGCAGGCAGGGAGGCAGGCAGGGCGGGGAAGGGCACAGAAAGCTGCACATTGAGAATCTGCAGCCGCTCCTTCTTGGCCGTCAGGCTCAGGATCTGTTCCTGAAGCCGCTGGTTTTCCTTCTGCAGCGCGTGCAGTGCCTTCAGCATCTCCACGACTGCAGAGAGAGGGTGAGAGCGCCTGAGCCCTGCAGGCCTGGAGAGGCGGGGCGAGGGCGGGGGGCGGGGCGAGAGAACCGGAGGCGGGGCTTGGAGGGCGGGGCCTGGCGGAGGAATTCAGACTCAGACCCAAAGGAGAAGGCGCCCGCTGGCAATAGCAAGAGACTCAGGTGAGCTCGGAGAGGCGGGACCCGGGGGGAGCCAGAGGTGTGAGGACTAGGGGCGGGGCCTGAGGCTGGGGGTCGAGGCTCTGACTGGGAGCGTTAGAGGCGGGTGGAAGTTGGGAAGTTGGAGCCTAGTAACGTAAGGGCCAGGAGGCCGCGGAGGCCGAAGGCTTGGTGCACAGGTGGCGGGTCCAGCAGCCGGGCCTAGCAAAGGTTAGAGGTAAGGCTCGGGGTAGCCAAGAGTTAAGGCTGGGGCGGGGCCAAGGGGCGGAACTTTAAAGAAGTTTGGGGACCTCGGAGAGAAAGGTGACCGAGTCTGGGGGTCCTAGGGCAGGTCTCCCAGCCCGGCCCCACCCCTCCTCACTGTTGACACCGGCCTCGCCGTCGCCCTGCTTCTCCAACAGCTGCTCCATGTTAGTCGTTCCGGGGGCCGCTGGGTCTAACTGGCCACCCCCGCAGGGTGCAGACGCTGTCTGGTCAAAGAGTGCGGGGAGGCTGCTGATGGGGGACCTGGGGTCAGAAGAGAAAACCGGACTCAGGCTTACCTCACGTCCCCACGCCTGTCTCCCTCCTCCCCCCCTCAGGGGTTCCAGTCGTCCCCTCTTGGACCCCACCCTCTCCTGGAGCCCGTCTCTCCGTCCCCTCCTCCCTCTAGTGTCCCTCCAGCCCCGCTCCCAGCCCCTCCCCCAAGCCGCCGCCCCCTCCCTCACATGGAAGACAGACTCTCCTGGGGGGAGGTCCCCCGACACCGGAAGCTGCAGTCCTCCAGGTCTGGCTCTTGGGAGGAGAAGGGGAGCAGGGATCAGCGGGGAAGAGGTGCCGTCGGCCTCACGGTCCCCGCCTGGGAAGTGGGTGCGGGATCTGGGACTTTACCGCAGACCCCTTTCCCCCAGGATCTCCCCCAACCCCAGACTGGCAGTTCTAGCTCGTAAGGCGCTGGGAGCCCGGGCTTGGAAACCTGGCCCCTTGGGAGGCACAGCCATGGGATCTGGTCCTCTTTCCCCTTCTCTAGGCAGAAAGGCGGACACTGCCTGGCTTCTTTCAGAACCACCTCTCAATTTCTTTCCTGGTAGACTCAGGGTTATAGAAATTCAGGGTCTAGACAGTCCTCGGTTGAACTTGGACCTGATACTTGCTATGTGACCTTGGGCTTGAAACTAATCTCACTAAAATGACTGTTAGGAGGATTAAAAACAAGGTAATAAATGTGAAGTGTCAGCTGTCCTGCAGCAAGCCCTTAAAAACTGCAGCTATTGTAATTAGTCTTGTGCGACTTCTCATATTCATAAACTCGTAAGTTAGACTGCAAAACCTTTTGCCGGGCCACAGAATTCCAATTTGGGTTTTGGAAAAGGTGGTCACCCTGCGCTGTCAGATCATTAATTCTGGAATCGGATTCGGCCCCTTTAAGAAGGTTTACCTGAACGGGCGGCCGGGAGGTGAGCCCCGCCCCCTAACCGGCCAGGTGGTGTGTCTGCACCAATCAGCTCTCTGGGGCTGGGTTGACTCTCCAGGGAGGGGGAGGGGCGCTTGTGATCCTCCCCCTTAACTCCGAAATACCCGGAGCGCAGGTTGCCCAGCTGGTGGACTCGAAAGGTCCCATCCCGAGGACTAAGAGGCCAGCAGGGAACTGGGCTTGGAGTCAGGGCCAGAATGTGAGCTCTGGCTCCGCCTTTCTCTACTTCAACTGCTTTGAGCAAACCATTAAGCCTTTTTCTTCTGTGAGCAGTAGTAATTCTGCCGGTCCTGTCCTGTCCCGTCCCTCCACGGTTTTGTTTTGTTTTTTTAACGTGCTTAAGTGTACCCTGGTTTGTTGTGTGTGAATTTTTTTTTTTTTTTTTTTTCAGGGCGGGCAATGGCCAGAGGGAGGGGGCAGCCGGAAAGTCCTCCCATCTGTCTGGGGTGACATGCAGGTGATGGGTGCCCCTCAGGTCTTTGGGAAGAAGAGGGAATGGGGTCAGAGACACATACCTGTGTGGCTGCTCTCGGCTTGGGTGAGGAGGGGGTTAACGGCACCCATGGGGGTTCCAAAGATGTGGGTAGAAGGGAGGCTAAAGGTAGAGCCAGCCAGAGAAAACACCTGAGGGAAAGGAGGTAGAGTCCAGCCTGGTGGTTATTCTTGGATCTAGGGCACAACTGTGTGTGTAGAGGGGGAGGGGATCAGGTGTGCTGGGGAGAAGACCAGAGAGGGAGACATTCTGGTGGCGACCAAGCCCAATCTCTCAATCTCTCCCATGGAGAGCTGGTGTCCCAGGCAGCCTGTCTGTCCCCCACCTGCCCAGGGATGGAGGAGCCCAGGGGTAAGGCCTCACCTGAGTGGTGGAGATAGAAGCAGAGGAGGAGGGGAGGGTGCTGGTGAATGGGGAGCGGCTGAGGCGGGGCAGGGCCGAGGTCCCTGGGGGCCCCAGCAGGCTGGAGGAGAGGGGGGTGCTGCAGACAGCGCGCAGCATTCCGCCACTGCCACCATGGGAGATGGGGTCCTTATTACTGGTGTAGATGCCTACAGGCACAAGAAGGACACAGAGGGAAACTTCGGGTCACCACTCCCCCCCAGGCCCCAGGCCCCTCCTCAGTCAGGTGGCTGGGGCAGCCCCTCCCCAGGGATAATACTCCCCTGGATCTGGGGAGTATCACATCAGTCTAACCCTCTTGCTGCAAAGATGTCACTTCTTGCCTATGGGACATCTGCTTGAAATGCCTGCTTATTAGACTGCCCTGCCCAGGCCAGGGGGATTCCAGGCTTTTCTAATAGGTAAGTCCTACTGGCACTCTACTCCAATCTCTCCCACCACGACCCGGCAGAAGACAGGAACGGGGGAGCGTCTTAGAGTTGACTGGCTCTTCCATCCTTTATCTCTGTCCTTCGGAGCATCTATCCCATTTCCCTCTGACTGTATGCCTTTGCCTCTGTTCCCTCACTAGACTGGCTGGGCCCTGAGATGCCCAAGGGTCACTGACCTGCCCCTAGCAGGGGGGACTCCAGGCTCAGGCTGGGAAGGCTCCCTGAAGGCCCAAAGGTGCGGGAGGCCAGACCGCCCAGGCCAGAGCTGACCAGGGAACCTCCGGAGAAGGGCGAGGCGGCAGTGGCGGTAAAGCCGGCCAGCTGGGCACTGGGCAGGGAGGGAGCAGCTGCGCCCCCAGCCCCCTCCTTGTTGCGGCTGCCCTTGGGACGACCTGGTCCATGTCGGCTCCTCTTGCTAGCTTTGTGCTTCTTCTCCTTCAGGCCTGTCTCAGGGGTCTCCTCCGTAGGCACAGGGGCGGCACTCAGTGTGGGCATTCGCTTGTGGGTGCCTGCTGAGGCCCCGGACCCCGAGACGTGAGGAGACTTGTAGTCTCCAGGGGACGGGGCCCGGGCCCGGCCCGAGCTGGAGGTGGTGGTGGAGAAGCGCATGATGGGCCCGAAGCCAGAGAAGACCACCTTCTGCTCAAAGAGGTCAGCTTTGGGGGGCTCGGGGGCTGAGGGAGAGGGGGGGGCTGAGGGGGTAGGGGCTGCAGGCTTGGAGTACTTGTCCTCCTCTGGCTGCTCCAGCTTGGGGAATGCCGAGAAGTCAGGGGAGCTCTGCAGGGATGAGACTACACAGAGGGAAAACAGAATTATAGCTGCGCCCCAGATCCCACCCCCCACCCAACTGCACTAGCTGGAGAGAGCTCCGGTCGGGGGGCGGGGGAAGCCTGGGTTCCTGTCCCAGCTCTGCCTCTGTCTCTATGTCTTGGCATGAGTATCCCCCACCCCCACCCCAGCTTTCCCACGTGCCATAAAGGGGAGAGAGAACTCCTGCCCAGCTGACCTCACTGGGCTGGAGAGATTACAGAAGATATCATTAGTGTTGGTACTTTAAAAATGGCACCTCATGGCCCAAGTGCAGGGGATAATGAATACTGTCCCGGCTGGGGGGGGGGGGGGGGCCTGAGAAGGAGGGGCTGAGGGGAGGGTCCGGAGAGGAGTCACTTGGTGGGGAGCCCCCATTTTTAACCAATTTAAGAAGCAAATGAGACGCAAAGCAGTGCGCAGAGGCCCTGGCTAGAGAAGCTCTGGGCCGAAGGCTGTCCCGCCCCCAGCTTCCTCCAGGATGCCCACACTCACCTGCAGGCTGGAAGGGCCCCCCAGAGGAGGAGGAAGAGGAGGAGGAGGAGGAGGAGGAGGAGGAGGCGGAGGTGAAACTGCTCACACCTTTCCCACTGCTCAGTTTCTTCCCCTTGTGACTCAGGCTATGGCTGGAAGGCTTTTTCCCCTTCGAGTCCCTGCTGCTCTCAGAGGTCTCCTGAGTGCTGGCCTCATGGTGGGAGGAGGACGAAGCTGAGGAGGGGACCTGAGGGAAGGAGGAGAGGGCAAGGCTCAAGGCCAGCTGCCCGGGCTTACCCGAACCTGGCAGTGCGACAGGAGGACACAGGGCCCCAGGCGCTAGGGGGAGAGTCCAGGTTGGCTTCGGGAAGGACTTGTGGGCGGGGAGCCCAGATCGGGGAGGTGGGTGTGAGGAGAGGGGAGTCTGTCCTTCACCTGAGGCAGAGGAGAGTGACAACAGTCCCTGAGCCTGTCCAGATGTGCCCATCGGTTCAGTCATCCACTGAAGAAACGCTTAGTGGGTCCCAGAAGGCTGGACTTGTGCTGGCCGTGACGTGCGCAGGGCAGAGGGAGCACTGCCCAGGCCCCATCCTTGAGCCCGCCAGTCACCGCCCTTCCACCTGGCGGACACCCCCTCCCCTGGCCACCCTGGGCCCTTCCTAGACAACGTGAGCTTGCAGTGCCATGCCTCTGCCAGCACGGCCTCTCCTTACTCTGCCTGGGAAACTTCTCATGCCTGGAAGTCCATGAGGCCTCGATCCATGAGGCCACCTAGATCCCTGGGGTGGACCGGGTCACTCTGTCCTCCTAGTTCTAGGGCACCGTGTCCTCACATCAGCCTTGTCAACAGTTGCCACACTGCACTGGAATATCCAGTCCCCACATCGGAGGCCTCCAGCACGCCCCGGCGGGCAGCATGGGCTCTGGGGTCAGGCAGGGCAGGCTGTGGGCCTGGTGGGCTCTGCCATCTCCTGCTGTGGTATGTGGTGTGGCCTCTCAACCTTGTTGAGCTTCAGGGTCCTGACAGGGCCAGCGAGGTCTCTTTGGAACTGGCACGAGGAACACAGAGCCAGATCCATAGCATGGGGTCAGCAATGGCAGACGCCGGTAGCCGCGATGAATATACCGCAGAGACAGACAGTGGCCCGTGGAAAAGTATGGGCCTTCAAGCCAGACTGCCTGTGTTCAAATCTCCACTCCCCCACTCACTAGCTGTGTGCTTTTAAGGTAAATTACTTAACCTCTCTATGCCTCGGCTTCTTCATTTATTAGACTGGGTTAATAAAAATACCTAATTCATTGGATTATTTTGAGGATTAAATGAGCTAATCCCCACAGACCCCTTCCATCCTCCTGTTCGAGAAGGGACCCTGGCACGTGATGCGTGAGTGAGTTAGGGCTTCGTATTACTGCCAGGGATGGTGCTTTTCCTCCTGGTGGAGACCAGGTATTCAGTAACGGAACAAATGCTAGAGGAAGGATGGATCAGGGGACGATAGCCACCCTGCGCTGCCCTTCCCTGGGCGGAGTCCTGGTCTCTGTCTTCCTCTTTGTTCTTTTCAACAGCTGGAGTTCTGAAGGGAGCCAGATGTGGTTCTGAGAGCAAGGGAGGAGAGGGGCAAGGGGGAGGGGTAGCTGAAATGCTGGGGTGGGTGGAGGGGGATGGGCAGAAGTCTCCTACATGTCCAGAGAATACCTGGCCGCTGGGAATTCCCATATCTCTGGCCCTGCAGGCCCCAGGGAAAGGTCAGAGGGCATGAATGACAAGCTTTTCCAGGTGAGCCCTGGGAAGCAGGCGGGGAGAGGGTTACTGGGACAGTTGCCACAACATCACCCTGGAAACCCGATACCCAAGCCTCCTGCTAAGATGCCTAGAGCTCTGCCAACCTCCTAAGGTGGGTGGAGGTGAGTGGGGTAGTAACGGGGACAGGAAGAAGCAGTTTCTCCAGGCCCCTGTGCTCCTTCGGTGTGGGGGGTGGGGGGAAGGAAGGGGTGCTCTGGCTTGGATTAGCGACTCTGTAGCCCCGGGGAGGGCCTGCTGGCTGTTCCTCCAGATGTTGCCCATTTCTGGAGACAGGCCCGACATACCAAGCCTGGGAAGGGTGGGATGAGTGGGAGTTTCGGGGTGCTGTCCGTGGGCCTGCCCATGCCACCATGGGATTTTGGTTGGGAGACAGGCTCTGGGCAGTGTCCTGACGTGGGGGAGGGGTAAGAGCGAAGGGGTCCTCTCTGCCTATCTCTGGGGAAATAGGCCCCAGAATGTGAAGAACCAGCCTGAGTACTGAACCCGCAGACAAGAGCCCAGTGCTGACGCTCTCTGTCTGGAGAGAGGCAGATGTAAACATCTGGCAGCCAGCAGGCAGGGCAGCACCCCCCACCCCACCCCGACCCTCCTGGTTGGTCAGTGACTGGTGGGGCTGAAGAGCATAGGGTAGAAGGGGGGGGTGGAGAGGGGTGGGGTGGGGAACAGAGGCATAGTAACCTGAAGCTGCTGGGGGCTGCCCAGAGTCCCTGGCTCACCCCCACCCCTTGCAACTTGTCTCCCTCCCCTACCTCGGCCGCTCCCCTGCGTGTGGGCAGCAGTACCTTGTCAGCAGTGGGGACCACAGGCGGGGTGAGGATGCTGGGGGGTGACTCAGGCCGCTTCTTGTGCTTCTGTTTAAGGCGTTCTTTGTCCTTTCGACTCTGGGGAGGGAGAAGTGACCAGATCTGGGTTGTGGGGGGACAGTCTGGTTGAGGATACACATGCCATGTGCATGGGGGGAATAGTCCCCTCTCAGGGATGGGCTTTGTGGGCATCATCTCCCCCTACGGAGAGACTGGGAGACTTAGGCTGGACAAGAATGGCTCAGGCAGGTTGCCCTGGGAGCCAAAGGCCCCTCCCCCTCCTCCTGACTGCTTGCTAAAAATAGCCTGTCCCATTAGCACATCAGGGACACAGAGTACCACACACAGGAGCCCGCACCTGCGAGGGTGTCCACCTGGGACATGGAGCTGTGCGTGCAGCTGGGTTGGGAACAAGGCACACTGGGATGTGCAGCATGAGGGGACAGAGACAAGTGGGCTGCCCCATGGCTAGACTGTGGAGGTGTCTGCAAACGTGCAGGGCCGTGTGTTGAGGGCTTTGGAGACTGTCATGTCACGAGGAGGATGCGGAGCAACCACACAGAGAGCTCCAGGGAAGCCAGGCCCTCACCTTACCCTCCCTGACCCTCGTGTGTCACTGCCTCAGTCCCCTGCTGGCCTTTAGTGGCCTCAGGGGAAGGATGGGGGCAGGCCCCAAGGCCTCAGGGGCACCTTGTGGTGGTTTCCTGAGTTATGTGTTGGGGCGCCTGGGGGGCTCAAGTCGGTTGAGTGTCTGCCTTTGGCTCAGGTCATGAGCCACTTCTCCTTCTCCCCCCCCCCCCCCCGCTCGTGCTCTCTCTTAATCTCTCAAATAAATAAGTAAAATATGAAAGAGAAGAAAAGAAAGAAAGGAAGGAAAGAAAAAGAAAGAGAAAGAAAGAAAAAAGAAAAGAAAGAAAGAAAGAGAAAGAGAAAGAAAAGAAAGAAAGAAAGAGAAGGAAGAGAAGGAAGGAAGGGTTATGTGTTTGTGGGTGTGGGCAGGAGAAGGAAAGGGAGAAGACGTTTACCTTCTTCTGGCCCCTTTCATGGTGGGAAGGGTGCTTCTCCTGCTGGGTGGATGGAGAGGCTGACCGGCTTCTCCGGCCAGTGATAAAGCCACTGCCACCTGCCCCTGTGCCACTTCCTCCTCCGGCCCCTCCGCCTCCCCCGCTAGTATGCCGGGATGTCTTCTGGGGAAAGAAGAGAGAGGAATTGCCAAACCCTCCTTTCGCTAGGCTAGGACAAGATTCCTGGAAGTCCAACGATCCCGGGTGGCCAGTCCCTCCCACCCTGCTTGTCACTAAAAGGACCTTGTGTCTTCAATGATACTTTGCTCAGCAGAAGGCATTCTCTAGTCTTAAATCCTAGAGCTTCCCCAGTTGGCTTATGCAATGCACAGATTCAGCAACTGAGGCCCAGAAGAGCTAGAGGCGTCTTGGCCCTAGCAAGGAACCACTGGAGGTAGGACAAGGGCCTGAGTCTCTTATTTTCTGCCCACATCTTTCCATGGTGCCTCTTGGCCCATCTCAGGCAGCCTGAGCCACAGCCCAGTTCCACCTCTTTTGCTGGGGTAGAGGCTGCATGGGCAGTCCTGGGCAGTCCCTGCTCCCCTGCACTCTGCCCCATGCCCCCTGGTACTTCGCTCCAGCCATCAGCCCTTTCCTCTCTTGGTCCTGGCCCTCCCCCTCCATCAAACCCACAGGGGGTCCTTCTGTCCCAAAGGACCTGATGCCCTTAAGAAGGGGGAAGTAAACATGCCCAATAGCAAAAACCCAAATGATCCTCGTTCTGCCTCTCCATCCAGCCAGTGTCTGCCCCCTCCTTCCCTTTACAGCTGAGGACTGCCCCCTGCCTGACAGCTTCACCTGTCCCAGACTTGCAGGTGTCCCCTCGAAGGTCACCCACTGCCTCTCAATTGCCAAATCCAAGGACTGATTTCAAGCCCCATCCAACCCAGTTGCTCCCCAGTGGTGGGTACTGCTCCTACCTTGCCAAACACAAGATTCTCCCCTTCTCGGTCCCCCTCACACCTTGCCCCACCGTATCCTGGTGGGCACCTGAGGATTCCAGTCCAGCCTTCTCTCCTTGGGGCTGCCACCACCACCCTGCTGGGGGGCGGGGGGCGACAGCCACCACACCTGAACATCCCCATGTGGCCCCTCCTGTTGGCCCCACAGAGCTTGTCCTAAGTTGTCATCAAACCCTGAAACCAAGGTGACCATATAATTTATGATCCAAACCAGGACACTTCTGAAAACAAAAGGGGGAACTATTAATTACACCAGGGTGACAGGCACAAACTGGAACTATCCAGGGCGGAACAGGACATAGGCCAACCCTACAGAAGCGCACCGCATCCCCCTGTTCATAGCAGGCCCAGGTGCCCAAGCACTGAGAGCCTGGGTCCTCTGTCCCACCCTCAAATCCTCCTTCTCAGCCACCCCCACATGTAGGCCTGTCTACCTAGAAACAGTTCTAGAGTCCAGCCTTATCCCTCCAGCCCCCCCTTCTCGCAGCTGTCTCCCAGCCTCCAGCCTCAGCCCTTGGGATCCAGCCTCACAGTGGCTGCCAGGGTAATCTTCCTAAAAAACAAATCTGATCATGTTACCCTCCCGCTTAGAAGCCTGTGGCCCTGGGGCGGGGCGAGGGGGGCGCTGTAAGGACCAAGCTGAATTCCCATTTCAGGCTGCAGCCTCCCTCTCTAGGACACCGCCAGAGTTTCTGGAGCATGCAGGCCTCTCCACAACCGTGGAATAGAAGCCCTCCTCCAGCCTCTTCTTGGGCCCCGGAAGCCCAGGGCAGAAGCCAGCCCTGCTCTGGCCCTGCCTGAGTGTTGTGGTCATCTCCTGCCTCACTCTCCCCAAGCACCCTGTTCTGTCCCCAAGTTCTCTTTATCACCTCAGGACTTGGTCCATGCCAGTGGCACCACCTAGGACTCATTTCTTTCTGTCTCTGCTTTGGCAGGTCCCCAAGGAGCTTTCAGATCAAACTGTGTGCTCCGAATCCCGCACACCAGCTGTGGGATAAGTTACACGACCTTGGTGGGTCTTAGTTTACTAATCTGTAACATGGAGAATACTGTACACCCAGTTCTTAGGGTTGCGGGGAGGACCACATAAAATGACACAAGTAAAGAGCTTTGCACAGAGGCCAGAGCACAGTCATCCCCACAGATGTTGGCTCTTATTGCTTCTACTTGCGCTTAAATGCTGCCTCTTCCTTGAAGCCTCCCAGACTGTGACAGGCAGGGTCTGAGCTGTCTTCTGGGACGGACCGCCTGGCTCAGCCCTCATTCACCTCCCACGGGCTGTACCTCAACCCCTTCCTTAT
Organism: Neomonachus schauinslandi; assembly: GCF_002201575.2. NCBI lineage: Eukaryota > Metazoa > Chordata > Mammalia > Carnivora > Phocidae > Neomonachus > Neomonachus schauinslandi. The sequence goes on along the minus strand of NC_058417.1, from coordinate 37,503,491 downwards.
CCAGTGGCACAGCTCCTCACAGCAGGGCCTGGGCTCCCTCCATCTCCATCCTCCCAGCACCTGGCTCCAGCCTGGCCTGGAACCCATACCCTCGAAAGCAGGACTGACTGACCCACTCACCACCTGGCGGACAAGACTCACCATTTTGCTGAAGTGGTATTTGCAGTAGCCGCAGTACTTGACGTTGTCCACTTCCAGCACTTCTTCCTCGCACAGCAGGCCGGCCATTTGGGCGCTAAGCGAAACAGGGTAGCCTGAGAAGCGGGTGGCCACAGACCAGACCGGCCACCTTCTTCCCACCGTCACTGCTATTGCCACCAAAAAGACAGCTGGCCGTGGCAAGCCTTGGAGGGGGCTGGGCCAGCTGCCCAGGGACTCCAGAGAACCCTGGAGGGGGAGTGGCACAGGCAGGGGTCTCACCAGGTGACATGGAAAGCTTGCCGACATCCGTGGCGGTTACAGGTCATGCAGGCTCCTGAGGCCGCCTTGCTCTCCCGGCCCTGCTCCTCACAGATGTAGCATGTCTGCAGGACACGGTACAATCATCCCCTTCTCCCTTCTACCCAAGGGATCCCTTGGCCTTCTCAGCTCTATCCTCTCCGCGGGATCCTAGGCCAGTGCTATCCAATTGAAGTTTCTGCGATGATGGGAATTTTCCATACCGCGCTGTCCAATACGGTAGCCATAAAGCACGCAGGCTACTGAACGCCCGAAATGTGGCTAGTGCGACTGAGGAATTGGGACTTTAAATCGTATTTCATTTTAACTAATTTATGTAGCCGCATGTAGCTGGTAGCTACTGTATTGGACAGCAGTCCTTGGAGGGTGAGGCCTGTAAGGCCGGGGACTAGGTCTGCCTTGCTTACAGTCAGCTTACTGCACCTCTGGGCCTTTGCTCATGCTGTTCCTTATGCCTGGATCCGGAGCCCCACCCTCCTCAAGGCTGGCCTCAGCCCACGTCTCTTTCCTTGACCACTTTATCTAACGTCAGACCCCCTATGAGGTAGTCTTTATTTGTGTACCTTGTTTCTTTTCTTCACAGCACTGACCACAAACTGCATTTATTTTATTTGCCTGTTTATTGATATTTAGTCTTCCCACACAAAAGCGTGCGTTCCACGGGGCAGAGAACACATCTGTTTTGATAAGTGACCCCGTGCGCCTGGTACCTCGGCCCAGGTCTGGCACATAGTAGGCATTCTGTACAACGTGTTCAGTGAATGAATAAGTGACGCGCTTGCTCAGGTCCACGACCCAGCGTTACTACTGCCACGGAGCCTACTCGTCCCCAGGAGTTCCAGAGCACAGGCAGGTGTCTGGCAGGGGAAGGCGCCTACCCACCTCCTGAGTCCCCCTTTGGCTGGACAGAATCAGATTCCACTGGATGGAGAGAGAGCTTGAGGGACCCCAGGACGGCTGGCTGGTATGGGGCCAGACAGGGCCCACTGACCTTGTTGAAGCGGTCGTGAGGCACGTACTGCAGCACGATGGGTTCCATGGTGAGCACGTTGGCGAACTGCACCTCCGGGATGTAGAGGGCGCACACCACGTGGGCCCAGCCTGGGGCGGTGGGGGGATGGCCTGAGACCCTGGCCCCTCACCGCCCCAAGCTGCACACGGTCCCCCCTCCACAGCCTGCCCATCAGATTCCATTGCCAGCAAGGGAAGGCAAACCCAGTCTCCAGCCCCACCCTGGCCACCCCAAAATAGTCCACTCCTGCCTTCCCAGACCCCGCTCAGGGGGCCTTGCTGACCTTGACCGATGAGCTCTGGGGCTCAGGGCCCCCCTCACCTCCATTATCAGTCCTCTTCAATGCCCCGTCTTTGTGTGGGCACAGCTCACACCTCTGCCAATGCAAGGGGCACAGGGATTTTGGGGGGCTTTCCAAAAGGGGGTGGGAGGATCTGCTGAGCTGGGCCCTTCCTGAACACATTCACAGGGCCCCAGGATGAAATGAGGGGTCTATGGGGGATGGGCGGGGATATGGAAGAAACCGGGTTGGCTATGAGTGGTGATTGTCGGAGATGAGCGATGGGGACGTGAAATTCATTATAGTATTCCCTCTACTTCTATACATGTTGGAAACTTTCCATAATAAAAAGTTCAAACAACTAACAAAAATAAAAGGCCCAGTGCTGGGGGTGGGGCAGAGTAGAGGATAAGCTGAGGGAGAGATGGGTTGGTGAGAGATGTGCAGGAAACAGGAAGTCCTGTGTGACAGTCCCGCCCTAGCCTCAGCCTGAGGCTGAGTCCCCTAGTTTAACTGGGAGGAGATGCTCAGGTGTACAGAAGCGGGGAGGGAGTCTCAAACTCACCACCCTGGCTGCTCGCTCCTGAGATTCACATTTCCGGCAGAACCAGGGTCCCGTTGGCACCTGGACGATGCCATAGCAAGCTGGGGGTTGGGAAGAATCACCAAGTAAATCTGTCGGCAGTGGCTTTTCTCAGAGCAACTGGGGGAAGGGGGTGACTCTAAAGGAGGTGGGGCTGCTCCCCTGTCTGGAGTCACTCACTAGACAGCTGGATCACAAGGAATGCCTAACGGCACATGGCCAGCCTTCAACCACACAACCAAGCACTCCAAACAGGGATGAGAAGTCTGAGTCCTTGACCTTAAACTTCTAGAAGACCCCCACCACCACCCCATGCTCTTTCTGGATCGGTTTCTCAACTCCTGCCTGGGAACAGTCTTCATCATCAGGAATAGAGAAAACCAGAGGGACAACATTTACGATAGTCAAACGCGTTTTGTTGTTATGGGGGGGGGGGGGCATTTCTTAAAGGGCCAGTAAGGGAAGAGGTGGGGAAGTAGGGGGTCCAGGGACCTCATCTTAAGCCTCTAATTATAATAGGTACAGGTCAAAAGTCAAGGCCAAGGGCAGGTGCAGTGCAGGTAACCAATAGGAGAGCGGCGGGAAGCCCGGACAGAGACAGCATTAAGGGTTGTCCCAGGAAGTGGCGGAGGGGGGGTGGGGGGGGGTTAGCTGGCTGTGCCAGACAGGCGGGAGATGCCAGCCTGCGCCCTCGGCAAGACTCCTCAAGGAGTTAACTCCCGAACCATGTGCTGTTGGGGGAAACTCCAAATCTCCCTCTTCTCAATTCCCGGCCCCCTTCACAACCTCTCTCCTATCCGCAGCTCTTCCCGGAGGATTTTAGGAGTCCCCTCTCCCCTGGGACCCTTCTCCTCCCTTCCCAATTCCGCTCCTCCCAGTATCCGGAAGCGGGAGGGGGGGATGACCCCCCCTTGACCTCTCCCTCCGGGAGCCGGGACCAAAATAACCGGGCGGGAGGGGACACCTCGCAGGTAAACATTCCCCCAGCAGCCCCGACACTGGCGGTGTGGGGCGCGGAGAGTGCACTCACTGCCCCCTAGTCTGTCCCCAAACTCCCTCAACTTGGGGTGGGGGGCGCGGGACTGGAACAATAGGCAAGAAAACAATGCCTGACCCGGTCCTCCAGGACCGGGCGGGGGGTGCCCCCCGACGCCTCCCTTCCCTTCAGGTGGGGTGGGGGAGGGGCGCCCGGGCCCTGGGAGGTCTCCGGAGGGCGCGGCCCGGGGCTCCCCGCGCGCGCCGCCCCCGGGGTCCCGCCGCCCCCCGCGGGCCACCCCCGTACCTTGGTGGACAGCCACGCTGCACGCGTGCCCATCACAGTAGACCAGCGGGTTCTCGGCCCAGCCCCTCTCGTCCGAACATACGCAGCAGCCTCCTACCATCTCCTTCATACTCCCATGAGCTCCCTCCGGGGCTGGGGCGGGGGGCCGGCCGGCGGGGGTCGGGGGTCAGGGGGGGAGGGAGGGAGCGGGGGGCCGCGCGCCTCCTCGCTCCCTCCTCCTCCGCCGCCGCCGCCGCCGCTTCTTTTCTTTGCCTCCTCCTTCCTCCTCCTCGGCGTCCTCCTCCTCCTCCTCCTCGCTCGCTCTGTCTGGCCGCCCCCCCC